>NC_091475.1:54959230-55289230 GCF_036971445.1 Narcine bancroftii
CGTTGGACAATTTCCAATTCAGTTAACTTGTTATTTGTGCAACACGACAGGACAAAACAGATGAAAAATCTGAATCAACTGGCATGGTTTAAATAAACTGCATTGCTGAAAGAAACTGACAATTACTGCTGCTTAATTATTACAAAATGTCCAACTCTATGAAAAGTATTATGAAATAAACTACAGAAACATAGTTAGCTTGATATCAGTCACAAGGTAAATTAGTACAAGGTTTTCTTGCCATGTTTTTAATGTAACTGAACCAAACAATGGACATGATGTGCTGAACCAATTTATTTCTTTTTTAAAATTTTAACAATAGAGCCCCTTTCAGCCCATGAAACTGGTGCCGCCCATTAATGATGGTGTGTGGGAGGGAACCAGAACACACGGGAAAAATCTTTGCAGGACACGGGGAGAATAGACAAACTCTCTACCCCCGACGTTGGTGCTGTAGTCTCTCTTTGGCTTGGCTTCGCGGACGAAGATTTATGGAGGGGTAATGTCCACGTCAGCTGCAGGCTCGTTTGTGGCTGACAAGTCTGATGCGGGACAGGCAGACATGGTTGCAGCGGTTATAAGGGAAAATTGGTGGGTTGGGGTTTGGTGTTGGGTTTTTCCTCCTTTGTCTTTTGTCAGTGCGGTGGGCTCTGCAGTCTTCTTCAAAGGAGGTTGCTGCCCGCCGAACTGTGAGGCGCCAAGATGCACGGTTTGAGGCGATATCAGCCCACTGGCGGTGGTCAATGTGGCAGGCACCAAGAGATTTCTTTAGGCAGTCCTTGTACCTCTTCTTTCGTGCACCTCTGTCATGGTGGCCAGTGGAGAGCTCGCCATATAACACGATCTTAGGAAGGCGATGGTCCTCCATTCTGGAGACGTGACCTACCCAGCGCAGTTGGATCTTCAGCAGCGTGGATTCGATGCTGTCAGCCTCTGCCATCTCGAGTACTTCGATGCTGGAGATGAAGTCGCTCCAATGAATGTTGAGGATGGAGTGGAGACAACGCTGGTGGAAGCATTCTAGGAGCCGTAGGTGATGCCGGTAGAGGATCCATGATTCGGAGCCGAACAGGAGTGTGGGTATGACAACAGCTCTGTATACGCTAATCTTTGTGAGGTTTTTCAGTTGGTTGTTTTTCCAGACTCTTTTGTGTAATCTTCCAAAGGCGCTATTTGCCTTGGCGAGTCTGTTGTCTATCTCGTTGTCGATCTTTGCATCCGATGAAATGGTGTAGCTGAGATAGGTAAACTGGTTGACCATTTTGAGTTTTGTGTGCCCGATGGAGATGTGGGGGGGCTGGTAGTCATGGTGGGGAGCTGGCTGATGGAGGACCTCAGTTTTCTTCAGGCTGACTTCCAGGACAGGTCTGCTGCATTTTCTGGTTGCTACAGACAGGGAGCCTCCTTCATGATGACTGGCCCTCTTGTTTGGCTCCCTCAATGAAGCACTAAATGTAACAATTTAAAACTATTAAAGTCCACCCTGAATTAAAGTCCTCACCTGGTTTTAACTATCGATAATTCATAACTCATGGCAAGGTCAACTTATTAGTGGAAAAGCCCAGAAAAATTAATTCACCAGATTAATACAAATATCTTGAATCTCTTCAGCCCAGAATGTGGGTTCATGCTAAGCACTTGGAACCAAAGGGGGTATATATGGAGACTATACTGATTACGAAAGAGGTAGGAGCTTTTGAAAAGGTGGATGTCTCCAGGTCCTGACAGTATTTTCCCCAGGACCTTGAGAGAAGTTAGTGAGAAAATAGTGGAGGCTCTGGCAGTGATTTTTCAACTGTCATTAGAGACGGGTATAGTGACTGAGGATTGGTGTGTTGCGCATGTGGTTCCTTTGTTTAAAAAGGGTTCGAGGAGCAAGCCTAGCAATTATCGGCCTGTACGTTTGACGTCTGTGGTAGGTAAATTGATGGAAAGCATTCTTAGAGATAGTATATATAAGTATATGGAGGGACAGGGTCTGATCAGGGACACTCAACACGGATTTGTGCGTGGAAGGTCATGCTTGACCAATCATTGAATTTTTTGAAGAGGTGACTAGGAAATTTGATGAGGATAGAGCAGTGGATGTTGTCTATAAGGACTTCAGTAAGGCCTTCGATAAGGTTCCATAAGGGAGGTTAGTTAGGAAGGCTAAGTCCTTGGGTATTAATTTGGAGATAGTCAATGGATTCAACAGTGGCTGGAAGGAAGATGCCAGAGAGTAGTGGTAGATAATTGTTTGTTGGGATGATGGTCAGTGACAAGCGATGTACCTCAGGATTCGGTATTGGGACCGTTGCTGTTTGTCATATTTATTAATGATCTGGAGGATGGGGCAGTAAATTGGATTAGTAAATATGCAGATGATACTAAAATAAGGGGAACTGTGGATGATGAAGAGGGTTTTCAAAGATTGCAGAGGGATTTTAATTGCTTAGAGGAGTGGGCAGAAAGATGGCAGATGGAGTTTAATGCTGATAAATGTGAGGTGCTTCATTTTGGAAAGAATAATTAAAGCAAGACATATGTGGTAAATGGGAGGGCACTGAAGAATGCAGGGGAGCAGAAAGATTTAGGAATAATGGTGCATTGTTCCCTGAAGGTAGGAGCACATGTGGATAGGGTGGTGAAGAAGGCCTTTAGTATGCTTGCCTATATAAATCAGTGCATAGAATATAGGAGTTGGGAAATAATGACGAAACTGTACAAGGCATTGGTGAGACCAAATTTAGAGTACTGTGTGCAGTTCTGGTCACCGATTTATAGGAAGGATATTAACAAGATAGAGAGAGTGCAGAGAAGATTTACAAAAATGTTGCCTGGGTTTCAGCATCTGGAATACAAGGAGAGATTGAGCAAATTAGGTCTTTATTCCTTGGAACGGAGAAGGCTGAGAGGGGATTTGATAAAGGTGTTTAAGATAATGAGAGGGATAGATAGAATTGATGTGGAAAGGCTTTTCCCATTGAGAGTAGGAGAGATGGATACAAGAGGTCATGGGTTGAGAGTTGACAAGCAAAGGCTTAGGAGTAACATGAGGGGGAACTTCTTTACTCAGATTACTGTGTTACTGTGTGGAATGGGCTTCCGGGAAAGGTGGTGGAGGGAGGGTCAATTTTGTCATTTAAGAAAGAGTTGGATAAGTATATGGATGGGAGGGGGATGGAGGGATATGGGAAGAGTGCTAGTTAGTGGGATTAGAGGAGGGTACTTGGATCAGTGCAGACTAGAAGGGCCAAATTGGCCTGTTTCATGGTTACATGGTTATAAAATAAAATTAGATGGACAGCACGGAAACAGGCTATTACAGCCCACGAGTCCATGCTTCCCAATTTACACCCCATCTACCTACACCCCTAATACCTTTTGAATGGAGGGAGGAAACCCACGCAGACACACGAAGAACGTCCAAACTCCTTACAGACAGCAGAGGATTTGAACCATAGTCCGGTCCCGATTGCTGGCACTGTAAAGGTGTTGCACTAACTGCTACGCCAACTATGTCACTTTCAGTGACAATACAGGTACATGGAAACTCTTGAGCGAATGCTTTAACTGTGAGGAGTTTTGTCAAACTTGGAGCTTCGCAGCCATGGTGAAATCACCTAGGGCAAACAAAACAAGTCTCACTCACAGAACGAGCCAAAGAAATGAATGGATGCTTCAGACTCCATGATCTGTTGAAGATTATTAAAAATGTTAATGTTTGAGACATCCAGGAATATTCAAAATCATATCTGATTGCCCACTGAGTTTTAATTTGAATGATTGCTTGTGGGATCACTTGGTCATGTGATTGCAGTTCGAAGTTTTTCACCTTATTTTTGCACCTATGCTTTTAAGGTCAAAAAGACATGACTTGGCAATCGACTATTTGCCTCTTCAATGAATTCAATAACATCACTTGTGATTTTACACTCTGATCCACATCAGTAAGTGTACAGAAGACTGCGTGACCATGGAGACAATTGGAAACTGGATGAACTGTAAAGTCAACTTGCTGCTGAAGGCCAGATTGGCAGCATTCAAGTCAGAAGACCCAATCCTTTGCAAGGCCGTCCAATCTCCATAAGGTCATTGGGGAAATTAGTGGACAGTGCTGCCCCAGATTCAAGTTACTGGAGGGCATCATGGACACATAATGACGATGGTGGGGCTAGCATGTATTCTCTGAGTACAGAGCAAAACTGGGCAGTGTCACGTGCAACAGCACAATATTCCCTGATGAGCTAAGCAAGTCCTTTGCTCACTTGGAACAGGGAGCCAGTGGGGAGGCAACATTCACATCCATATTTACTATTGAATATAATTGCAGCTGAAGTCAGATTTGCCTTCCAGAGAGCTGATCCCTCAGTGTGTTCTGTGAGCCTAGACAGATCAACCGGTGGCTTTATTTACAGATATCTTCAAACTCTTCCTGAAACAGCTGCAGTTCCCACTTGTTTTAAAAAGGCTACCATCAAACCAGTACTGAAGAGCAAATTACCGCTGACATCCACCATAATGATGTGCTTTGAGACACCAATTATGGTTCACATCAACTCGATCGTGAAGCGCCAGAAGACGAAGGGCAACTTGTGTCAGATGATGTCATCAACTGCAGCTATCTTCAACACCAAAGTCCATAGCTTCCTGCAATCATTCACAATATCTCCTCGATCATACTCTACACCAATACTACCAAGGATGTGTATTCAGCCCTCTACTGTCCACCCTCTCTATCCACGACTGCCCAACCAAATGCAATACTCTACCAAGTTTTCTCATATCATCAGTCGGAATCAGAATCAGAATTTATTGTCATGAACAAGTCATGAAATTCAGTGTTTTATGGCAGCATCATGTGCAAACAATTATGTTATAACCATCTTACAACATTAGTATTAAAAAAAATCAAAATAATAGTGCAAGAAAAGTAAGGCAGTTCATTGATTATTCAGGAATCTGATGGCAGCGGGGAAGAAGCTGATTATGTGCCACTGAGTGCTCGTCTTTAGGCTCCTGTACCTTTTTCCAGATGGTAGCAGAGTGAAGTGGGCGTGGCCTGGATGGTGGGGGTCTTTTAGGATAGAGGCTATTTTTAAGATACATGTAGATGTCCTCAATGGAGTGAAATCTAGCGCCTGTAACGTCGTAGGCTGAGTTTACAACCCTCTGAAGTTTATTTTTGTCCTGAGAGTTGGTGCTCCTATAGCAGGCAGTGATGCAACCAGGCAGAATGCTCTCCACAGTGTAGAAGTTTATGAGAGTCTTCAGTGATGTACCGAATCTCCTCAGACACCTCAGAAAGTATATCCGCTGGCGAGTCTTCTTTCTGATTGCATCAACATGGAGGGTCCAGGACAGATCCTTGGAGATGTTGACAGGTATTGGCTAAATACCAAATGATAATAAGACAGAATAAAGAAAGGAGATTGAGAGTGTTATGGCATGGTGCCAACATAACAACCTCTCTCTCAAGGTCAATCAGGTGAATGAGATGATCTTAGACCTCAGGAGCAGAGGCAGAGATTACCACTGTCTGGGAAGGTAGCCAACATGAACAAGGACACCTTGCGCTCTTGGCACACATTCTTCTCCTTATCCTCATCAGGAAGAAGGATAAAGAGTGTGAAATCCAGCACCAACAGCCTTAAAGACACTTTCCTCCCTGCAGTCATCAGGCTCCTGAATGAACCCCACAACAGGTCAACCATGATGACCTTTGCTTATTGCGAATTGATTTTTTCCCCCATTAGAACTTTATATAATTGTACTCTCACCACTTAGCTGTATTTATTTAAGAGTTGACTTGTTAGCCTTCTTCTCACTATAATGGGTAGAAGAAATCACATCACACAAGCCGTACTTGGCAATCTCATCCATATCCTGATATTCAATAAATTAGAATAAAGTGGTGACAGTTCCCATCATTATTCTAGCTCTTTGCCTCCTATTGCTTAATAGTTTGGAAATTTTGCAAATAGATCAATCATGCAGTGATTGGAATTCCATCGTTTCAGTTTCAGCAACCAAGGATGTTTCTATTCCTGTCATTACAGCAGGTTGAGCCCCAAAGCCTCAGGAGTCTTTTGCCCTTCAGATTCCCATTTTTGTGCCAAGCAAATGTGATTTGACCATCAAAGATCAAACCATTTTAATTCCACACACCATCACTGCACTAAAACTGTCTGTCCATGACCAAATCAAGGCCACTGGTAAACTGGATGAACAACACCTTGCGTTCCATCTTGTAGTTCTGTTAAACCCCTCCCTCCTGGTTGTCATATTTTTCCTACCCCTCAGTTTCCTTTCGTCCAGCTCACCACCCCCCTTCACTTCCTTCTTCTAGCAGAGGGCTACCCTTTTTGCCTCTCTCCTATCTGCTTTTTTTCTCTTCCACCCTCCCACATTATCTACATATTATTTCTTACCTACTAGCCTGTACACCTTCCCTTTCCTCTCTCCTCTCCTCGCCACCCCTCGGCCACCTTTTTTATTTGCGGAGACCTGATGAAAAGTCCAGGCCCGAAACGTTGGATACATTTCATTTCCTATGATGCTGTGTGACTTGCTGAGTTCCTCCAGTGCTTTGGCATATTGAACGTACTGAGCCTCCCTGGAGATGGAGCTACATTTTACCCGTGTCTTTCCCTCATGCCAAAACGAAATGCAACATAATAACATTCTCTGGAGCCATCAGGCTAAACTGGGAAACAGGAGTTTAAACTCTTTGCCATTAAGTACTTGAAAAAAGGTCTTTTTCCTCCCAAATCTTGTCTTCTCATCTAATTAAATTGTTGAAGATTTTTATCTTAATTCACGGACCTATCTTTGTCCCACAATCTTTAATGACCCAAAAGCTCTTCTTATCTCACCTATACGTGGTCTCAATGCTGACAATTATTTCATTTGTGGTTCGACAGTTTCAGGGGTTTATTTTTTACAATTAGTCTTTCATCACAGTTGCCTGAAAATGATTATTTCTAAACCTTTGTTCACTCCTTTATATGCAGTCTCTTCGCATAGTTCAGTGGTTCAATCTTGCTCTTTAATGGTAATGCTCCGGAAAAATCACACGTCTGTGGATTAAAAGTGCAATAAGTCCATTTAATTAAGAGTACCAAGAAAATGTTGTTCTCCACACTGCTGCGGAAACTGGTCCAAAGCAATCTGTTTATGTCAGCATCAACCAGTTCTAATGCAACGCCATCTCCCAGTAACATTGGGTGGGTTTTCCTCTCTCCACAGATTTCTGGGTAGTTCTCCCAGCCTTTTCTTTCAGATTTCCAGTGACTGCTTTGTGCTCACAGTTCCATCAATTTTTTTCCTTCTTCACAGCCCACAATCTCCTCCTGACACTTGTTTGGACAGATCAGCTCCGGTCACCGAGTGGTCATCATGCTTTCAAATGGCATCAGCATCCTGCATTATCTGGGTCAGCGTCAGAACATGTTTAATTGGGGGTCATTAGGGTAATTGGGGGTCATTAGGGTAACCTGGGAAGGGGGGCACAAACTGACATTCGAAAACTCGCTCAGTGGGGTGGGTGGTCCCTACCTACTTATCATGAACCTCCACCGTGTCCCACCCCCACCCCATCACACTCCACCCTCCCTCCGACAAATTTGCTGCTTATATCGTGTGGAGACTGGTGACCCTAGTGATACTAGTGCTGCAGGTGTGGGAGTTCAGAATACCTCATTCGGGGAGGGGGCTACGAATACCTCCCCCTTGGCACCTCCCCTGATCACTCCTCTCTCAAAGCCTCTGTTCTCTCCACCTCCTGAATCTTAAAACACTCGGTTCTTCACTTATTCACTTCTGACAAAAGGTCAATGGCCTGAAACATTAATTCCATTGACCTCCGAGTTAACCCGACAGGGAAGGCGACCACGGCAGCTGGCCAGGAAGGGACACAGCAGCTGAAGGAGGCATAGAAGCTGCAGGCAACTTGCGGTCGAAGGACCCACGCCAGTCTGTGGGCTGCTGGAGACTGGCTCATGGGAACTGGGCATTGCAGCTGGGATTCGAGAGGGTGTTGAGAGCAAGAAAGGGTTGCAAAGGGCCTCAGGTGCTAGAAGTGCCCTGATTATGTTGGAGGTTTGGATCTGGAGCTCAGATTCCCAATGCCATGAATAGGAGTCTGTGTGGTGGCAGAAACCACAGGAGTGCTGGAGGTGGATTCACAGACACTCAATATCTCCAAAGAGACTCTCCCTTGTTTCTCTTTCACTGATTCTTAGGGGTAGCAGGCAATGCTCATGGTGACTCCTTGTTTGCCTTACAGCATGCAAATGTTGATGGACATCAGGCGCAATGTTAAACAATTAGAAAACTTTAATTTTAGATATTTTGGATTTGTGAATGTGAGGTAGGGATATGGGAATGGTCACAATTTTATAAGTCTGATGACACCCTCTGCTAATGTCAAGATGGTGGCACTACTGGAGTTGCTGGAACATCAGCATTGCTGCTGGTGTGGACCTGCAGAGAATGGGCAGCAGAGACGCAGGAATCAATTCACCCAGTCTGACAGCCATTAGGTCCAAACAGGCTTTAAACAGTCTATAAATGGAGCTGACAGTGGTTTTATTTCAAAATATTGCGACAGTGACATCTGCGCCTAAGATGGCACATGATTGGCAGCTGCCACGAGGTGCTGGCTGGCTCCAGGCATCACAGGTGGTGGGCTGTTGGAGACTCGAGGTGAGGAATCCTGGCAGGTTGCGGGCTACTGGCGACTGCGGTCAAGGGATTGACACTAGGCGGCGGCTGCTGGGAACTGGCTCAAGACTGGTTGAAGGGGCAGCAGGCATCAGAACTGGGATGCGAAAGGGAGCCGAGGGCGCTGGAGAGTTCCGGATTGCATTTAAGGTTCGTATCTAGAGCTCGAGCTGCTGTGGTAGTGGGGGGGGGGGGGGGGGGGTCCTCTCTTTTGCTTCTCTTTCTCTCACTGTAAGAGAGCTTCAGGCAATTTCTTCCGATGTAAAATCTGTCTGCCTTACAGCAGACAAAAGCAATTTTGTGTAATAATGCACTGTTTTTATTACATGACAATAAATTGAATCATAATCTCAGTATTCACTTTTGAAATAATTAAACTTAGTGTGTATCATAATTTTGCTGGAAAATACATCAAAGGAATCAGAAAGAACTGAGTATCCAAGATAGCAAATTTATTCCAGAGCTTCAATCCTCAGAGAAACATGGAAACAATACTGCATCTAATTTTTCCTCTCAGTAGTGAAACTTAACTCAGCACCCTCCAATCACAGACTGTTCTGACTTGGAACTGTTATGACGTTCCTCCTCTGTTGTTCAGTCGATATCCTGGATTGCCTCATAACACTGGGAACACCTTTAAAAGAACAACAGTGGTCGAGGAGCCATCATTTTCATTGTTTACAGCAGGGGTTCTCAACCTTTTTCCACTCACATATCGCTTTAAGTAATCCCTATGCTACCGGTGCTCTGTAAGTGATTGCTTAAGGTGGAATGTGAGTGGAAAGAAAAAGTTTGAAAACCTCTTGTTTTAATCGTACCTAATTTACTTGTAATGTGTATCATTTCATAACTCTAAAGGAAATGGGCCAATAACAATTTTTTCAAGCAAAATATTTCAGTATAAATTGGGTCTATAGCCGAGGTTCCAACACAGCTGAGTTTTAAATGACTGCCTTTTAATCTTATTGTGAAACATGAAAGCCCATTGATGCTGTGATTGTAGCTGAAAGAACTCAATCAGTATTGCAGCATCCATTGGAGGAAAAGCTACATTACCGATGTTTCAGACCTGAGCCCTTCCTCAAAGTTCCTTCCTCAAAGTTACAAGAGTAAAACCATTGAAGGCAGGGGAAAGAAAGGGAGAAGAATGGGAGGGGGGAGGAGTACAGATCAATTGACAAAATGTATTAATTGGATATGATAAGAGCTCGAGGAAAGAAGACAGGGGAATGAAGATTGGGAAGGAGAGGTTTTTATGGAAACTGAAGAAGTTGATGTTAATACCATCTGGTTGGAGGGTGCCTAGATGGAAAGATGAGGTGCTGATCCTCCAATTTGCAGGTCGTCTCAGTCTGGCAGGGCATCTCAGTCTGGCAGGGCATGACCAAGGACAGAAACGTCAGCAAAGGAATGGGATGGGGAATTTAAATTGGAAACCATTGTGAGATTGCGACAGACAGAGCCAAAGTGCTCAATGAAGCGATCTCCCAGTCTGCACCCAAGCTTTCTAATGTGGAGGGGCCTCAATGGGATGCAGTAGATGACCCCTGCAGATTTGCTTGGAAGGACTAGTGGTGAGGGAGGAGTTGCGGGCAGAAGTGAAGGATCTCCTGTGGTCACAAGGGTGGGTGCCAAGGGGCGATTGGTGGGGAGGAGGTGAAATTACACCCAACCCATTTTCCTCTCTCCTCTCCTCTCTGTCTTCCACAGGGACTGCTTGCTCCATGACACCCTCGTCTACTCCTCCATCCCCACCAATCTCCGCCTTGGCACCGACCCCTATGACTATAGGTGATGTTCAACTTCCTGCCTCACCACCATTCTGGTTTTGACTCTTATTAATCTTAGTCCCTTGTTTAAGATTCTCTCACTGATGGGGACATCAACATCCTGTCAAATTTCCTACACATCATCAATGTTTCAATAGCATTAGTCCTATTTTTTTCCAAAGAATATAGATCTGATTGCATTGTTATTAACTTTATGCAAATTTCTGCAGTGATTCAGAGGAATGAGTTCAAATACTGAAGGATGAATAAAAGGTCATCGTCAGCATTGACGGTAGTCAGGCTGAAGATGGAACAAAGCCACGAGAAGGTTTGGGAATATCCACTGTATATATGCGTGTAATCATCGATACTGTGTTATAGTCAACCTCCACCCTGTTTATGGCCCAAAAAATCAGGAGTTTTTGGATGACCCATGTAAAACTCAACCCCTCCTATTTTTGGCTCCGCCCATCCAAGCTCCCAGCTCCTTAGCCCGCCCACCAAACCCCTGACTCCCCGGCTGTCTGTCCACCTAATCTCCAATCTGACAAAAGGTATTAATTGGATATGATAAGAGCTCGAGGAAAGAAGACAGGGGAATGAAGATTGGGAAGGAGAGGTTTTTATGGAAACTGAAGAAGTTGATGTTAATACCATCTGGTTGGAGGGTGCCTAGATGGAAAGATGAGGTGCTGATCCCCCAATTTGTAGGTCATCTCAGTCTGGCAGGGCATCTCAGTCTGGCAGGGCAGACATGTCAGCAAGGGAATGGGATGGGGAATTTAAATTGGAAACCATTGGGAGATTGTGACAGACGGGGCCAAATTACCCTCCCCCCCCCCTACCAGCCTACCGCCCATCTGAGCTCCTGACACCCTGACTGTGGACTCTCCACCTGGTCCCTGCCATCCGAGATCTCCTTGACACCTAAACAGCACAGGTACTTCATTGGGGCGGGGGGGGGGGGGGGGGGGGTGGGTATGTACAGTAAATGAAGATGAAAATTTTAAAGGGAGTCTTTAAATTGCCAGAACGATCTGCTCCAATCATTTCTGATAGATACATTGGTCATTTAAATTTGTGTATCTATTAAAAATGGCAGCAAGAAGTGTCGTTTGAACACATTTTAATGGATGAATCATAAAGATAATAATTGTCACACTGTAAAGTAGAAACTTCTGCATTCAGAAGAAAATCTCACCTTTAATGACTTCACATCTGAAGATCATTAATTGCCAGTCACACTTCCAAGAGAAAGACTTTCCATCTGCATTTTCAGACTACGTTTCTTTTGTACTGGGAGCAGACAATCATTTTATAGGCAAGTTAAGAAGAAAAAAAATTACAGGCTGGAAAATGGTTTGCAGACTAAAATGTAGGTGAAGAGAACTTTGAACCTATTAATATTGAATGGAAGATTATTGAAGTTACAAGATAGCAAATAGTAAATTGCTATTGGTTTGGCCATGAGGTAAACAATAGCACAACTCACTGATATTCCACTGGTAACCACCAGTGACATTCCCCACTTACAATCTGATGGTCCAGCGTAACTACTAGTGACATTTCCCACTTACAACAAAAGCTCACTGATGGTGCATGATAACTACGAGTGACATTCCCCATTTACAGCAACTCACTGGTAACTACTGGTGATGTTCCCTTTCTTCAATAACTCATTGATGTTCCACTATAACTACCAGTAACAATCTCTACTTACAATAACTCACTGTCATCCCATAGCTATATATCCCAATATTATATTTGCAGTAATTATGGATGTTTCACTTGCTGTGAGAGCATGACTTTAATTTGTACATGATCCATAGTCAAATTCAACCTCTCTCTCCCGCTCTTTGAACTCCATACTCCAAATTTCAAATGAAATGGCAATTGGTCAACAGGTGGGAAAAAAACACATACTGGAAATCAGGAATAAGAACAGAAGATGTTGGGAACATTGAGGTCACGATGAAAGGACCTGGACCAGAAACATTGATCGTTGTTTCTCTTTTTTTACAAATGCCTGACCTGCTGACTATTTCCACCATTTTCTGCTTTGATCAGAGAGACTTGGGTGTTGTTGTGCATCAGTCATTGAAAATGGGCATGCAGGTGCAGCAGGTGGTGAGGAAAGCGAATGCTATGTTGGCATTCATAGCAAGAGGATTTGAGTACAGGAGTACAGGGATCTGCGACAGCTGTACAGGGCCTTGGTGAGACCACATCTGGAGTACTGCATACAATTTTGGTCTCCTTATCTGAGGAAGGACATCCTCGCCATGGAGGGGGTGCAGAGAAGATTCACTAGGCTGATACCAGGGATGGAAGGACTTGCATATGAAGTAAGTTTGGATAGACTAGGTTTGTATTCTCTGGAATTTAGAAGATTGAGGCGGGATCTTATAGAAACATATAAAATTCTTAAGGGTTTAGACAGACTAGATGCAGGTAGGTTGTTTCCAATGGTAGGAAAAACCAGAACCAGGGGTCACAGTTTATGGATAAGAGGGAAATTTTTTAGGACTGAGATGAGGAAAAAATTTCTTCTCTCAGAGGGTGGTGGATCTATGGAATTCTTTGCCACAGTCAATATTTAAGAGTAGGTTAGATTTGGCCCTTGTGGCTAAGGGGATCGGGAATATGGGAGAAGGCAGGAACTGGGTACTGATCAGCCATGATCATATTGAATGGTGATGTAGGCTTGAACGGCCAAATGGTTTACTCATACACCTATTTTTCTATGTTTCTATCAGCATTTGGACTTTACAACTGATTCGTCGCTTCTCCTACCAGGTGCCCTCGTCCTCCTCCCAAGCCCACTGGTCCCATTTTCCAATACCCAATTATCAACCAGCAAGATGTTTGCCCACACCTCTCAATTAAGCCTGAAGCAGAGAAGTTTGGATCCTTCTGGCTGCTGAACCTACACTTTTGGGCTTCCACGTGTTCAATCTGGCATGATCGGACAGTAAAGTTTGAAACCACGTGCAGCATTGGAAGGAGAAGTCTGATGCAAGATGTTCTGAGCTAGAATGGGGCAGAACAGACAGGTCTAGTTTAGCACAGAGATGGGCAGGACGGTGAGGGTTAAGAACAAGTAAAGCCGGAGGGGAAAAATTAAGTCAGACGACCTCTGACCTCATATTATCCCTGTCATTTCAAGAAAGTTGGGGATCTGAATGGTTTGCATTTGGTCTTGGTGTGTTTCATTAATAATATTATGATGGACAATAATCAGAAAGTTGCAGTGGGGGGTGGGGAGGGGAATCAATCACACATGGAGGACACTATCCCTTAATTAATCGATTGAATCTACTCTACTGATTTGTCCTGTTGACTGAAGAACTGATTGGTTTCATCTTTTACTTCCACCACTTTTAACCCAATTTTGACAATGACTTCAAAACGGTTTGGATGTCCACTGCTCTGAAACCAGTAAGATGAAGGACTTGGCTGAACAAACAAAACATATCAGACCGTAAACCACTGCATAGACCAGAATATTGAAGGTATCAGAAATAAATTGAAAAGGTGATTGTTTTATGAAATGTATTGCCATTGGATGGGATTTCAAAGAAATTGAATGAACATCTTAGATCATCCTAATAATCACCGAAATGAGGAAAGAGATCAAGTTTGAGAAGTTTAACATAATGGACAGAAGGAGCTCAGAATACAAACGAAAGCTGTCAAATTCACATTCAACCAGACAACCCATTCCACCACAGACACGTTGACTTCTCTCTCCTCTCTATTGGGAGATGTCCAAGAATGTGAATGTGAAAGGCGGTGGGCATCAGGCTCCTGAACGATGGCATCTGCTATAGACCTATGGCTAAGACAGGTGAACTGGAATGGATCCATGTCACCGCTCAGACAGGAGCTGATCTGCTTCATCATCAGCCTTTCAAAACACTTCATCACTATTTTTTTAATTTTTTTTTATTTTTCACACTATGAACCATACTGACCAAAATGCACACAAACATTTCCCTCTTGAATATACACAGTGTCATTTTCTCCCCTTTTCCCCCCTCCCTTCCCTCCCTCCTTCACCCCCCCTCCTCACTCACTCAACGTTCAACATATATGATACATTAAACCCATCAAACAATGTGATCGCACAATGAAAATAAACAAGAAATTCGTGTCTTCTACTTTTACACACTGGGACAGTTCATTTTGTCATCTTCTCCTTCTGTCATTTTAGGGGGTGGAGGTCCATGGTAGGACTTCTCTGTTGTGTTCCATGTACGTTTCCCAAATTTGTTCGAATACTGTGATGTTATTTCTTAAATTATAAGTTATTTTTTCCAATGGAATACATTTATTCATTTCTATGTACCATTGCTGTATTCTCAGGCTATCTTCTAATTTCCAGGTTGACATAATACATTTTTTTGCGACAGCTAAGGCTATCATAATGTTGCTTTTTGTGATTTTATTTAATGCCTGGTTTTAGGAAGACACTTCATCACTATTGATGAATAGTCGTTAAGGCACATAACTATACTTATGTTAAATGATATAAATTTATAGCATTCTAACAGCTCACCATGATTATAGTACCAATTGGGGAATATTGCAAACAAGTTCACAAATAATTTTTTTTGGAAGCCATGTACAATACTGAGGAAAATGTAATCATCAAAATATAAATTAAATCTTACCTATTATTCATCTTCTCTATTGTTCACGATATTATTCATGAAAAATTAGGATCTTTACAAGTCAAACTTGGGGGCGTATCTGTAATTTTTAACAGGTTCATAAATAAAGAAGAATTTGGGGTTAGGGTTAGGGTTAGGGTTAGGGTTAGGGTTAGGATCAAGCTCAAGTTATGTATCACGTAATCGACACCAACTTTGGAAAATATAAATATGTCACTCACACTGAAATTGCAATTCCATCACTTCTTAATTAAGAGCAAGAATTGGATTAATGGGATTTTTCAAAAAACAATGATCTAAAATACAAAATAAAGATTTAATTATGAGCACTTCATCAAGCACAAAACAGAAATAAAATATCCATCAGATGAAATACCTCGAAATCCAATAAGAATCAATTTATCCAAAATTTCCTTTAAACAAATTCCTTAAATTATTAATTCAAATAGATTGCTGGTAACTGATGTGAAATAATTTTATCCAACATCCAATTTATCTTTTCTTTAATGTGGGCATCACAGCCAAAATAATTAATTCTTCCTACCATTTGCTTAAATACTAGAACATTTCTGCTGTCTCTTTTAGCTCTTGTGAATTCCCTTCATCCTACAGCTGAAATTATCAAGGTGAACTGACCCAGTCCTCTCTCAGCTCCTTCCTTCTATGGGGTCATTCACATCGGTTCTAAATGTTCAAGAGTACACCGACAGGCTCAAAGCCTTTTTTTGTTAACCCCTGCAATCTTCACGGTCCTGACCCCAGAATTGTGCTCTCATGCTGTCCTTGCTCAGACTGATTGTTTGTTTTCATTGTAACTTCACACTCTCTGACTGCTTTCTGACTTTGTTCCCCTGCAAGAACGTTGGATTTGATGTGCTCGACAACTTGCAGAAGAACCTTTCAACACTGCACCAGAACAATGTTACAAACTTCAATTGAATCCTTCTCCTTTCCATATTTTCCAGTGAAATCCTTCCTAAAAATGTCTCCAAGAACAGAATTATATTTAATCTCCATCAATGGCACTACAATTTAATTTTAGAAAACTATTTTTTTAATATTTAAATTTCGACACAGCATGGAAAAAGGCCATTTTGACTCTCAAGCTCATGCTGCCAAATTTACACCTAATTAACCTATACCATGCCCCCTAGTACATTTTAATTTGGGGGAGCAAGTCGAGACTCCATACAGACAGAGTGGAATTCAAACCCATCCCCTCCGATCGCTGACGTTGTAAAGGGTTTACGCTAACTGGTACCCCAACTTTTGCCACCCAACTGGAAACACATAGAATTGTAAAAAGTATTCATTGAGTTCATTGAGAAGCTCATAATTAACATGATATATTTCGATGCAGTACAAAACACTGCTTGGGAACCTCAGCAGGCAATGCTGGAAATTAAAGGCCATTGACATTTCAAGCCTGAGCCCTTCATCTGGAATGTCGAAAATCAGGCAGGGCGCCTGGTTAAAAATGTTAGGGGAAGAGGGAGAGAGAGAGGAAGGGGGCGAAGCACAGGAATACTGGCAAGAAGCTAATAGGTGGATCTAGGTGGGAGGGTAGAAGATAAAGGATTAGGGGAGATGGTAGAGGGCTAAGAAAGGTAGCTCTCTGATAGAAAAAGGAAAGTAAGGGTGCGAGAAGCTGGAAAGGAGGCAGGAGGAGGGGTAAGGAAAGGACATTTAATCCGATGCTGTCTGCCTTGCTCAATACAGGAGTTAGGATTCATGCTTAATTCATCTTGAAATCCGTGCACAGGAATATTCGTCATGAGAACTCAAAATTGCCCATCAGAAATCATTAATTTCGGACTCATTTAGCAAGAAGCTTTAGGATTGCTTTCTGGCCTTACAGGGCAGAACTCCACAGAGTGTGCTTCCCTGCAGTTGTACAAGAGCCCCCAGACCTCTGCTCCTTCCCAATAAGCTTCAAATCAGTGTTACCAAAGCAAAATGCTTCATTTCTTGACCGCCCACACAATCTGAGGACTTCCCTGAGGACGTGAATTGTCTCTGCAACAATTTCTTGCAATTCTACAAGGAAATGGAAGAAAAAATCTTGTTGCTGTGCCAAATCAAAGTTGTACTGTTTCATGGTGATGCAAATTTGACGTCACATCCAGCCAGTGGTTGGATGACTGAATCAGTGTTGTGGTCTGATAATAGAATGCACAACCACTCTCTCTAGCTGTAGCCCAGGAAAGATTTTGAACTGCATTACAATTTATAAAAATACCACAATAACTGGTGGGCTCTTGTCACCAAAGTGGCATCAATGACCGTAGCTTTCCAAAAATGTTCTTGCCCATAACAGAAAACAGATTAAGACACTCAGGAGACTGCAGATGTTGGAATCTGAATCTCAACCCAATCTGCTGGAGCAACACAGTGGCACGAGCAGCATCAGTGGAAGAGAAAAAGAATGGTCAAAATTTCAGGCTGAAGCCCAAAATCAAGACTTAAAGCTTGTCTTCTTGGAATCCATTTCAGAACATAGGAAAATAGGAAGGAAGAACAGGAGTAGGCCAAAAATGGCCCATCGAGCTGGCTCCGTCATTCAATACGATCATGGCTGATCTAATTTATGACCTAACTTCACCTACCTGCCTTCTCCCCATATCCCCTAATTCCTCTATCATGTAAAAATTTATCTAACCGAATTTTAAATATGTTTAATGAGGCAGCCTCAACCACTTCCCTGGTTAGAGAATTCCAAACATTCACTACTCTCTGGGAAAAACTATTTTTCCTCATCTCTGTCCTAAATCTACTCCCCCGAATCTTGAGACTGTGTCCTCTCGTTTTAGTTTCCCAGGCCAGCTCAAAAAACCTTCCTACATCTATCCTATCCATACCCTTCATAATCCTATATGTTTCTATAAGATCTCCTCTCATTCTTCTGAACTCGAGCGAATACAATCCTAGACGATTTAATCTTTCATCATAAGTCAACTCCTTCATCCCAGGGATCAACTAAGTAAACCTCCTCTGGACCGTCTCCAAAGCCAGTATATCCTTCCTCAAATATGGAGACCAGATCTGGACACAGTACTCCAGGTGCGGTCTCACCATTACCTTATACAGTTGCAACATTACCTCCCTACTCCTGAATTCAATTCCTCTAGCGATGAAGGCCAACATTCCATTTGCCTTCTTAATAACCTGCTGCACCTGCAACCTAACTTTTTGCGATTCATGCACAAGCACTCCCAAGTCCCTCTGCACAACAGCATGGTGTAGTTTTTCACCCTTTAAATAATATTCAGATAGGAAGAGGCTATCAGTTACCTGTTTGGTAACCATGGTGCTAATGATGTTTAAGAGCACAGCTAATAAATTCTGTGAAGAAAAGAGTTCCCAGTGCAAATATTTGTGTGGGAAGAAGTTTCCGTATTGGCATCAATTTGCTCTCCAAATATTGCTTACAATTTATCAACAATCGAAAACATAATTCAACATTAAACACAAAACTGGGTGAACCATCCATGCATCTTGTTGACAATAGTCACAAGAGTTAAAACCACAGAGTGCCAATGAGTTGAGCTTGAACAGAACTGTTCATATAATTCCCACCTAATTTATTCAAAACATTGAATTTCAGGAAATCTTTCCAAAGAATCATTTTGAAATTAATTGCAAAGGAGCACAAATATAAATGTCATCCCCAAAATCTTTTATTCTTTGCCTTGAGTTTTGTGCATGCACATTGCAAGTAGAAACAGTTCTCAAAAGATCAATGTATACACAAAGTATTTTCTTCCAAAATATCTCAATTCTGCAACTGTTTCGCAGGCTATTATTTTGTCTCATTCATTTAAAGGAAAGGTTTCAGAAATTGAGCTCATTATCCCATCCAAACCAAAAGCACCAGAAATTGTGTCAACTGCAAATTTCTATTTTTCTTTTGTTCAACAGTAATGTTTTTTAGACAGCAATATTGGAAAACATCTGTGAAAATGTTTCATATAAATTAACATAATTACGCACCTTTACACTACAAGCCTTAAGTTCCTGTGCGTATTAGTCCTGGTGCTTTTTCGTGGAGCAATGTATCCTGCGTCATCAGCTGGACGATGGATCCATGAGGCGAGTTTTACGGTGCAATTTACACTGCAGTCTTCCCCCGAAAAGTAGTAGGGGTCCTGCAGGATAAATTGCAGTGCAGAAATTGACTAAAATTTCCTGCACTTTCCTTTTTAAACTGCCCACATAATGGCAAATTTTGTTGATCATGCCCTTACGTGCCTGCAGTCTAAAATCCCTACTTGATAATGGACTTCTGCAAACAGTAGCTCTCTGCAATGATCTTGTTGCCTTTTGTTACAATCCAACCTCCACAAACACAACTGTTCAAAACTTTTGTCTTGATCCGAACAAGCTCTCAAAAATAAATCAACCGTGCTTTGTCGTGTCTTCCCAGCTCAGTAACAGAATGATCATAACATGTTCCACATTCTCCACTGAATATTTCAGCCTTGAACCTGCCCTACTGAATGCCAATGAATGAATGGGTTTTTATATGCATCCAAAGAAACTGACAGGGATTTTTCATGACCCCCCACACAACATAAATCTAATATTATCTCATAATTCAATTTCAGGGGCATCCTGACATTAAAGACAACATTTGTAAATCAATGCAAAACAATTATGACTTAGAATATTGGCAAATGGACTAATCTTTCGAGAAAACAAGCTGGGGACCATCATGAAAACTTTAGCAAATGACTAATCATGAGACCTGCCTTCAAATCCTACCACGGTAGATATGGGATTTTAATTCAGTCAATAATTGAGAATTTGAAGGAATAAAAATATAGCCTAACTCATGATGACAACAAATACTACTGAAATGTGGTAAAATCTCACCAACTTCACTAATGTCTTATGCATTAGGCAAATCTGCCACTTTTACCTCACCGGGCCTAAATCGAACATCAGTTTGATCGAAATACGATTCAATCGCACATACCTTACTGACCAAACATCAGAATTTTTGTCGGTTCACAGGATGCAGACGTTACGGTGATGCTGACGATTGGTTTGTTCACCTGAAGATTCCCCCAACAAAAATGTGTCCATCTTTTGTTGTCCTCCACAAAACATATCTGCCCAGAGAAGTCCCTAATAAAACAATGTTCTTCTGTAGATGGCCCCAATACAACAGTGTAAGCCTATTGATGCCTCTGCTATTTTCTATTGTTACCTGATTAATAATATTATTATTATTCCAGTTTGAGAAGATCTCGACTCTTTAAGAAATGCACATTGCAGACACAAAAGTATCAGATTTATTGTGAGAGTACATACATGATATCATGTACAACCCTAAAATTCTTTGATTCTTTTTTTCCGACAGGCCAGACAGAATTTCTACTTACCAGAAGTGCAAAGTGTACTCAAGAAAATGTGTACAAAAGAGAGAAATGTAAACCAAAACAGAAATGTAAAAAGATTAACTGTGTAATATAGAAAAAAAAATCAGTTCTCAATATTGTGCAAAGAAAAGGTCCTTAAAATGAGTCCCTGATTAAGTTTGTTGTTGAGGAGTCTAATGGTGGAGGGGGAGCAACTGATCCTGAACCTGGTGGTGTGAGTATTGTGGCACCCATACCTCTTTCCTGATGGCAGCAGAGCATGCCCTGGGTGGTATGGATCTCCAACAGCAGTGTTCCACGAAAAATTTTCTTGACAATCGGGAGTGTTTTGCCTGTGATGATCTGGGCTATTGCTGCCCCCATCTGTAGAAATTTGCAAAGGTTTCAGAACCACCTCAAGGTCATGAGGAAGGAATCACGCTGACATGTCTTTTTTCAGGATGACATTCATGTGTTGGGTCCAGGAAAGATCCTCTGAGATGGCGACACCCAGGAATTTAAATTTGCTCACTCTCTCTGCCCCTGAACCCCCAGTGATCACTTCCGGAACACCTCTTCTAATGTCTAGAACCAGCTCCTTGGTCTTGGCACCATTGAGTAAGAGATTGTTGTTAATACTGTACACCATTCAGTCAAGTTTGCAATCTTCCTCTACTGTGCGGCCATCAGCAAATTTGTAAATGGTGTTGTAGTTATAATAGAGCAAGGGGTGAAGAGAATGGATAGATAGATTTCATAGAAAAATACAGCAAAAGGTGTTTAGTAGAAATAATTATAAAAACCATCAAAATTTTACCGGGGTGTTGGTTAATGGGGCTGCACAGGCTCGTTGGGCTGAGTTGGCCTGTTATAAGGTCTAATTTTAAAAGACTCACAAGAGTAAAGAACAAAGTTACTGAATCTGAAACAAATTTTGTCGCGTAACCACAAGTCACAATGAAAGAACAAATGGTGTGCACGACCAACCTATACTCTTTAATACTTTCATGTGAAATCATGATTTGCAAGATACATATATTACAGCTCAGAATTCCCTTATTCCCAAACTGTTCTCATGATTCTAATCAGTATTCTTCTCCTTTAAATTGGTGCACATTGGCCTTTCCCACCATAACTGAATCTATCAGACTAACTTATGACAACTGAGATGAATGCTGATTACAATTAGGTCCTAAATTTACATGCCTTTTGTTATTGTAACAGAATAAAATTAATAGAATTAAAGATAAATGCTATTTACAAAATTGATCTAATCATTTCATCACGGTAACGAAATATTTTTTTTAAAAATGCCAAGCTTATTTTGCAGGCAGTACCAATTTACATAACCTCTCCAAACAAATAACAGTGATGTCTGACAGCAATTATATGTAAAATATTCTCAATGAGCATGAGGTACATTGTTCATTTACTGACAAAAACCATTTTCATTCAGCTGGAAGTTTCATGTAGGAGATTCATAAATGGTGAATCACGCGTGCAACCTCAGAAAGAATAATACCATAACCCCCCATTATCTGGGATTTGTATCCAGCAGCTACCAAAAAAAATTGCAGAAATTAAATAAGTAAAAAATCTGGTAGTTTAATATTGGCGCGTGGCAACACATGGGTGCCGGATACCAGGGTTTTACCCTCCATCTTTCCTTTTGACCAATCCCAAATATTCAATTTTTCGTTTCAAGAATTGCTATCATTTTCTAAAATAATATAAAATCAACTCCCAGTCCATGAACTCCAATTAATGAAATAATTTTCACAGACATGAGAAATATTATCACTGGCAAATTGGGTAAACGTAACACAGGGTTTAATTTCTCAAAGGATTTGGTTATACATTTTCTTCATCTGCGGAATACACAGTCTCATTTGGTTCTAATTTGTGAGGGCCTATGTCATATTTTACATTACAGGATATTGAATGTGTTGAAATATTTGGATTAAAAAAAAATCATATTTGGAAAATACATTGTGAGAAATTTATGTTTCCTGATGATGGGCAGATTACATTGTGAACAGATTGAAATTTTTCATCTTGCACCTTGATCTACTTTTCTTTATGCTGACAGTTCTTTTTTATCAATTTTAATTGTTTGGTTTCTGATATAGCACTCCTTGTCCATCCCTAAATGCCACTGCTGCCTTCTTGAACAATTGCTATCCTTCTGGTGACGATTCTCCAAAAGTTTGTTCCAGGATTCACTGTTGCCCATGAATTTGGAAAATCATGGTTGGAAATGTTTGTCTCAGATTCAAATCCAATGATGAACTGGTATATCAACTGACTCACCAAATGACAACATGCCTCATGCTGATATCAAGATGCTAATCATCATGAACCGGACCACATAAGCCCAAGGCAATGGGATGATCTGAAAAAGAATTCCCATTGCAATTTTTGTTCTGACCAAGCTATGACAAAACTTAATATTTTCACTTTTTGACATCTTTGAAGCTGTCTGCACCAAAATCAAACATGATTTTGTACCGAGTCTTTTGTAGAAAATGTTGGCATAGAGTTTTGTTTCCTGAAATGGAGACAGAGAGATCAAGAAAGGGAAGAGTGCTGTCAGGATGGACCAAGAAGATTTAGATCAGGGTGCAAGTTAGCTGGAGTGGGAATAGGCGGTAATTATATCCCTATCAATGAGTATCATTATATAGATACTTTAAAAAAACTAATTCTCTGAGTTTTGGCCAGAAGTTGGTGACTGAAAATTGCTCAGTTGTTAATGGCCTTCAACTCCTCTGTCCCATTTAATACAGAATGAGACCATCAGCAGATCACTAAAGCACTGAATAATTTCAGACAGGATCTGAGAGGATTCAATTACTGAAATGAAATGAACAACAGAACACATTATTACTAATTTAACAGAGTTGTAAAAGAAAACAGGACACTGCTGCTTAAGAATCAATTTCCTCTTCTGCATGGCTCCAAAGTCATTAATCTCATCTATTCAAATTTCAAATGTTAGCACAATCCAGGCAGCACGCCTCTCCTCCCTGATTTAATGAGCTTCTTTTCACTGCTTCCTTGGAATGATGACGGATTTTCGACCTGAAACATTAATTCTGTTTCTCTTCCCACAGACATGGCGTGAACATTTCCACCACTTCCTGTTTTAATTTTAGATTTCCTGCACAGGCAGTATTCTTTTCTTTTCAAATAGATGCATAATTCATTTGATGCTTTTTTAATTCCTTTTTTTAATGAATGCTTTTGGCATAGAAAAGATTTGGGATGAAGAAATTTGCCCTGACAGTTTCAGCTTTCAAGCAACTTGTGCACATGCAAGTTCAGAAGGCAAAGTAGGTAAAAGATAAATGAGCCAATTTTGAAATCAACCAGTTCCTGTAAACCCTGAAACAATGAGCAGTTCATCAGCCTGATGCACCCATTGTGCAGTGTGCTTCATCAGTCGGCACTTTGTACCCAACAAGTGGGTGGCCTGTATTTCTCCACATTCATTGGGTTAGCATTTTTGCTCCCCACACATTTTGAATGCAGAGAAATACAAAAACAAAGGCAAACACATTCAGTCCAGTTATTAAACACAAATATAAGGACGGTAATCAGAAGCTAAGCATGCAAGAAAACAAAACATCCGACTGCTGTGGTCATGGTCACGTAATTCGTATTTCCTACTGTTACTAGTGAAATTGCGTCAATTGTTTAATTCATCAGAATTTTTGTTTTGCTCAACGCAATTTGCATTGATGCAGTGAAACATGAATTGGATCACCCTAGTTATACTTCTGAATGATGTGAAATGTAGAAATTTCAAAGTAAGGATAATGTTATTGCAAGATGGAAAGGAGGTGATGGGGTAAAATCCCAGATCATTGTGTTTCTTCAGTGAACAAGATTGATTTTATGCAGTCTATCCTCTTTTTACTGCAGTTTTCTGTAATAATCGTCCTAACGTCGAAAAGTTCCTCAGGTCTCAACTTTATCCCCTCTCAGTGTGCTATTAGCATTTGCTTGTTGACTATAATGCCCTGCCTCCATGATTGTTTAGTACAGTGCTATCAATAGCTATTCCTCCAGTTAGAAACTGCATTGTGAAATGTCAGCAGGAGCATCTGACACAAGTTACACCTACATCTACACATGCTTGAACTTAGAAAGTTGGCATTATTATATTTGAATTGTAAAGAATAAAATGGTAAATTAATTCAAGGTGCTGATACAGTCTTCCCTTCTTCCAGATCAGATCTGGCACAAGGGCTTCAATCTTTATTGATAATCATCTGGACAAATATACACGATAAGAGTTTTTGATTTTAAGTTGAGGAATGAGCTCGTCTAAGTGGAGAAGTTACTTATCTTGATTGCAGCAACTATTGCTCACTCTACTTCATTCCATGCTTTGATTTGCCTCATCCACTGCAGTATAAAAGAGCCCTTAAAACAAAGTGTTCCTCAATGAATGGCCTTTAGAGAGACTGAAGGAGTTTACGTGTGAGACAGAGATCCAGTGAAGAGCACAAAGTAGCCTCACTTCTGGTGTTTTAGGTTCCACCACTGAGCAACAATGGAGCAGTGGCAGTCAATTTTATTCAAAGATAAACAAGGAAGCAGACTTTATAAAGCAATGCACGACAAAATAAACCTGACAGGTCTTGCAAACTTGTCAATTTAGAGCACGATTTGTGCAAAAACTTAGATTACTATCTAAGTTGAAAGATCAAAGTAGCTCGGTTACGCTGCTCAGCATTTGGTAAATATTTTTTTTCCATTTCAGCCAAATGAAACGTTAAATAACCAACTCCATTCATCAGTTCATGGGCATTAAAATGTATTACTGTAATGATTTAAAAGTGAGCACAAAGATTAATTATACGGTCACAGCTATGAAGCTGACAGAAGTGCAGAGGAAACTACAAATCAATATACTCTCAATTTATTTGTCCCAATACACTGTTCTAAGAACATCAGTACAAGTTCACAGCCAGCCTGCCACGGTGAACCATAATTTAGTAAAAAAGCACAGTGCTGGAAAAGCTCAGCTGGTCAAACAGTAGTAGCAAAGGTAAAGATACAGTTCCGAAGATTTGGGCTTGAGCCCTTCATGAGAGAATGCCAGCAGGTGTCCGAACAATAGGGTAGGTGGGGAGGTGGGGTGGGGGGGGGGGGTGGCTGGCACAGGCAGATGAAAGGTGGATGAGGGGAGGGTGGGGACAGTAGGAATGAGGGGGAGGAGGGATGGCTGGGTGGGTAAGGCGAGAACTGGAAAATACAGGAAAGGGGGAAGGGAAAGAAAAGGCGAGAAGCTTCAGACCCCGTAATTTAGTCATTGAGCAAATTATTTTCCAAGTAGTGGTCTGGTTCAAAGTTCACAGGAAGGATGTTCCTTTTCCCCTCAATGAAGTTTAGATCATCATTACTGCTTTTCATACAAGTGAAGAAATATACATTGCATTGAACCCAATCATTTTATGCTTCTAACAGATCCAGTCGCAAAACACCTAACTTCATATTCTCTCTTACGAACGTGATTTTATAAATTAAAATTGACCTTATGTCAATTAAATTCAGCTTATTTAATTTCTCTCATTTATTGCATTTCATAATGCCAATATTTCTCTGCTCCACTCCATGGTCTGATCTTTTGATGCAGGTTGATATTTTTCTAAGTTCGAAAGAAATTGTCGATAAAATAGCCAGCAACACACTGCTGAGGGTCATCGGAGTTGGGGGTGTGTGGTTAAGCAGCACCCATAAAGGCCGGGTCTTGACCCAATACATGGGCCATCCCTTGACTCAAAGGAGGTTTCCATACCCATTGAGCTCCTCCAGCAGTTTTGCTACTGGCCCAGATTTCATCAGTCTCTTGGATCTGCAACATCCTTTGTTGTTGTCAAATGGTACCTCTTCGAATGAGGTAAAACAACGATTTCTGTCTATTTTCATTTGTCAGGTGAATATTGCCACCGATCATGTACGATCAAGTCACGATGATTTTTAAACTGTCTGTTCCCACGCTGATCTGTGAGGACTAATTCTCTGAGTCACAGCAACTCAAAGTATCAATTCATGTGATAACTAATGTCCATTTTGTAGCCTATTGACTTCAACATTCTGATGACATTCATTGATATATAATTTGCTATTCTTTTGGCCAGAGAATATAAAGTATCTGTGAATGTCCAAAGAAGCATTGGTAAACAATATCCCAGCCATTTCAGTGAGAGCACACAATGGCATCCAAACTGCTGGGTGGCTGAACCATATATTCCAGTTTCACTGGGCTTGGGGAGGATCATTCCATTCAACGTTCTGATGAAGAATCTCAGACTTATCCTCTGTTTTATGCTATTATTTCAGTTTCAGCATGAGTATTTTTAAAAAAACATTTCACCTCACCATTTGAATCACTCTCTCTTGAAAGAATTATTGCAATCAAAATTTGAGGTTTAGGAAAAAAAAAGTTCAAATCCAAATTTGTTTGCTTTTACCTTTGTGTCTTGTCAGTATTTTGCTTGGCATTTCTCAAACATGTTTTAAATTCCCTTCCTTTCCCATCAGAGACCTTTCCTTCTCAGCCCTCTCCCCCAACCACTTCTCAGCTTCTACACTCCCACCTGCATCCATTTCCGCCCTTGTACCTGTTTGTCTGTGATCCTCCTCTGCTCCTCCCTCACTCCTCTCCTCCTCTGGCGACCTATTGATTCTGGTTTTTCCACACCCGTGACAAGGGGCTTAGGCCCAAACATTGACTTCCCGTGGATGCTTCACGACCTGGTGAGGTCCTCAAGCATTTTTGTGCATTTCACTCGACCCAAGCACCTGCAGATTTTCTGCTTAACCACAATATTTTAAATTGAGTTTTCAAGACCACAGATGTCCATATCTGTGCAACCTTTTACACAGCCTCTGGTAATTAAAGACACGTTAGCTTGGTTGAGATAAGACAAGTTAGAGGTGAAGATTGGGCATGGATACAGACTTGGTCTTATATGAACAGAATGACACATCATGTAAACTCTGCAAAGGGAACTTGTCATGACATTAAATTTAACAAAGGAAATAATGTCACTTTAAAGTTTCCCAGGAGTAAAAGATTGCATTTTTTCCCTTTCCATTGGCTTCTGTCCTCCTCGGAAAGCAATAACTGCATTTTGCAATTATAGATGATTGGCAGCTATCATTAAATTTTTAAATTATTTTGGCATTTAGGATTACAGCATGGTAATGAGCCCAAGCCATCCAATCACACCCCAATTAAATTACAACCCACGGTATGTTTTGAACGTTGGTAGGAAACCGGAGCCCTCAGGGAAAACCCACATAGACACGGGGAGAACATACATACTCCTTATAGACAGCGTGGGATTCCAACCCTGGTCCCAATCACTGGCGCTGTAAAAGCACTGTGGTGACTGCTACACTAACTGTGTCACCCAAGGCGCTAGTTAAATGCAGTGCTGTTTTTAAAGTTCCAAGGTGAATCACAGGAACATAACCATATCTCAAATGGGACAATTCTTGCAATTCTAAACTCCAAAGCCACAAGAGACGTATATTTGGCTACCTGTTGGCCTGTAACTGAAGGAGTGATGCATGATCAGATGCACTGTCATTCAAATGAGTCAATGTTCATTGATGGTTCAAGTATCATTCGACACAGAAAAAAGGCTCTTCAGCCCACTTAGCCTGTGCTGACTATCAAGACCCCATTTCACATGAACCCTGCCCGAATGCCATTTTACTCTACCCATATTCCCACCAATTCCCAGAGATTCCATCACTCACTTCCACATTCAAAGCAATTTATTTTGCCCACCTGCACATCTTTAGGTTGTGAGAGTAAAAGAAATAGAGGAAACTTGCATGATAACTGTGAGAACGTTTAAACTCCACAGAGGCAGCACTGGGGCAGAGGATTAAAGGTGGGTCATTGGAGCTGTGAGGCAGTGCCTCTATCAACTGCCCCACTGTGCTTCCCCATGACAAAGCAAGGTCCTGTATACTCTCTCAGATCAACATCTCAGGATCCATGGTATTACTTTCCAAGACTAAGTTATCTCTCAATCAAGTCATCTTTATTTGTTGTTCATACCATGCTTCTTCAGTAAAGACGAGGACTACGGAGCATATTTACATAAATATAGGTTAGAATGGAAGTTTGACACATTCAAAATGTTAAGCCTTATATGGTAACAGTCCACTGTACCCAATCCCCAAATGTTCTGAGAATTCAGGAATCTGCTGGCTTGAGGGTAAAAAGCTTTTGCCCAATCTGGATGTAAGGACTCAAGTTCTACAGTACCTCCTATCAGATGGAAGAAGGTGTGTGTGGAGTCCTTTACGATGTTTATTGCCTTGCGCCTGCTTCGAGTGTTGTAGATGTCCGTCATGGTAAGAAGAGAGCCCCCAATTATCTTTTTCGCTGACTTCACTATCCTCTGGATAGTCTTGCAGTCCGTGGTGGTACAGCTTCCAAACCAGGCGGTGAAGCAGTTGCACAGGATGCTCTCGATACATCCTCTGTAGAATGTAGTGAGGATGGAGAGTGGGAGATGAAGTTTCCTCTGGCTTCGCAGGACGTCGAGGCGCTGATGGGGTTTCTTGGCTATAGAGCTTATGTTAAGGTACCATGTGAGGTTCTCCACCAAGTGCACTCCAAGGAACTTGCTACTCTTGACAACCTCAACAGTGGAGCCGTCAATGGTCAGTAGAGCGTGGTCCCCCCAGTCCCTCTTGAAGTCGACAACCATTTCTTTTGTTTTATTAACTTTCAGATGCAGGTTGTTGGCTCTGCACCAGTCTGTAGTGACGACACCTCATTTGTGTACACTGACTTGTCATTTTTACTGATCAGGCCCACAATTAACCCCAATTCATGTTTTCTGGTCATTATCCTAATGCTGTTGATGGAATCTCGCAGTACATGAACGAGCTGCTGATTTTCATGTTATATTGTTCAAATTTTATAAATAAATTTTAAATTAGCTGTGAAGTACTTTTGGAATACCTAAAGCTGGGACAGATACTGAATTTAATGCAAGATATGTGCAAAAGCTGCAGATGCTGGAATCTCGAGTAAACACTGAGAAGCAGGAGGATCTTAGTAGCTCAGGCAACATCCTTGGAGAAGAATGGTCAGGTCGGGACCCTTAATCGAGACAGTGGCGGCTCTTCCTGTTTAAATTGACTAAGAACGATTCTACAACCAATTGAACAAAATAAATTCTCAACTCTTTCACCTGCTCTGAAGTTACTTAAAACCCCTGACACTGTGTTTTGTTTCTTTGATTCAAAGAAAACATCCACAGCCCATCCAATCAGTGGTTGAACCATATATTCTGTCATCCTCTTCACATTTTTGTCTCCTTTTTGGTGCCAACATTTCCTTCTCATCATTTGATGACCAGAGCTGTGGTAGTCTTACTTGCTTCAGTAACCTTCAGTCAAAGAGCTGTAAGTTCTGCACTGTCAGAACTCCTAAATTTATCAGTTGAATCCTGTCAGCATACAAACAAGGGCAGCTTCCCAACTGAACAGGGACTGGGCAAGTTCAGGCCTATCAGTAAAAGAGACCGTATGTGTCAACATCTTCAGCAGGTGAACGAATGTGGAGGAGGTTGTGTGATACAGGCATTAGAAGTGTGGTGGGGCCACTGTGTAGCTCTTAGCTCTGACTGTATGAATGTACTCTCAGGGCCGGCCATCCCCTCTACCTGTGATTCCTCCCCTCGGAAATCCCCATAAAGGCTGTTACACCTGAACTCCTCCCTCTCTACCTGCCATGGAACCAGGCCGGCAACATGTTGGCAACTGCAGGCAACATGATGTCTTGTGGTGATTAAAGCTTATTAATCAGAACTCCAAGTCTAATGTGGTTAATCGACAGTACTACAAGAAGGCATTCCAGTAAGGCCTTACTTGAAACTTCTTCAAGGCCAGTGTTTGAACAGGTTGATCTGAAACATTGACACTGGTCCTTTCTCAACTCCTCCTGCCTGACATACCAAGTCACATTTTCTGATTCTTTCCAAACGCAATTTCTTTCCAATTACGGATTTTGGCACTGAAATGACAATTTGTTCCCTTGCTGGGAAAAAAAAAAGCACAATATATGAATACACACTATTTGCCATCAGCAAACATGTCAGAACACTCGTGAAGTGATTCAACTAGACGTAGTGGAAGAAGAAGCTGCTGACGGAGATGGCAGAGGACAGGGAATGAGATGTTGCTGCCACAAAGGGATTGACCATTAAAGTCATCATCATTCACAAAAGCCAAGCAAGTGGAGGCAGATCCCAGATTCCCATTCCTCTTGGCAGTTTTCCAAGTTGACCCTCAGGCCTAATAATTTGACGTGGAAGAATGCCTTTTATCAATTTCTAAAAATATATGTTGCTGATATTCTGATCTTCATGCTGATTTTAATTTGTCAGGGGCACAATAAATTTATCTTCAACTAACCAGATGATACTTGGCAATTTCAAACTCCCTGGTAACCGATGCACATTAATGACCTGACCACATTCCCTGGTCTCTGCAAAATATTCAGTCAGCAATATTGCTCTCTTGGGGTTTCTCTTCTTTTCCGTTGCTCATCAAGGTGTAAGATGCCAGTATTGAAGGACAAAACACTTCCACTTCTAGGTTCCCCACGGCAGAGGACGGAAGGAACCATGCTTTATCTGAGCCCAATGAAAGAAAACCAGCTCTCACTGACAATCGACGCCCTTGTCATCCTGAACTCTGCTGGATGGTTCAATGAGGCTTGACCACCTGACTCATGAGGGAAGAAGCAACAGAGGGAGGATGTACTTCCAGAAGTTGGCAGGTAAAATCCATTTTTCCCCACCCATCAGGAAGGCGCACAGAATTCTGGACCAGGAGTAAATGGCCAAGGTGCAGGTGGGTCCTTTGCTCCATCCCCAGAATTGACACATGGCCTCTTGGCAGAAGACTGGTTCCATTTTCTACCATTACATCCGCATCAAGTTCAGCAAAGTTTTTCTTGACATCGAGCTGAAGAAACAACTTCTGTCAGGGAACACTTACACCACATTTCACGGTGGGAGTCTCTGAATAGCATGAATACTTTCATTCCAACTTTCAGTGAAATAGTGTGACGTGCTAATTGACAAGCAGTGGAGTCCATCTAATGAGTGAGACTGCCTGTTTGTGCTTATACCTGACAAAGGGCCCAGGCCCAAAATGTTGCTTGCACGTTACTTCCCATGGATGCTGTGTGGCCTGCTGAGTGTCTGCAGCACACTTGTGCATTGCGCTTGACCCCTGCGTTCTCAGACTTCCTTGTTTACTTCCTTTCTCACAGTTTGCAATGGGCTGTGTCTTCCAACCAGATATGGTTTTCACACAGCCACTGCAGTCTGACAAATTATTCCCAAATTACCCGAATGCAATCTGTATCAAAAGATCGGGGCGGAAATGAGTGACTCATTCTCATTCTGAATTTTTTACCTGCCGAACCCCAAGACATTATTGTGGACTGCCCGCAGTCTAAACTTAACTGCAGGCGGTTGCTAATGTGCGATGACGTGTTCAGCTCGCAACGTTGCAATGCGGGAGATTTAAATGTGAACCAAGGGGACATTTACTCACCAGCAGCTGTCAATCACTATGTTGAATAAATGCTGTATTGCTGGAATTTATAGGATCTATGGACCTAGAGCCATTTTGCTCTTCTGTCTGGGGGATTTTTCAGGTGCAGGTAAATGATGTCACTGATGACATCAATGCAGTAATGCTATGTGTCGCACGTACGTCCTACATCACAGGTGACATTGAATCACATTCATCCTACGGAAGTACAGCGTCTACGGTACTTGGTCTAAATACGCATTGATATCCATACACCGGTTGCTCTGTGTCGACAGCCACTCCGGAAGATCAGTGTAAAAATATACAATGAAAAAATAATGTTACTTATGTATAAAATCATAATTGTCAGGGAGGAATTGTCAGGGATGACTTCAAGCCGAGCTCCGGCCATGTCCGATTGGCAAGCCAGCCACGTCAGACTTCCCACTCGCTGATGAAACTGAACCCTCACTAACCCCCTGCAGGCATTTGGAGTCTCCTGTACTTTGAGGTAGTCATTCTGTGATTTGGGTCCCTCATGTTTAAGACACAATGACAAAGGGCCTCGCAGGTCCCCAAGGTTTCAGATCCCTGGGATGAATTTGGTGAATACTCCCTTTATATTTGTTTGCCAGCCATCAAGTCATTTGAGGAAAGGAATTAAATGAAGACAAAAGCAGGACCTAATTTTGTTCAACTTCTGGGAAAAAAAAATCTCTCCTGCTCTCTTCCAGATTATTGACATGGAAACTGAGATGACTTTCCCATGGTGTCATTTTTTAGGGGGGGGGGGCTTCAGGTAAACCAGGAAATTATGCTGAATTTCTGTATCTATGGCTGTGAATGAAAGGAAGAGATAGTATTGGCATGCTCAAGGGGTGGTCCTTCTCAACGTACACTGAAAGGCGTGGGGTGACCATGCGTCAGGAGTCCGTCAATGTTGGAGCTGCAGAGTGAACAATATACTTTTGTGGAATGATCTGTCATCCAACCAGAGGGTCCAGCCCAAAGTGCTCATGGTGGCTTCTCTCCAATGAAATACTTCCTGACCTAACTCTGTCCTCAGGCCATGTTTTTGGAAGCAATTTTTTTTAATCGGTTCCTTTAAATGTTAGCACAATAATTTAATGCTTCATATGCTTCATGCAAAATTACGACGAGATATATGTTCTTTTGTCAACACTAGATTGTTCATCAGACCTTTCATCCATGATGTTAAATTCTTCATTAAAACATAACATGCAGGAATAGAGAGATTAAAAACACATTCCCAATTTTGTTCAATATATTGAGGTTTATTCTATCTTGAGTCAGTTTATTTTCACCTCATTTCGGAGAGTGTGTGGGACCATTTACACATCACAGTGAATCCTGCATCCTGTTTAACTGCAAAATAGGATCAGGAATTATGACAGTCTCACAAGAATGCTAAAGTTGTGTGACTACACTGAGGGCACACAGGTCAAGCAATAAGATTAATTTAAATTCAATTTTACTTTATTCTAATCCTATTAATGTTTATTTCACTACTGATCAAAACCAATAATGATGTTATTTCCTGGAACGACTTGAATTGCTTCTGGATATGGAAAACAATGCATCCCGTCCTGTCTGTAAGGAGTTTCTATGTTCTCCCCGGGTCTGCCTGGGTTTTTCCCAGGGGCTCTGGTTTTCTCCTACTCAATTGGGTGCAATTGTGCAGCACGGGTTCGTGGGCCAAAAGGGGCTGCTTCTGTGCAGTATGCATGTCTAAATTTCTCCTAGGAGTAACAAACGAAAGTCTGCAGACACCATTATCGAAGTAAAAACACCACGCTAGAGAAACCCAGCAGGTCAGACGGTGACCTTTATATAGCAAAGATAAAGATAAGTTTTGGGCTTGAGCCCCCTTTATCAAGGTATGAGGCAAATGTAGGCAGGAGCTCGAATCTGTTTTCTGTGGTTGAATTCCTTGCTGGATCAGTGAGATTACCCATATGTCTCTGCAGAAAAACAAAATGTCTATTGCATCTGTCAACCATGAAGAGAAAATTAAATTTCTGTCAACAATTCATTGAAAGTCTTGTCCACAAAGATACTCACCTAACTAACTGTGGTTAGGTGAGAGTTAGCAGTCTACAATGAACCAGTTCCTTGTACAAAAATGAAACAAAAATGATGGTGCTCCAAAACATCTTTGCATTACAAGGGAAGAGGTGCTTGCTGTCTTCCAACACATGAGGGAGGTAAATCCCTGGGGCCTGACCAAGTGTATCCAGGATGCTGTTGGAAGTGAGGGAAGACATTTCTGGTGCTCTGGCAGAGACACTTGTATTATTTTCAGCCACAGGTGAGGTACTGGAAACTGGAGGGCGGAAGGAAGAACAAGACAGGGAAACACAGCGTGGCGAGCATCACTGACGGGTGATGTGGTATCTCTCCCCCTGCCTGAAACCAGCCAGTGGTGAGCGTAGGGGAGGAGAACAGCATGAAGACTGGCAGTCTGTCAGGTTCTATCATTCACAGGAAAGCAAGAAATTCCAAAGCACGTTAAGGAGGGAAAGGGTGAGTGACAGATTGGGGGGAATGGAGCAGGCTGATGGGAGTGTCCAGAGTGAGGACACCTGAGGACTCAATGGAGAACTTTACTTCTCCTGCACGTCCCTGAGGTTGACCCTGCCAGAATGCGTCCGAGTTGTCTCGTTGATGCACTACAGGGGCCCAAGTACCCCTTCAATTCTGTGTAAGGAGCCCAACCGAGGGAATTATATTGGAGTTTCAAGACAACTCTGACAAAGTACCTGGACAAATTTTGGAGGAGGCAAAGTACTTTTGAGATGGACAATAAAGAACGTCATTTGTGTTTTAAAAAATCTACTTTGAATTGTATTATGCAATTGAATTTCCAGGCAACCCTTTGCTCAAATGTTAGTCTTTTTACTCATTTATTTCCTTTCACTTCTTATTTTCTATTTAAATATATTTTTTGGAAATTTTACAATAATAATAATACAAAAAGTAAATATCAAGATGCAATATGGAAAAGTACATTTACAAAGGCTTATTTAAGAAAATCTGTTATAGCAATCAAACAACTAAAAGGAAATAATCAAGTAATCTTCTAATCAGTTATAACATTGAAAACTATTCTTTTTTAAATTGATACTAAACTACAAATTCTACCCCCTTCCTAAGTTATTTGGTAAATAGATACAATTTCACTACCATTAAAAAAGAAAATCACCAGACAAGATCTAAATGATCTTATAGATAATGGAAAAAAATGCAAGGATCGCATAAACTTGAAGTTTAAATCTGTTATATTGGAGGAAGATCTGATTTTTTTCCCAAGTTAGACTTGCCATCATGTCATATAACCACTGAGGATGAGGAGGAGGGACAGCGTCTTTTCCTATTTTCAATAAATTCCCCTCTTCAGAAGCTTGGATCAGCATCTATTAACTTTTAGAGATAGCACAAGAACATCAGAGAACTTTAACCTTGATGCAAATCTCTGAAGTAAACAGTGGGTGCCTTGAGTTAAGTGCGCCATGTTTTAGGTGTTGGACTGGAATGCCTCATTATTCTTTCTGCCCCTGTGCTACAGCTAAAGACAAGTCATTGTATTGGAAAGCTCGATGACAATTGTTCTTCCCCTTGTAATGAGAAACCTCTTTTCCCAGACATATATCAAGCAAGAAAAAAAACATCCATCAAAGGAAATCATCTAATTTCAGGGATCGATGGTTCTACAAGCACAATTCAATGTTATGCTTAAAAACAGAAACAGAACAAGAAAGCTATAAAAACAAGGGGTGCTATATTTTTAAATGATCTTGACAATGTATTCAGTATGTTCTGAAAGCTGCAACCACTTGGATTATTATCTTGTTGGCACAGCTGCAGTTTGAATCTGTCATGGGTTATTATATTGTTATGGATGTTTAAACACTTAAAAATGCCTGCTGTAAATATAATAATTCAGAATCGTGCAATTTAAACATATCTCCATCAACTCTGATCAAAACTAGAGTGTTCTTGTTTGCATTGCAGAATTATCAATTATCAGATGAGATTTGACATTTTTTGAAAACGTCACAGTATTTATTTTTGTGCACTGGACTAATTTTTTTTAAAAATCATTTCATTTTCTGAGAGAGCGAGAGAGAGAGAAAAAAATGAGGGGAGAGAAAAAATCAGAAAGAGAGAGAGAAGAGAGGGACAGAGAATGAAGAGAAAGAGAGAAAAAGAGAGAAGAGAGGAGCAAGAGAGATAGGATGCGATTTTGGGTGGTTGGTGCTTGGATAAAATTGGATGCATGGAGGAAAGATCACTCTCCCTCCACTCACCAATTCCCCTTCACCACACAAACACCCTCCCAACCGGTCCTCTCTCCATCATCTCTTTTTCTTCCTCTTCCTACTCCAGCCATTCTCTCCCATTACCATCTCTTGGTCACTCTGATGCCCACTTTCTCCCTCCTTTCCTCTCTGCCAGCCCCTGCCACACCTGGCTTACCCCGCTACATGTTCTCTTCCCCCACACCATTTCTTCTTCACTGTCTACCTCGAGTGCACCGCCTTCTTCTGACCCTCCACCACCAAATTCTCCACCAAAATCTCCCACGCTCTGCATAATATCTTCTTCCTGTTCCCACTCTTCCCACTCTCTTTTGTCCCCATCCCCTTCCTCTCCCTGCATCCAACCCACCTTCATATCCTTTTATCCCTACAGAGGTCATCGACCTGAAAAATAACACTCCCAAAACTCAACAGCAAACTCAAAGTAAGAACAAACTCTGCATTGCAGCTGTTGCAAGGGCAAGAAATCCCACTTCCTATCTCTGGCAAAGCAACTGCTTGGTGCAAACATGCCTCTTTACTCTGGTATATATTGAACCAAGGCATCAAATCTAGTTTTTGCACATTTTGTCCATTGTGAAATAACAAAGTTGATGAGCCAAGCAAGAGAAATCTTTGGGAATATGGAGATGCAGCCCACGATTCAGAAGACTTTTATGTCCACGTCTCACCACTGCATTATGTCATGATTAAAATTAACTTCAAACGAAAGCAAGCAACAACAGATAGCCACTGACAAAGCTAGTCAGAGGAAATGAAGTTAACCTGAGATTTTATACTTTCATAAGCCATTCACCCATCGAAACAAAAAAAAAGACGTCGATGTCAATCTAGTTCATTCTCTCAATCATCCTGGGTGACACACACGGCAATAATATTGTTGACAATCCACAATTATCAATCTCCGTCAACTAACCTGCACTCAACCCAGGAGTGAAGCAAGAAATGACGCCCTGTTGGGAACTGGAATTCAAAAGCTAACTTTGCCACCAACGCATGGTTCACTGGTAAAAATGCTGTCTCAAATTTATCATAGGCTACTATAAAATACCACTTTATGAAAGAATTGCATATATTTTCTGAATAAATCAACACTGCATGCTTCAATCAGCAATTTAGAGGTATTGTTGCTCTCATTGACCAACAGTTCAGCAAACTTACAGTTTTATTCATTCACAGTGCCTGGTCATTGCTGGTTGGGCCAGAAATTAATGCCAGTGGTGATTTGCCCAAAAGTAAGTATGAACAAACCTTCTTCTTGTAACTTTGCAGACTGCGTTGCTCCTTGCAGATGGGGAGTTTGAGGATTTTATGTCAAATGCAACAAAGGAGGGTCTATACATTCTCAAGGATATGTGTGACTTAGGAGGGAAATTCACAGGCTATCTTTTCAACTGATTTTTTAAAAATTAAGAATGGTGTCTCAACTAAAGTAGCTTTGGTGAGTTGCCAGAATGCAGGCCATGAATGGTAAAATGGCCAAATGTGCTGAGGGGTTTGAGCTACTTGACTGACTGCAAGTTAAGTGGACAGCTTCATCCTAGGCAATGCACTGGGATGGGGAGAAAGGAGAGTGTGGGGCTTCATCCTTCAGTGATAACTGAATGTCTCCATTGGCTACATGCTTCATGTTCATGTGTTGCTACAGAAGTGGTTGCATGTCCTTAATGATAAGCCTTGTTTCCATGGTTACATTCATGGAGGAAATGGCATATTCTCAACCCCACTGCTGTTCTTTGTAGATGGTGAAGAGGTGCTCTCCAAGCTTCGGGAAAATCCATGTAACCACGGTGATTATGTGAACATATCCCACAATTTGATGCATTGAGGCTGGCTGGACCACTTTACAACTAATTTCACTGCTGCAGGTTGATCATCACATGTACTGCCAGCCAACAGTTTGAGATTTCCTCCTTCAATGGGACTGGTCGACTGTTTGGTTTCTTTATGCAGTCTTACAGTTTTAGTATCACTAGAACCAACTTCCAAATGGATTTCTCTTCAATGAATGCAAACGCTCAATGTCATTGGTTTATTGTTTGGAGTTTGAGTTACCTGTCCAGTGAGGTAACAACTCTACGACTGTACCCTACTCCCATTTGAATTCCCCCTTTCTTCACCAGGTAGATAGATAAAGTGGATGGCCAGCACCATTTTTTTTTAAACTCCAGGGCAGGAATAGAAAGCACCAGAGGACATCTGCACAAAGTGGAGGGAGGGAAGTTTAGGAGAGACATCAGGGGTACCTTTTTTTAAAACACAGAGAGTCATGGGTACCAGGAGTGGTGGTGGAGGGGCATTTAAGAGACAGGCATGTAGATGGAGAAAAATGGAGTGTTACAGGACAGGGTATTTTAAGGAATATATGGGTCAGCACAACATGGAGGGCTGAAGAACCTGTACTGGGCTGTAGTGCTCTTTGTACCATTTATATTTGGAGCACAGAGAGGAGAGATCAGCATATAAATCTAGGTAATATAACCATGAAACAGGCCATCTCAGCCTCTCTAGTCCGCACCAATTTAAGTGAAACTCCCATCTATGTGTTCCATGTCCATAATCTTCCAATCCCCTCAAATCCATGCATTCATCCACCCTTCTCTTAAATGTAAAGATTGACCCTGCCACAACCATCTCGTCCAGAAGGTCATTCCGCTCAGCCACCACTCTCTGAGTGAAGAAGCTCCCTCTTATGTACTTCTAAAGTTTTGCCCCCTAACCCTTAACTTATGACCCCTCATTCCAATCTTACCTACCCTCAAGGGGAAGACCCTATTCACATCTACTCTATCTATCCCCCTCATAATTTTATATACTTCTTTCAAATCCCCACTCAACCTTCGACACTCCAATGAATAATGACCCAGTCGACTCAAAAAAGTCAGAAGAATTTCTCGAAGTGTGATCAGGATGTTCGGGCCTTATCTAATTAAAAGATCCAAGCACTTCAGTCAATCTATTAGTCTACTCAGTGGTCTGATGATTCATTTTGTTTCCTTGTTCAGACGACCTCCCACTCCACCAACCCCACCTTCCAGCTGTTTGGCAGGAGGAAGAGAACAAAATCAGAATTTTCTTTTAATGAGTTGCAATATGAAAATGTTCCAAATGTTAAAAGCTCCACAGAGTTTGACTGAAGTTTATCACGCTTCTTGTGAAGCTTTGTGCACCAGCCAAATTGCCCGATTACCATGGTAGCCCAGGCCTGCCATTCTTCTGCAGAATCCCAGGCACTATTGATCATATCTGGGAATGGAGAGCTGCCCAGCAACTCAACTTTCATTTTAAATGGATAGACAATTTCCAGGCCGAGTTCTAATTGTGGAAAACAGTCTGTGGGGCAAAAGCCAGTTACACTACAGTTAACCAGAGTGTATGAAAGTCGCAGCATTTTAAGTAGATGAAAGATGAACACACAAAATTAAATAATGTACTAATACCCACCAAAGCTATTTACTTAAAAATTCCCTAACTCAAAGGGAGAAATAATAGATCTTTCCAAAAATTGTCCAAATAAATGAGTGGGAAATGACAGAACACAGCAAAGTAATCATTTTTTTAAGAAACAAACCAGCACATATATGTACAAGTATAGTTTGACATCTTGCACACATTCATCAGCAAGCTATTAACTGCCTTAGTCCTAGTGTTTCAAGGCCAATTCATCATTCAGTTGAACAATGATGGAACAAGGATGGCTCCAACTTAATTGCTCATTATGACACAAAAGGAGTCAACCAATTAGGTCCATACAAACCTTCTGCAGAACATCCCCATCAATTCCTTTCCCCTGCACCTTCTTTTCTTCTGTCCAAGTGATTCCTTCTCACTTTTATACTCTGAGGGGTGATGACCCAATGAACGCAGCAGCAATGTCCTTGGTGACCAAAGGTCAGGATCGAACCTTGATCCCTGGGGTGATGAGGTGACAGTACGCTTTGGTAAGCTCCCATGCTGCCTTTCATCTGCATCGATTTTACTTGACTGAACAGATGCTTTCTTCCCACTATTTTCTACTTTCTCAAGAAAATGAAACATAGATCAGGATTTACAATCTCTTCCCAAATGCCAAACGTCGTCTGTAAACTTCTTCTAGTATCTTTGGGTGGGGATGGGGGGGCGGGGGGGAGGAGAGGGGATCACTTCTTCACTCATAATTGTGGCTTTACTTGTGTTGATCCCATCAGTTCACCAATGCTATTGTTGCAGAACAATGTTGATTTTCCATGCTAAACTCTTCACATCAGGAATAATATCAGGAAAGTTCATTTCAATACCTTGGCAAAATTATTATCATGTTTTGCTTCATTCAGCAAAGGGGAGGACCCTAGTTTTGGAGAGAAATGCTGACATAGCAATCTTTCCCAAGTACTGCCATTCATAAACCAAATCCTGTTACATTTCTCCTCATCTCTCATTCAAAAGAATTGGCTTCAGCAGGCTCTCAGCCTGTTTGTTTAGGTGCTTCTGACCTGGAGGCACTTTTCAATTCTCCTCTCCTCCTTGGAGCCTTCATTCATTTTGCAGAAAGACTTCACAGCAGCTGGACCAGTCCCTCGAGTTCAAGTTTATTATCATCTGACTGTACATATACCACTAGATGAAGCAGCGTTTCTCTTGACCACGATGCTCTAATAAACAAAACATCATAATCAACTTGATAGATAAAAAATAAGATAAAATAAATGTGTATAAATATTTTGGAATAATGTATTAAATTCATTTATAGGAGACCCAAGGTTACAAGATACCATTCATCAATCTTACAGCAGGCAGGAAAAAGCTATTTCCCAGCCTGGCAATCCTGATTTTGATCCTCCAGACCCTCCTTCCTAATGGTAATGGGTCAAAAATACTATGAGATAGATGGTCGGCTTCCTAAATAATTCTTTGAGCTCTATTTAAACAACACTCCCAGGTAATGTCATCAATGGAAGAAAAGGAGACCCCAGTGATCTTCTCGGCCATTTTAATAATCCTCTGTATCGACGTCCAGCATGATGCCTTGCAGCCACCGTATTTCACAATGATGCAGCACGCTAGGACATTCTCAATTGCACTCCTGTAAAATGTGGTCAAGGTGGGGGCCAGTAGCCTTGCCCTCCTCAACCTCCAGAGGAAATGCGGATGCATGATGGAATGCTCCGTTGCTGCCATGGGTCCAAAAACTGGAACTTGCAGCATATCAACAGAAGAACATGGATGGCTGCAGATGCAGCCTCAAGCCACACTGGGAAAGCTGACAGTCTGCTGCGCGCAATTCACACTCAACTTTGCAAAGCTATGAGCATGGAATCACTTGCCATACTCTCAATATAACAAAAAAATAATAATAATTGCAGCTCTGAGAATGGTAAATAAGGATATTATTTTTCCTGCTCCTTGTTAAAATTCCCCCTCCCCATTTAAAAATAGTTTTCATCGTCACCCCATTTAATGCTAATTTCCACTATCCCTCTCTTCCCAATTTGTTCGCTAAGCACTGGGTAACACTGAACCTTGGCAACAAAATATGCATAGTTTTGTGACTGCTTAAGTAAGCATCAATCCCAAATTCTCAAAATTGTTCTGCAATTTACAAGAGAACTCCACAGGGAGAGAAAAAAAATCTACTCAGTGAGTCAATCCTGCTGTTTGTGAAAACGTAACAATGTTATAAATGATATTGAACCTAATGTAGATCATTCCTGGAGCCAGGTTGTGATTGACATTTTCTTGTAAAAGCATGCAGATGCACTGAAAATGGTGTAAAATCGATTCAGACGGATGATGCCTGAACTGTGAGGTTGTAGCTACCCAGGACGAGATCAATAGGCTGAAGCTCATGACAATGTAGTAATCAGTTGAGCAGTGATTTAATAGGAAGTTTAAAAGTGGAAAAGACTTTGATGGATTAGAGTGTGACATTGTGTTTCCATGTGGGGAGAGCAAAACACAAGCTGTGGAAGTGAGATAATCATCAAAAATATCAATGGATGACTTCAAAAGAAACTTGATTGAGTTTGAGAAGATGATCTCCTGACCATAGGCCAAACAGGAGAGGTGCATTGAAGAGAAGGTGGAATAGGTATATGAAGAGAAGAGTGATGCTATGGAGCCAGGTTAAAAAAAAAATGGGGGAGGGCTTGAGTGGACCCTAAATTCTGGCATGAGCAATTTGTCTGATTTTTCTGCCTCTCCACTTTCTAGTCGATGTCATTTCAACGAACTGCCTGCCAGAAAGGTGTCTGCAGCGATCTTCTGGAGTGGTGCAGATTTGAATTATAAAGACCCAGACTGTAAACAGGTGCTCCATTTCATTGAGCAGAAAGAAGGCTGCCCACGGAGATAACAGCACACCTCCCGGGGAGTATTCCTCATTTTGTGACTCCTGTTATGGACAGTTGAAAGTTGCCAAGGGTCCAACAACCATTGAAGGATAACCACAGAAAGCAAAGTGGAAAGAACTGCTTTTAAATAACTTTCAAGAATTGTTTATAATTGTATTTCTCATAGTTCCGGAGCATAGCTTTTCCCATTTTTCATTTTTTATCTTTATGTTTAGATCTTGTTTGGGTTTACAGCTTATTTCATCATTTTCCTTCTCTTTCAGCTTGATGTACATGTTTGTTATAAATCTTTTAATTATCATTGTGTCTGTAATCATCACATATTCAAAGCTGCTTCCTTCTGGTAATCTCAGTCTGCTTCTCAGTTTGTCCTTTAAGTAGGTTTTCAGTTGGTGTTATGCAAACATTGTACCGTGAGTTATTCCATATTTGTACTTCATTTGTTCAAATGATAATAAATTATTTCCCAAAAAACAATTTTCTATTCTTATAATACCTTTTCTCTTCCATTCTTGAAAGGAAAGGTTATCGATTGTGAAAGGGATTAGTTGATTTTGCGTCAATAATAATTTTGGTAGTTGGTTTTTTTTTTTCCTTTCTATGCGAATCTTCTTCCAAATGTTGAGCAGATGGTGAACTTCTATATTGCACCCGTTTTTCATCCCACTTCTAAAGTATAGGCTCTGGTACCTTCTCCCCTATTTTATCCAGCTCTATCATGGTCCAATCTAGTTTTTCCCTTGTTTGATAAAAATCTGATAGATATCTTAATTGTGTAATTCTTAAAATTTGGTAGCTGCAAACCCCCTTGTTTGGACCATTCTGCTAATTTATCTAGCGCTATCCTTGGTTTCCCCCCTTTCCATAAGAATTTCCTAATTCTTTTCTTTAGCTCATTGAAGAATTTCTCTGTTAAGGGAATTGGGAATTGGTAGCAATTGAAATAGGTATTGTATCCTTGGGATGATATTCATTTTAATGCAATTTACCCATCCTATATTTTTCCAATGTTCTAAGTCATCTTGTAATTTCTTCATTTATGGCTGATAATTTAATTTGTATAGGAGGCCTAGATTATTATCTAGTCTAATAACTAGGTATCGGATTGCTTGTGTTTCCCATTTAAATGGTGATTCTTTTTTAAACTTTGTAAAATTCATTGGCATTCTTTCACTTTTATTTGCGTTGATCTTGTACCCCGATATTTCACCATATTCCTTCAATTTCTTATGTAATTTTTTTATTGATAATTCTGGTTCTGTTAAGTATACTACAATAAACACAAGGTTACACATGATACAATATAATTGGTTACGCCGGCTATATATCACACCCCAAAATTTAAATAAATGGGATCCAACATTATCAGACAGATGTGTTCGCTGTAAGAAGGAAATGGGAACAACAGTACATGCAATTTGGGCATGTGAGAAAGTGAAAAAGTTTTGGGAAGATCTAAATCAGGTATTAAATAAAATCACAAAAAACAACATTCCAAAAAATCCAGAGACTTTCTTCTAAGTAATAGAAGAAGTAAAGAATTAGGCCTCAAACTGAATGAAGCACAAAAAAGATTTATTATAATAGCCTTAGCTGCAGCAAAAAAATGTATAATGTCAACCTGGAAATCAGAACAGAGCCTGAGTGTACAGCAATGGTACATGGAAATGAATAAATGTATTCCATTGGAAAAAATAACATATAATTTAAAAAATAAAGTCACATTATTTGAACAAATTTGGGAACCATACATGGAACACAACAGAGAGGGCCTACCGTGGACCTCCACCCCTTAAAATGACAGAATGAGAAGACAAAATGAAATGACCCAGTGTGTAAAAGTAAATGACACAATTTTCTTGTTTATTTTCATTGTGTGATGACATTGTTTAATGGGTTTATTGTATTGTATATGTTGAACATTTAATGGGTTTGGGGGGGGGAGGGAAGGGAGGAAGGAAAAGGGGAGAAAATGACACTCTGTGTATTCAAGAGGGAAATGTTTGTGTGTATTTTGGTTAATATGGTTCATAGTGTGAAAAATTTTTTAAAATTAAAAAAAGAATGATTTATAATCAAGCACCAAATAAACTTTGGAAGACAAGTGCATAATGAATCTGAAATATTTTTTAAAAAACGGAAGTCAATAAACTGGGCATTATATTTTGAAATATCTATGAGAGAAAATGGTAATATGCACAAAATTAGTTTATCTATCTCGGCTGCACCATTTCATCGGATGCAAGGATCGACAACGAGATAGACAACAGACTCGCCAAGGCAAATAGCGCCTTTGGAAGACTACACAAAAGAGTCTGGAAAAACAACCAACTGAAAAACCTCACAAAGATTACCGTATACGGCTCCGAATCATGGGTCCTCTACCGGCATCACCTACAGCTCCTAGAACGCTTCCACAGCATTGTCTCCGCTCCATCCTCAACATTCATTGGAGCGACTTCATCACCAACATTGAAGTACTCGAGATGGCAGAGGCCGACAGCATCGAATCCACGCTGCTGAAGATCCAACTGCGCTGGGTAGGTCACATCTCCAGAATGGAGGTCCATCACCTTCCCAAGATCGTGTTATATGGTGAGCTCTCCACTGTCCACTGAGACAGAGGTGCACCAAAGAAGGGGTACAAGAACTGCCTAAAGAAATCTCTTGGTGCCTGCCACATTGACCACCGCCAGTGGGCTAATATCTCCTCAAACCGTGCATCTTGGCGCCTCACAGTTTGGCGGGCAGCAACCTCCTTTGAAGAAGACCGCAGAGCCCACCTCACTGACAAAAGACAAAGGAGGAAAATCCCAGCACCCAACCCCAACCAACCAATTTTCCCTTGCAACCGCTGCAACCGTGTCTGCCTGTCCCACATCGGACTTGTCAGCCACAAACGAGCCTGCAGCTGACGTGGACATTACCCCTCCATAAATCTTCATCCGCAAAGCCAAGCCAAAGAAGAGAAAGTTTGTTTTAAGGCCAGGATAGCTGAACAGCAATTGCTTTCTCACCCATTCAAACAAAATGTTTTAAACAGCTAATTTCAGGAAAAGTCACAGCAAAACAAGTTAATTTCAGCGACTGTCATTGATCACATGGGGAATGGTCACAGCCACACAATTTGTGGAGAAGGTTTGGATCAATGACAGCAATTATGCAATTTCTGTGTGCCGTTATTTACACCTGGAAATCCCCAAGCTGCAATCAAAGTTATGGTGCAATGACAGCAAGTGCCAATCACTTATTGCCATTACCCCTGGAAGACCTTGGCCAACTGGCACATAAAATCTACCTCTTGGCCTACTATCTGTTCAAATATCATACCCTGTTCAATTGTTATCAGCATGTCATGCTGTTGACAACAAGTCGATGGGAAGTAACAACAGCAGTCAACCAACCCTTATTTACTTCAAGCCACAACAACCACTGCAGGAACAGTAAAACATAATAAGCCTTGGTTCAACTAAGTCACCAGCTTATTCCAATTGCTCACCATCACACCATTACTTTTTAGTGGGTTCACTGGTTGAGAGGACCATCAAATGGTACAAAGACAACAACAGGGATGAGACAAAGGAGGTGATTGTGGACTTCAGGAGGACGAAGGTCGATCATTCGCTGCGACATGTCAATGGCTGAGACGAGGAGAGCACAAAATTCCTTGGTCTGCAAACCTATCCTGGACTCACAACACCTCCTCATTCATCAGGAAGGCTGACACTTCTCTTGGAGCTGGTGGAGGGAATGGCCACCAGCCCCATCCAGACAACATTTTACAGAAGCACACGAGGGTGTCTGGTCTAGCAGCATCATTGTGTGGTATGGTAGGTACAAAGCAATGGACTGGCAGTCAATACAGAGGATCATAAACATGGCTGAGAAGATCACAGAGGTCTCCCTTTCCTTTATTGATGGCGATCGCCAGGAGTATTGCATAAATAGGTCTTAAACAATTATTGAAGGTCCCTTTCATCCATCTTTCACCTTCTACCACCAGGAAGGAGGCACCGGAGCATCAAAATCAGGACACCAGGCTGGGAAATAGCTTCTTCCCGTAGGCTGTGAGAGTGATGAACTGTATCCTGCAACCTTGGGTGTCTTATAAATCTGTGTGTGTGTGTGTGTGTGTGTGTGTGTGTGTGTGTGTGTGTGTATGTGTGTGTGTGTGTGTGTGTGTGTGTGTGTGTGTGTGTGTGTGTGTGTGTGTGTGTGTGTGTGTGTGTGTGTGTGTGTGTGTGTGTGTGTGTGTGTGTGTGTGTGTGTGTGTGCATATGCATGTGCGTGTATATACTCTCTTTTCTTCTTCTTTGGCTTGGCTTCGCGGACGAAGATTTATGGAGGGGGTAAAAAGTCCACGTCAGCTGCAGGCTCGTTTGTGGCTGACAAGTCCAATGCGGGGCAGGCAGACACGATTGCAGCGGTTGCAAGGGAAAATTGGTTGGTTGGGGTTGGGTGTTGGGTTTTTCCTCCTTTGCCTTTTGTTCGTGAGGTGGGCTCTGCGGTCTTCTTCAAAGGAGGTTGCTGCCCGCCAAACTGTGAGGCGCCAAGATGCACGGTTTGAGGCGTTATCAGCCCACTGGCGGTGGTCAATGTGGCAGGCACCAAGAGATTTCTTTAGGCAATCCTTGTACCTTTTCTTTGGTGCACCTCTGTCACGGTGGCCAGTGGAGAGCTCGCCATATAACACGATCTTGGGAAGGCGATGGTCCTCCATTCTGGAGACGTGACCCATCCAGCGCAGCTGGATCTTCAGCAGCGTGGACTCGATGCTGTCGACCTCTGCCATCTCGAGTACTTCGACGTTAGGGGTGTAAGCGCTCCAATGGATGTTGAGGATGGAGCGGAGACAATGCTGGTGGAAGCGTTCTAGGAGCCGTAGGTGGTGCCGGTAGATGACCCATGATTCGGAGCCGAACAGGAGTGTGGGTATGACAACGGCTCTGTATACGCTTATCTTTGTGAGGTTTTTCAGTTGGTTGTTTTTCCAGACTCTTTTGTGTAGTCTTCCAAAGGCGCTATTTGCCTTGGCGAGTCTGTTGTCTATCTCATTGTCGATCCTTGCATCTGATGAAATGGTGCAGCCGAGATAGGTAAACTGGTTGACCGTTTTGAGTTTTGTGTGCCCGATGGAGATGTGGGAGGGCTGGTAGTCATGGTGGGGAGCTGGCTGATGGAGGACCTCAGTTTTCTTCAGGCTGACTTCCAGGCCAAACATTTTGGCAGTTTCCGCAAAGCAGGACGTCAAGCGCTGAAGAGCTGGCTCTGAATGGGCAACTAAAGCGGCATCATCTGCAAAGAGTAGTTCACGGACAAGTTTCTCTTGTGTCTTGGTGTGAGCTTGCAGGCGCCTCAGATTGAAGAGACTGCGTGTATATACTATGGTCTGGAGAAACCATGTTTCCTCTGGTTGTGCATGTGCAGTCAGATTATAATAAACTTGAACCAAATCTTTACTGACATTGTTACTGAATATTTCAAGGATACATTTGGGATTTAAGATGCATTCTTATCCAAGCAGAGTAACTCAGAAATAATTTTGGCAACATTAATCAAAACCTTCATCACTAATTTTGCTTGCAACAACCAAATATTCACAGCTCATAAACCATATAAATTAAAGGCTATATAACATTTCGGGCTTCAGCATTCAATTGGATTCACTCTACACAAAGAAAATGAAAATATTTGAACTGGTGGTTGCTGTGGTCATGGCATTACAGTCAAACCCACCAACAAAGGAATCAAGAAGCAGAAGGATTTAACATTTCTAAAATGCTGTAGTTCAACAACATGAGGTTATTTTCTAAATTATTTGATGACTTGTGTAGTTACTAATGTCACTAAAGATTCTTTATTTTCATCTTTTGAGAGGAAAAAAAAGTGAAAAGATCAAGGGTTAAACTGTGCAACTTGCCAGGCCTCTTGCGTTCACCTTGACAACAAAGGATCTGGTGAACTGAGTCACCAGAGAAACAGTTTTGGGCTTCTTAGTTCTGTGACCCAATGGCAGAAGCTGGAAGAAGGCGGAGGATGGGATGCTGTTAACTACAGAAGGCAGAAAAACCCACAATAAGTTAGGCCTGATTAATTGCTGGTTAATCAGTTCGTTTAGCTCTAATCTGCATAAAGATAAACAGCTGCGTCTTTCCAATTTGCTTGTGGATAGAGCCAAGACCGGTTTTTATGACAAAAATAAGTACCACCCTGGGGCAGAGAAGGATAAAACATGATGATGGAGCTGAATGTGGACTTTTAGAAAGGAAAACAAGTGGTTTACAAGAAATTGATCATTGAGTGGAGAGGTTGAGCAACTTAAAATTCCTGGGAGTCACTAACTCAGAGAACCTTTCCCGGATGAAACCCACAAAGAAAGCAGGTCAACATCCTTACCTTCTCAGGCACTTGTGGAGATTTGGTATGACATTGGAAACCTTGGCAAACTTCTACAGAAGTGCAGTGGAAAGCGCGCTGACCATCTGCATGGCGTGACAGCACCAATGCGGTGTCTCCAAGAGGAAAGGGCTGCAAAAAGTAATGGGCACAGCCCAGTGTATCACATGCAAAACTCTCCCCACCATTACGAAAATCTACATGGAATGTTGCCGTTGGAGAGCAGTAGCAGTCATTAAGGATCCTCACCACCCAGGCCATTCTTGTTGCTGCCATCGGGAAAGAGTTATAGGTGCTACAAGCCTGGTACCACCAGATTCAGAAGTAGTTGTTACCCCTCTACCATCAGGTTCCGAAGCAACAGACTCAATCAGAGACTCATTTAAGAACCTTATTTATAACTGAATATTTGTTTTTATTCTTCCGTATTACACAAAGCTTGTTTATATTTCTTTCTTGTTTACATTTCTCTCTTTTGTTTACGTATCTTATAGTTTTTTTTTGCCATACCAATAAGTAGAAATTCCGTCTGGCCTGCAGGAAAAAAAGTATCTCATGTACTGTGACAATAAATCTGAACTTTGAGCTGTTGATGGACTGCAGATGGAGAGCTCAGTCAAAAGACCAAGCGTACAAGTTCACCACTGAGACGGTCATTTGTAAACAGTGAATAAAATAAGACAGACAAGAAAAAAGAAGGTAACAGTATTGCGTAAGTAAAACACAAAAGGCTGTAGACCCTGTGGTTGAAGTAAAAACATAATGCTGGAGAAACTCAGCATAGTCAATATTTCAGGCTTGAGGTATAGAAACATGTCGGGGCAGGCATCTGAACAAAAAGGAAAGGAGAAAGGGGTGGGAAGAGGAGCATAGCGATGCATGAGCTCCCCTGTGAATTACTTGTGTTTTCACCCACTGATCTAGTTTCCTCCCTCTCTCTAAAAGCATGCGGGGTTGGCAGATTAATGGCACAGGTTTCATGTGCCGGAAGGGACTTCCACCTGGCTGTATCATTAAAATTTTTAAAATACCATGTTTCATCAGAGTAAAAGATCAACCAATTTGAAGCCTCAGTGATACCATTCACACATCTTCAGTCAGACGGCCATTCCTCGACACTTCAGCACAGAAATTAGTCTGCCATTCCACTGCAGTACTGAGGGAATCCTGGATGATGGCGGCTAACGAGGCCCTCAAGTGAAGTTCTCGCTGGCTGTTCAGATGAGGTTAAAGAGGTTTCTTGATCAGCATTTTTTTCACAATTGGTATCACTACAAGAATTCCGTTGGTTGTTATTCCACTGCTGCCTCTTCGTACCCCTGTCGTTAATAGCCGCTTTGCTTCTCAACATCAAAACAGAAGTTATACTAAATGGGCCAAAACTATCTTTGGGATTTACTTAAAAATAAACTGCAAGGTTTGGTTTCTCATTTAAATATCACTGAAAACACAAGCTGAGAAAATGGTACCTCAATTTCACAAGTTTAAATCCAGCAGCATCTGGTTAAGTTTATAACAAATAAATAACATGCAGTGGTGAATCTCTCCATGAAGTATTAGCTTTTTATAAAATTTTGCCATGCAAAGAGCAAAGGGACCTGAAATTTGATGTAAACATAGCAGAGGCTGAAAGGTATGCTTCATTACTGAAGTGTAAATCAGCCAGGAAATTGTAAAGGCAATGAGTTTCACCATGAACTAAAAGTGCCGACAAGTCCCTGGATGATTTGAAATCTTTTGCTTTGAAAAGCACACCTTGGCTTTAACCTCCTGCTGAGTTGTGGCATATCCACGTTAATCACCCATTAAACTAGTGCAGAAAGTGAAGTTTAGCAATTAATAGTCCAAGTCGCAGTTAATGAAGAGATAATTATGAATAACTCCTAGAAAGTGAAGAGCTGAGAATGTGAAGCTTCACAGCTTGAGATAGTAAGGTCATTTTAGATATCAATCATGTTAAATGTGAAACCTTTCCAATTTTTCATTCCCCTTTGTTTTCCATCCTGTGCCCGGACAGGCAGTAATTGCTGAGAAAACTAACATTTCAGTTGAGTGTCTTCTGTAAAATTCAGCTGGAGGGCCATGCACTTGAAACATCAGCTGTGTAACCTGCTGGTTAGCTCCCAAATCCCTGGATTTATTTTACATTAATCACATTTGCAGCATTTTATTCTCTAGTCTAATTTATTTTTGTTCATTGTCCTTTCTCAAACTTCAAATAATAGCCCCTTTTACACTGGAATTAACTGGGAATTTGCTGGGACTGGGTCCATGGAAAAGAAACACTGTCTAAACACCACTGTCAAATGACATTATTTCACACCGGGGATTAACCGCCTCTACCTCTACTCATATCCCCGGCGTTTATTGACGCTGGCATGCTGTTAAAACCAGTGGAAAAGGGATGGCATAAAGTCACCCATTTCCAGTTGAAGGTAGAGCAGTCCGATCCCTACGGATGAGTGTGTTCAGTGGTAAAGCAATTAGTGTCCCAGTGGAAATAAAACAATGGGCTTCCTATCCCGGGACACTGCAGAGCCAATTAACTGACATGCCAGTGGAAAAGGGCCAACATTGACTGAAATGCTGGTTCCATCATTAACGAGTCTAGCGGTAGTCATGTTGCACAATTATCAATGGCTTATGTAGCAAGCTATTAAGGTGCGGGAACCAACTCAGTTAAATGGGCTGATTCCAGCAAAAATTGGGCTGTATTTTTTTTAATGCATGACTGTGTCTGATAATGTTATCACTGTTAATGTATGTTGAAAAGGTAGATCTTATTCTTTGACAAAATTTACAGCACAATGGATTGAATCCAGACTGTTCACCATTCAAACTCATGTCCTTTAATTAATTGTTCACGAGAAGGGGAATGCAATGCTCATTTAGCTCATACCTTGATAAAGGGCTCAAGCCCAAAATGTTTGATATGTATCTTTATCTTTGCTATATAAAGTACACTATTTGACTTGCTGAGTTTCTCCAGCATTGAGTATTAACCTCAGTCACGGTGTCTGCAGAATTTTGTGTTTGACTCAGGCTATGAGATAGAATATTTTTGTTTACATCCCTACTTAGAGACATTCACAAAGTGTTTATAGCATTGAAATAAAATCACTTCATAAAGATGACAATCAATTTTCACCTCAGATTTTAAAAAAACAGTACGATAATTATACCATCACAACTTGTTTTAGGACTGTCAATTGATGGATTAATGTTATTCAGAACAGGAGCAGTAACTCCTTGAATACTTTCTTGAAGCAATGCCACCTGAGGTACCATATGGGTCTGAGGAACAGAGAGAGTTGTCAACATGAAATAACAGAGTGAGGCCCAACCAATTTATAGCCACATTGACCTCATGACAAATAATCCTGATTACATCAGCCCACTTTCACTATTATTTTTCAACTCATTTTCTTCTCTCATCAATCTAATTCAATCACAAATGCCAACCACATTTGCGACTGCATCAATCTACGTTTTGGAAGTTCATTATTCAGATTCATACTTTTGTGCTGCCCTTCAGTTTAAAGTTTCCCACACATTTGCCCTGGCCCCTTCCTGCCCAAAAGTAAACAAGACACCATTCCCATTCCACCTACTTCCCTATGGCATCCAACATTTAATTCTCCACAATTTCAACCATATACAATGGGATCTCACTACCAGGCCCATCTTCACTTCCCCTCTCTATTTTCCATTAGGACCACTCCCTCCATGAACCTTCATCTGTTCATCCTTCCCAGCAATCATTCCCTCGGTATCTACCCCTGTAACTGCAGAAAAGTGCTGCACTTGCACTGACACCTCATCCTCTGCCGCCATTCGAACAGTCCTTTCCAAGTGAAGCCACACTCTACTTGTGAATCTGCAGGCATCGTTTATTGCATCCAGTGCTCCCAATGCAGCCTCCTCTACTGGATACGGAATGGGAGTTTGCTTCTTTGAGCACCTTAACTCTGTCTACTGCAATAGCAAGGTCCACCAGTGGCCAGCCACTTCACTTCCTAACACCAACACCATACTGACATGTGTGCCAATGACCTCATGTACTGCCAATTTGAGACCACCCATAAATATGTCTTAAGTAAAGTAGTGGGTTTGGAACAGGGTTACATACACACCCATACAATACATTCACAAGTGACTTCATCTTTGGAGTTGTGATGTCTACAAGCCAGAGTTATGAAGATCGCATGATTTCCAAGAAACTGCTGCTAACAGCTATTAAAGATACCAGTAAATATTCACATGATTTCAAAGAATTAGAACTGACCTATTGGATGATGTAAATGTCACATGATTTCGAGAAATAAACTGAATCAGAAGACTGCAGGAGTTGAGAAGTCAACACACCATGGCACTCAGCAGTAAAACAGTAATCTCTATAAAGAGAGATTAGATGGAACACTGGTGTTAGACTCTTGTGAAGCAAAGGGTTGAATTTCAGTAATCATAATAGGTGTTGTTATGCAACTTCTAACAAAAGGAGACAACAGAAATAAGTGGATTTTGAAAGGGAGATCATTTCTCGTCTGTTCTTTTGAAAATAAAGGGTGCAGCCTCATCATGGAAAGAAACTCCAGAACTCTTAAGAAGGTAAGAGGGAGTTGAAGATCACCAGTATGAGAGTTTAAGAAGAAATTTCTTCCTGGGAAAATAGCTCAATAAGATTTGTGAATTTGAACAGTCGAAGGACTGAATCAGTGTTAACAAAAACATTGTTACTGCTTTAAGCAACAATTTAAAAGAACTCAATGTTTCGTAATCACTTCTGAACTACAATTTAATGGACGTTCAATTTCAACATGACTTTAAAATACAGAGCCTTAAAACTAACTTTTCAGACTCAAGTTTAAACTGAAATCTTTGGCTTGGCTTCGCAGACGAAGATTTATGGAGGGGTAAATGTCCACGTCAGCTGCAGGCTCGTTTGTGGCTGACAAGTCCGATGCGGGACAGACAGACACGGTTGCAGCGGTTGCAGGGGAAAATTGGTTGGTTGGGGTTGGGTGTTGGGTTTTTCCTCCTTTGTCTTTTGTCAGTGAGGTGGGCTCTGCGGTCTTCTTCAAAGGAGGTTGCTGCCCGCTGAACTGTGAGGCGCCAAGATGCACGGTTGGAGGCGATATCAGCCCACTGGCGGTGGTCAATGTGGCAGGCACCAAGAAATAGTTTGGACATTAATACACACAATACTCTCTCTCTCTCTCACTCTCTCACTCTCTCACTCTCTCACTCTCTCACTCTCCCTCTCTCCCTCTCTCCCTCTCTCCCTCTCTCCCTCTCTCCCTCTCTCTAGTTGAAATCTGATGTAGATCGAGGGTTAGAGAGATGCCATGCAGAATAGCATTCATGTATTCCACTTGAAAAAATAACTTTTAATTTGTTTGGCCTGGAAGTCAGCCTGAAGAAAACTGAGGTCCTCCATCAGCCAGCTCCCCACCATGACTACCAACCTCCCCACATCTCCATCGGACACACTGAACTCAAAACGATCAACCAGTTTACCTACCTCGGCTGCACCATTTCATTTGATGCAAGGATCGACAAAGAGATAGACAACAGACTCACCAAGGCAAATAGCGCCTTTGGAAGACTACACAAAAGAGTCTGGAAAAACAACCAACTGAAGAAACACACAAAGATCAGCATGTACAGAGCCGTTGTCATACCCACGCTCCTGTTCAGCTCCGAATCATGTGTCCTCTACCGGCATCACCTACGGCTCCTAGAACGCTTCCGTCAGGGCTGTCTCCGCTCCATGCTCAACATTCATTGGAATGACTTCATCACCAACATTGAAGTACTTGAGCTGGCAGAGTCCGCAAGTATCGATTCCATGCTGCTGAAGACCCAACTGCGCTAGGTGGGTCACGTCTCCAGAATGGAGGACCATCGCCTTCCCAAAATCGTGTTATATGGCAAGCTCTCCACTGGCCACCGAGACAGAGGTGCACCAAAGAAGAGGTACAAGGACTGCTTAAAGAAATCTCTTGGTGCCTGCCACATTGACCACTGCCAGTGGGCTGATATCGCCTCCAACCGTGCATCTTGGTGCCTCACATTTCAGCGGGCAGCAACCTCCTTTGAAGAAGACCGCAGAGCCCACCTCACTGACAAAAGACAAAGGAGGAAAAACCCAACACCTAACCCCAACCAACCAATTTTCCCTTGCAACCACTGCAACCGTGACTGCCTGTCCCGCATCGGACTAGTCAGTCACCAACGAGCCTGCAGCAGACGTGAACATACCCCTCCATAAATCTTCATCTGGGAAGCCAAGCCAAAGAAAGAAAGAAAATATATATATATATATATATATATATATATATATATGCATACACACACACATACACACATATAGTAACAGATATCATATTTTATATTATATATACAAATATTTTTGGAGGAGTTACATTGAGGGTTTTAGTGTAGGTCACAAACACAAACAGATCTCATGTAAAATGCAAGAGCTCTGCTCAAACCAGCCACTCCAGGGCCAATGCCTTTGTAAAGACAATAGAAACTGCTTTGCTGAAGGACTTCACAATTAAGTATTAATTGGGCATGCTGAGGAGTAACAGATTATTGTTTTGAAAACAATAGATGAATAGTTCTGCAATCAGTCTGGATGGAGTTTGCTGTTCGAAGAAGGTCATGTGGTTTTGCAAGCAAAGAGAGGAGACCAAACAGGCTTTCTCTAAGAGAGAGAGAGAGAGTCCAAACTGGTTTCTGCACCTTGGCAAGCTGGCCATTTGTATAAAACCCCTTTTTGAATAAGGGTTGTGAGTTCTGAGGTCAGCCTGTTGAAACAACCCAAGTGGTCCATACAAGAGGAAATGGCTGGCTAGAGAGTTTCACCTAAAATAAGGGAAACAAAAAGGAACTCTGTGGTGACCTTCAGAAGAAAAGGTTATCATTTGGAAAACCCTGATGGGGCAAGCTTCTTCGGCAAGACACTGAAGTGGCTGATTGGAAGGAATCAGTTTGTGTGTGTCCAACGAGCATCATATCTCTCTCTGAATTCAATGAGATCCTTTTTGAGTGGTAACCATTTACCTTTAAACACCAGAGCTTGGTGAAAATTTATAAATGTTAAATTCTGTGTACAGTATAAGGATTGCCTGATACCGGTGAACTTGGAGGAGTGAGAAGTGAGATTGGACTGTGAATCAAATAATCTTTCTGATCTTATACATATTACATACATCTGCACTGAGAATTAGAAGGGGGTTAAGTTAGGTGAAGTTAAGGTAATAGTAATAAATTAAAGCTTGATTTTTTGATGTTTAAAGAAAATTAAAAACTACTTTTGTTTAAGTAACCATTTGTCTTGGTTAATTTCTATTGCTGCTGGGTTTTTGGGGTCCTCTGGGCCCATAACAATATATATTCTTTTCTTGTCTATTCTTTATTTTTATTATAATTCTTTAGTAAGTGGGAGAGTTAGGGAGGGAGGGTTGAAAATATTCATGTAAAATTTGACATCAATATGCTTATATATAGGTATTTTTTTCAATATGATTTAAAATTTTAAATAAACTATTAAAAAAAGTCATAAATAAAAAAGGAATGAGCCAGCAGGATCGCTTAATATATATATCCAATCAATTTCCAGTCAGAAAGGATTTTTGTTGTTGCCTCTTTTAAACCAAAGGCTGATTTTGGAATAATTTATATTGGAATGTAACACATATTTTCCTTGCCTGCTTGCAACTGGCATTCCAATGTGTGAGCTCACCAAAGACAGAAATTAATTTTTTCCACACATTGTCTTCTCATTTTAAGTTCAATTCCAATCACCTGCTGAACAGGAACATAACAGAAAGTGTTTTGATTTGGAAATTTTACTCCACTCCTTGATTTTCACTTTTCTTTTTAAAAATTAAGATTCAGTTCTTGTAATTTTCATTGGCAAAATGAATATGCAAATTATACATTTTTTGTTTATTGTACTGGGAATTAAAGGAACAAGAGAACGATGTCTGGCAAGTGAGATTGTTTCCGAAGCAAATGACCCACACCCACTGTCACCCCATATGTACAAACTGCAGGAAACAAACTGGGGCTTGGTTAAAACTACAGTCTTCACACATGTCAGTTCACCAACAGCTTTCTGCCACAAATAGCACAAGCTTCCATCAAACTGCACGAAGACAGACGGCCAGTGTCCATCAAGGTCACTACAATACTAAATAGCTGCCCTTCATTCCAGAATGCCAAGAGTGACAAGATACATCAGTGTAGCTACAGTTCACATATTCATCAGGGAGAAGACTGTTGCCATCTTTTATCGCAACAAACAAGTGACACCATTTCTATGCACAACAGGGCTTTATAAAGAGTTGCATCCAGTACATAAGCCAGTATGTTCAAACTATGAGGCAGTAATTCAGCAAAGTCGAAGAAGGATGTGAATTTGCAAAGGGTCCAGAGGGGTGACTTGCTCTGACAGATAGCTGGCATTCCCTCGTGGAACAGACGGCTGCTGACTACAGTATTCACAGATCTGCTTACCTCAGAGGTCTGAGCGTGCTCAGCCAAATGTGCAAGTCTGAGGGGCATTAGGGGCGGGGGAGGGGGAGGGGGAGCGGTCAGGAACACTACTTTATGTGCTTTACATTTGAGACTAAACAATAAAACCTGCAGATGCTTGGTTTGAGTGCAATACACAAAGTTGCTGAAGAAACTCAGCAGGTCATAGAGCATCCCCAGTAAGTAAAGGGCCTGGGCCTGGGCCCTTCGTGGGCTATCCTCTACTTCTATGGATGCTGTTTCCTGGGGATGGCTGGGTCTACACAAGGCAACCCTGCAGAAGATACAATTTGCAATAATTTCAAAAATATTCTTCATTCTTAATCTATTTAAAAGGGTTCTTAGTGACTTTTGAAGATCATTTAGCTGTGCCCCCACAGCCAAAGTAGAATGCTGTGGGAGGCCCTCAGGGAATGATACCCAAAGCAAAGGCACTACTTGGAGTGCTCTTCCCACCTGTCAAATCACAGCCTTTCATCAGAAACAGGACTTCTTCCATCAGACGGCAGCAGCTTCCTGGAAAATGCCTTCTCCTCATGATCCACACTTGCCCAGTCCAGGTAGGGTGTCAGTGTCCACCACCTGCTCACTCCACTGGAATTGGTTCTTAGAAAAAGGATTTCAATGACAATGACTCACTGGTAAATGAATGGAATGGAAGGGGCGTGGAGGCACTTAACTTGAGGAGGGATCTAGAGGTAAATAAAGTGAAATTGTGTGCAGTGGCATGGGGATTTGAGGTGATTGGTAAAACAGGTAGTGAGATGCCAGGTGCGGACTGGTGTTCACACAGGGGTAGGAGATAAAGAATCACGAATGGCTTTCTGAAGGAGGTAGGAGAAATAATGGAAGGAGAAAGCAATGGGAAAGGCTAGGGAAAGAAGGACTGTTTGACTCAGAAAGACTTGATGGCCCCTTGCATGGTATTTTAAAAATTTTAATGATACAGCCAGGTGGAAGTCCCTTCCGGCACATGAAACCTGTGCCAGCCAATTACATGCAATTAATCTGCCAACCCCGCATGCTTTTAGAAAGAGGGAAGAAACTAGATCAGTGGGTGAAAACACAAGTAATTCACAGGGGAGCTCATGCAAACAACGCCGAATTCAAATGCAGATCGCGGGCACTGTAACAGGGGATTACAGGATCATGATCTGAAAACATACTTGTTACATGCGGAATGGAAGCGTGTGATACATGTCTTTGAATAATGAGGTGGTACTTCTCAAGCTTAGCCCTTTGGTAAAGCAGTGTGGGAGACCAGAGTGGGAGGGATGCAGTGAGCTACACTTGCAGACTGATGTGTCCTCTCAGCGCTCGTTTCTTCAGGAAAGTGGAGACTGCAGCGCAAGCAGTAATCGGTGCACGATGCAGCTTCATCAAACTGGAGAAGCTCAATTTCAAGTTCAGCAAACCATTCAACAGCTTCAGGCAGGACATGGCGACGTGAGATGCAACCGGAAGAGGAATGTCAGAGCGTGGGATCTTGAATGTTGGGTTGCCGTTTTGGATGGGATGCAGTCACATTGTTACACCTGGTCAACCGGGAAATGGTCACTTTTCACCAGTCTGCCCTGGAAATTGCAGGATGCTCAATTATGCTCAAGAAAACGGCTGCTTCACCTGTGATTAGCAAGGGATTGCTTAAGGTAGGAAGGGAAGGTTGAGAATTACTGCTCTGGACCCCATTGTTACTGAAATATTTGGCTTGAGAAAAATTGTCATTTCCTTTGGAGTCATGAAACCGTGCTCATATTGAGTCAATGAAGTACGATTAAAACAATGGTTTTCAACCCTTTTCTTTCATACCACCTTAAGCAATCACTTACTGATCACAGAGCACCGATGGCATAGGGAATACTTAAAGTGGTATGTGGGTGGAAAGAAAAAGGCAGAGAACCACTGCAAAAGACTAGGTGAGGCAGATGGGATGTTAAACTTGGCATCTTTTCTGCATGGACTGAGGGGCTGAAGGGCCTGTCCCTCTGCTGTACTCTGCTCCAAAGCTACTGGTGCTTAAGACTGAAGACCTCTCCAATGTGTTCAGCTGTTCATTGTTTCAAAAATCTGAACTAACCACTGAATGGAACCATCAGCATTCATTAATTTATTTTTCATCTTACACTTTAATCAAGCAATAGGTGATATAATCAGATACTCAACCACCTTAATCCAAACCATCTTGTTTGTGCCATGATCTCTGAAATTCACATGAGCTGCCACATTATTGATATTGACTATTCATCCTGCAAGGATTTAAATAATTAAAGGTGTTGACAGCTGTGCGTTTTGTCACTGAGGGAATGACATTCAAGACTGCCAGGCTCTGGTAATCATCACTTAATTGGGAATCATGTTGCTGCAACAGCATGTTCAGTGCTCAGTTCAGTGGAATGGTCCAAAGCAGCTCTTGGTACGGATGTCGTTCCTCCCCTGAGCAGGACACGCGGGACATTTCACCTTGGAAATGACTGCTGTGCTATTGACATCTCATTACAGCGCCAGTGGCCCTGGTTCGAATCCGGTGCTATCTGTAAGAAGTTGGGAATGTAGTCCCCATGCCTTGAATTTGGTGCTCCTAAAACAGGTGCGATTAGACAGTTTATTAAGCCCAACTGGGCTTTGGTTTCAATGGCTGGAATTGGCTTCTACTGTGATGTAAATAAATAAATCCAATAAAAATAAAGTTTAACACCTTCACAGCACTCCCCTCTCAAATATTACAGTATTCTCAAACAACTTCTTTTACATTGTCTATCTCTTAAAATAAATTGTGTTGACAGAGGGGTGGAAAAGTGACCATGAGAACTTTAAAATGGTTTAAATTGGACCCAATGTCAGTGAAAAAAAATTGCTCGAATATTCTGTGCTCCTTCGATATCTCTAATTGATAATAATGTCTTCACATGGTTGCTTCTCTCTCTCTCTCATTGTTGGCTTCTATTCAACTGTTTGGGTTTTCATCTCTATGCTAAATTCATGTCAATCCACAGTTGTTTGTTTGGTTTCCTTCTGTTTTTTCTTTTACTGAGTCAGCTACATTGCATCTCTAGAATCTTTTCTCCTGGTTGAACATATAGTTTAGGTTGTAATCTTGCCCTATTTAAACATCTGTCTCAGAGACCAAGAGCCAGTTGGAGGAACCCAACCCTTTGGTAACTGAAAAGATGACATCTCTTCATCGCAATGAAGTTCAGCCGTCATGTCATTAAATCATGAAATGCAAGAAAGGAGGCAAAACTGGGTGGGCGAAGGGAAGATGAGAAACAAGGGTTCGCATTAGACAACACTTCTCAATTAATGATGAGAAATGTGCTGTCTTGTTTCAATGAGATATCTTTAATGAGTTATAATTTCTCTTGCGTTTATTAGACATTGTTGACGCTGTCACCTTTAATTGCAAATAGAAAGTTGTGGATTCAATTGACAGTCTGTTAATATGGGCCAGTCAGTGAAATTCTGCATTACGTGGCACAGCCACATTGTTGGAATGGGCACTTGTAGTGAGCATCTCCCTTCAATTAAATTGCATGAGGCAAAATATCCAATCAAAGTTTTGACTTATGAGCCAGTTGAACTCAATCAGTAAAATTAAGTCAGGCATATAGGGAAAAAATGCAGTTACATAATTCAAAAATAAATTACAATAACATTTCAAATCTTTTTGAACATTATTATATTTGTTATGGAGAAAGATATCTGTGATAAATTCAAAGCATAAAACACACAGTCCGTTACGAAGGGCATAGAATGGGGTTTATACTTTGTCTGTACCTTGATTTTTTAAACATCTTAAATAAAGTTTAAAAAAACCAAAGTGCATAGATGATTACAGCCCTTCCACACTTGATGTAATGCCAACCTATATAAACCTACTCCACAATCTAAACCTTCCCCACCTCAGACCCATTTCCCACTATTTTTCTTGCATCTAAGTGCTTGGCTAGGAGTCTTTTAAATGTTCCTACTGTGCACCCCCAATTCTCTGTGTAAAAGACTTACCCCCCTCCATGTCTCCACCTAAACTTTCCTCCCTTCCATAATACAGATGTCCTCTGATATTTTCTATGCTTGGCTTGGGTAAAATGGAGCTGGCTGTCTACCCTATCTCTGCCTCTCATAATCATGTAGACATTTATTAAGTCCCTTCTCACTCTTCTTCGCTGCAAAGAGAAAAACCCTGCCTTTGTTCCCCTTGCCTCCTAAGACATGTTCTCCAATACAGGAAACATCCTGGTAAATCTCCTCTGCGTCCTTTCCAAAGCTTCCATATTTTCCCATAATGAGGCAACACAATATTCCAAGTGTGGTCTAACCAGAGTTTTGTCAAGCTGTGGAATTACCTACGCAGAGGAACTTTCGATAATTTCTTCTCTTCATCTATTCCCAGCACCATCACAGGTGTAAGCTGATGAAAGGGGGAGAGAAAAAAAACTTCATAAAAAGATGGGCCAAGATGGAGGATGAGTGGAGAGGGGAGATGTTTCCAAAATTGAAAACATCTATGGGGAATGCTGTCATCAAAGAGCAGCAGCAATCATCAAATGATTCACACCACCCAGCACACACTCTGATCTCGCTTCTACCATTAAGAAAGAGGTAATGGTGCCACAAGACTCGCACCACCAGATTCAGCAGCTACCCTCCACCATCAGACTCTTCAATGACAAACTCAATCGGAGACTCCTTTAAGGACTCTTACTTGTGCACTTCATTGGTTTTTTTCCCCCTCCTTTCTGTATTGCACAGTCAGGTATTTATATTTGTTTGTTGATTTACAACTGTTTATTGTGCACAGTTTTTTTTGGCATAACCAATTAGTGATAATTCTGCCTGGCCCACAGAGAAAGGAATCTCAGGGTTGTATGTGATGTCGTGTTTATATTCTGACAATAAATCTGAACTCTGAAATCAGGTAGGGGAAGGGGAGGAGCACCGGCTAACATGAAGAGGTAATAGGCGAATACAGGTGGGAGGGTTATTTACCAAGATCACTCAGTTCTACATTTCAACAAACACATAGCAGCACCCTATTTACAAGTTTTAATTCTGCTTGTGTGTGCATTTTTAAATATTACTGTTGTGAATTGACTTTGTAAATGGCATGTAAATGTTTCATGTGATTACTGCAAATGGAAAATGCGGATTAACTTCATTGGAAATTCATAGCAAGAAAGTGCCAACAGAGAACAGAAGCAATCAAATCAGAACAGATCACATATTGAGATATTCAAATGGTAAAAATGCAAAGGGAACGCAGCATGTAAAGATCAGTCAGGAAGAAACAAACCTGCCAGGTGTGAATGGAAGACCTGAAATCAGAGAAGCAAAATTTGGAGACGGAGCAAGGATTAGGCCAACCGAGCACACAGTGTTTTGCACTGATTTCCTTCCTCTTCATTGATGACTGTTCTCAGCAAGGAGGTGACAGGATTTGTTTTTTTTTGAGTTTTGGCTTCACATCCATTGTTACTGACCCCACTCAAGTCTGCAGAACAAATGCAGGTATTGCACATGTAAAACTGCACGAGGAACCACACCGATCACACAAATTAAATGTCAAACACCTGCTCTAATTCAAAGTGGGAGCTGCAAATAATCACATTGTAATTCAGTGGCATGAACCACCAGGTCATTGAAGCCATCTCTGAAACTTGGAAACACATGATAAGGCAGGTAAGTTAGAGTCTTTTACAGCCATTCTTCGTGTTACATTATCTATGTGGTGTCTCCTTCTTCATTCTCATGACTCCAGCAATCTTTTCACTTCCCCACTCCCCCACCTAAAGTTAGTAATGCTTTACCTGCACTTTAGGGGCTTCACCTAAAATAGTCTTGCTTCCGCTCACCCCCTCCCAAGATGTGTGATTCCAGTGATAGATACAGATTCACGTTTAAAGCCTTTTTGCCCTCTGTTTTAACCAGCGTCTTGATTAAAGTCGACACAATGCTTTCAACATTCTTTGGAACAAACCTTTTTTTTTAATTTTAATTTTAATCAACAACGTGGCTTTCCCTGCTTAAGATCTTCTTTGCTAAGGGAAAGTCAGCACCCATCCCCTTCCCACTACACCTTCCTACATTTGGCAACTTTTATCCAGTTACTGCTGGTTTGATTAAAATGTAGTTGACATGCAGAAAGAATATCTTCATAATTTATGAACAAAGGCAGCTCAATGGCCTCATATCTTCTGCAGTAAAAATCCACATTATCCTCAAGGAAACTCAAGTTTGGGCTTTATTTCATTACAAAATTACGACCAATGACAAAATACAATATTTTGCCACTAAATTGGAAAGCAACTTACTTTGTAAAAACCTAAAATTAAACTTTCTGTCAATGTAAATTATGTGAGATTTCTCAGTTTGACAGAGAGGAGTGTTACGGGTTATGTTATATTTTATACTATATATATAAAGGTCTTTAAAAGAAATAGATTGTGTGGAGTTTAGTGTTGGTCACTTCACAAACTGACATTAACATCTCACAAAACACATCTCATTTGAAATGCAAGAACTATGCTTAAGTAGAGACTTCATGTCCACAGTGACTTCACAGAAACTTTGAAGAATACCTCTAGAGACTTCACAAGGAGGTGTTAATTGGATGGATGTTGGGGAATAAATGGATTATTGTCTTTAAAGCAACAGATGGCCAGGCTCAGAAACTGATTCCGGTGCCAGCAATCTGCCTGGCTGCAGTTTGCTGTTCTAGGAGGGGTCATGTGGTTTTGCAAACAGAGAGAGAAAAAAACGTGATTCTTTAGCGAGAGAGAGAGAGAAGTCAGTTCTATAGTTCCTCATTAGCTTTTGAGGGCTGCAACATGGCAAGCTGGCAGACTTGTTGAAAACCCCATTTTGAAGACAGGTTGTGAGTTCTGAGTTCAGCCTTTTGAAAATCCTTGTGGTCCTTACAAGAGAAATGGCTGGCGAGAGTGTTTCACCTGAAATAATGGAAAAAAGGAACTCTGTGATGACCTGGAAGAAGAGATTATCATTTGGAAAAACCCTGATGGGGCAAGGTTCTTCTGCAAGACAATGAAGTGACTGATCGGAGGAAATCAGTTTGTGTGTGTGTCAAATGAGCAACAAATTTCTCTCTGAAACCAACTAGAACCTTCCTGAGTGGTAAATATTTACCTTTAAACACCAGAGCCTGGTGAAAATTCATAAATGTTAAATTCTGTGCACAGTATAAGAGCTACCTGATAACTTGGAGAAGTGAGAAGGGCGATTGGACTGTGAATCAAGTAACTTTCCTGAACGTATACACATTACATACACATGTGCTTGAAATTAGAAGGGGGTTAAGTTAATAGCAATAAGTTGAAGATTGATCACGTTTTTATGTTTAAAGAAAATTAAAAGCAACTTTTTAAAAGTAACCGTTTGTCTTGGTGAATTTCTCTTGCTGCTGGTTTTTGGGGTCCTCTGGGCCCCATAACAGGAGAAAGAGTCCTGATTTTGCCAGTGACATGATTTCATAGGTCAGCACAACATCTGTGGGCTGAAGGGCCTGGAATGTTCGATGATTAACCTCTCCTCACCTGATCCAAACCAAAAGTACAAATTTGGTCATCTAATTTTGAGCTCTATCCAGGGATCAAACTGCTGATTCACCACAAGCCACCATATGTTCAACTGCAATCTGCCCAAACACTTCTTGATTTCACAGACGGCTGTGAGACAAGAGTGTTTATTAATCACCTGTCATTTAGGCACTTGGTGAAGTATTATACGAACCCATTGTTTACAGCTCACTTGCTCTGCTTTTACTGTGAAGCTTATCTTAGAGGCATGACTCCCTGTAATGTAAGTTTATAATGTTCTCACTATCAACATGTTCTGTGATTGTATATAAATGTCCCTTTTTGTAAGATTATGCATTGGAAATTATTCAATAATTAGTTAATACACTGGCTTGTACTTAATTGCACATATGACCTCAAAAAGTACTTGGACAGTGACAGAATTTCATGCAGTTTACCTTCACAGTGTCATATAATTTGTTGATTTTGATGGAAACTGCAATACATCATAAAATATAATCCTTCTCATCAATAACATTTAATGAAAGACCAGATGAAATGGAATCAAAAGTAATTACAGTAAAATCTTAGAATCCACGGTGCCTCCTCTGACCAAAGAGGAATCTCCGATCACTCACAGCCAATGAGACAATCCTGGTATCACTGCTGTACTGTGTAGTGCCCACTGTTCAAGGAGCAAAATCATTGCCTGAAGGACAGGCATTAGTCAGGTGACATCATCTTGTCCCCTGCTCAAGATCAGGGCATGACCACAATTTATCAAGCAGCAGGCCGGCCTATCTGCTCTTGCCTCTAAGACAGGTTTAAACACACGCTCAAGTGAGCAGCAAGTGCATTTTATTGAGCGAAGGGAACAAATTACTCCAGCATTCCAGGTAACGGCAAGGAGGATTTGTGCAGAGGAAGTCAATTAGTCGTAGTTTTCAATTTTCTTCAACAGTTTTGTCAATTAAAGGCTACTTTAAATAATTCTGTATCAATGGAATCTTCAGAAAGGTGGCAAAATATTCTTTGCTTGATTATGCCATTGCCTTTCTCTCGAGCAGTATTTCTATGGACCAGTGGTGGTCTGTGGGTTGGTTATAGGTGGTCTGCTGTGAAGGGGCAAAGCTAAGTACTAACATTTAAAGCTATGTAAAACCAGGTGGCCCAATAAGGCAGAGTCCTTCATGGTATGTTGTTGCTGCAAGAACATGGGGTTCTTTAACTTTACTGAAATAGGCTGTCATGAAATTCCAGTACAAACACAAACATTCAGGTTTAATCTACACAACTGTTTATGTTTTAATGAGAAATGACTGCAAGATCATTGTTTTGCTTGCTACATACATCAGAAATATTGATTAATGGATGTTAAATCTGCTGTAATCTTTTGGTTAAGAATATCTCCATATTCTTTCTTTTCTTTTCTTTGGCTTGGCTTCGCGGACGAAGATTTACAGCGCCAGCAACATGGGTTCAAATCCAGTGCTGTCTGCAAGGAGTTTGCACATTCTCCCCGTGTCCCCTGTCATCTTTTGGTGAACAATTTCTCAAAATATACCAGCAGTTAGCACACTATTGCAGTGCCAGTGACACGAGTTCTAATCAAGCGCTGTCTGCAAGTTTGTACGTCTGCCCTATGTCTGTGTGGGATGTATCTATCAATGGGAATCTTTTAAGTGTGAAATAATATGTATCCTTTGGTTCTGAGGAGATGCTACAAAGCTGAGACAACGCATCACTCCCTCTTTGTTAAAGCAGCCTTTCCAAGCAGCTGTTTGTATTTGAGAACGCTGATGAACAAAGCTAAGTCAGATGAAAATGGTTTGATCTTTAAGTTGGCAGAGGAAAAGAGAGTTCGGATATAAATTTTACATTTAGACCTATAACACGATAACAGACCCTTTCGTCCCACAAACCCGAGCTGCCCAATTGGCCTACACCCCCAGTACATTTTTAACAGTGGGAGGAAACTGGATCCCCTGGGGAAAACCCACACAGATACGGGGAGAACATACAAACTCCTTACAGACACTGCAGGATTCAAAGCTAGGTTCCCATCATTGGCACTGCAAAGGCGTTGCGCTAACGGCTAAGCTAACGATGCCACCCCTATCTAAAGGGAAAAAGAAGGTTGAAATGGGTGTGAATGCAGCAGAGTTAAAGCGGAAGCAATGTAACAGAAACTTGTGCTGCAAATTTTTAAAGCAGCAATCTTCAATGTACTCAACAAGTTCAATTTTATTGTCAGAGTACATACAAAGCATCACATACAACCCTGCGCTCTTTTTACTGTGATCTAGGCACCATTTCTGCCTATCGCTAACTGAAAACTGTGGTCAAGAACAAAGATACACTTACAAAAAAGAGCAAAATGTAAACAGACTGACTGTGACACAGAAAAAACATTCAGTAATCAACAATGTGCAAAGTACGAGTCCCTAAATGAGTCTCTGATTGAGTTTGTCGTTGAGGAGTCTGATGGTGGAGGGGTAGCAGCTGTTCCTGAACCTGGTGGTACAAGTCTTGTGGCACCGATACCTCTTTCCTGATGGTAGCAGCAAGAACAGAGCATGTCCTGGGTGGTGAGGCTCCATTTTTATTTGAACATTTTATTTAAGAATTTTTAAACCACATCCATGTATACCTATTCAATAAAACTAAAAAGAATCATCCCTCCCTTGCTTCCCAGCCCCCACCCTAGATTTTTGCTGCTCTCCGACAGCAGCAGTGCTCCATGTCGAATTTCTCAGTGGTAGGAAGACTCTTACCCATGATGTACTGGGGCACCTCCATTTTTTTGACATTTTAATACCGTATATACATGTGCAATAGTCAAATTTTGTGGACCAATATTCAGGGCATAATTTTGGGGGTCAACTATTACACACATACTACTTTTGACTGCGGTAAGTGCCTGCGTCGAGAACTCGGATGGGCCATGGGACCGTGTGGAAAGTCACGTTTGGGACTTCGGGAGCTCTGAGGGGCGGGCGGCCTGGGCCGAGACGAGGGGCGTCAGGATGTCAGCCACCACTTTACCACTCTTTATCCTCTTTCCATCCGGTGGGCAGGAAGGGTGTGGTCGTTGGATGGTGCACAACAAACCGCCAATTTCCATCTTTGGGTTCTACAGCCATTACAAAGTCCCACAAGAATCCCTTCTTCCAATTTTAGTTTTCTCAATTTTTAAGTTAAAATTTCTGAGGTTTGTAGAAAAGATTTTTTTTCCACAATTCAAAATTGCTCAAAGATTTTTTTCCTTTGTACTTATTTCTTCAACTCTAATCTTCCCATTTGTACTTATATTGTTGGAAATTATGGTGTCACTATCCACACATTTCTACACTGGGAAAACTAATGAAAACTATGCATTCCCCATACAATGATCAACACAGATATAATCTTATATTCAACAGCCAATGTATTTAGTAGCTTCATATTCATATTTTTGGACCTTGTGAATATAAAGCTGAACATTTACTTTTGATAATTTTGTCTGAGGCATCAGCATGAATATTGACAAAGAATGGATAAAACCTTCCAATCCAATTTCCAGCTGTAGATAGAAATCAAACCGACCACTGTTAATTGGATTGCTGAACTCATTTCATTAAAGTCAGTCTTCTTTGATTGAAGATTTTGTTTTCTCTCTGCCAGTGACTAGGTAATAACTTTCACTTCAGTGCTTTCTTTCTGCAAAATGGTTAATCATTTAAATATATTGATTTCCAACTATTGATGACCGGCCTTGAGCACCTTAAGGACAATGGTACACCAGTAGGTCCTGGCTTTCCAGAATAGTTGGACCAGAGGCCATTCTGCCAAGCCAGGTACTGGTCACATCACTACACAGTACAGATATTGCTACAAACTGTGAGCCCTTGAATCGGCTTTCTGTCCTGTTTTGCTTAACTTTGTTCCAGACACTGTAGTTGCAAGTAAAAATGCAACACTGGAAAAACTTAGCAGGTATGCACCTCAACAAAATGGGGTGGGAGGGTGACAGGGAGGAGGAGCAGAGTCCCGAAGACATGAGGTAATAGGTGGATAAGGGAGTGAGGTTACAGCAAGAAGCTGGGGGGTGGAGGAATGGCTCTAAATGGAGAGGGAAGGAGGTGGAGAGCTGGAGGGAAGACAAAGGGAAAAGGAAAGGAGGGAGAATAAAGATTAGGCTAGCAGAAACTGGAGGACAATATTAATGACATCCAGTTGGAGAGGGTCCAGGTGGAAAACCAACAGTTGGGGGGACAGTACATGAGGACATGGACAGAGATGTCAGTAATGGGAGTGGGACACAGAATTGAAGTTATTGGTCACTGGGAGATCCCTGTCTCAGATGCGGACAGAGTGAAGATGCTCAGGGAAGTGATCTCCCAGTCTGTGCCCATTCTCTCCAATGTATAGAAGGCCACAAAGGGAGCACCAGATGCGGTACATAACACCCGTGGATGCGCTTCACTTTAAAGGTCTGTTTGGGGCCTGAATTGATAGTGAGGGAGGAGGTGTGGACACAAGTGTGACACTTCCTGCACCCGCAAGGGAAGGTGCCAAGGGGAAAATTGGTGGGAATGGATGAATGGACAAGAGAGTCATGGAGAGAATGGTCCCCACAGAAGGTGGAGAGGGAAGGAGAGAGGAAGATTATCTGGTGGTGGCCAAAATTATGGAGGATAACGTGTTGGATAATGAAACTCGAGGGGTGGTAGGTAAGGACAGGGGTATCCTGTGTTTGTTACGTCAGGGAGACCCAGAGGGCCAGGAAATGGGGGAGATATTGATAAGGGCTAAGTTTATGGTGGTCAATAGAGTAGTCACATTTGTGGAGGCAGGAGGCATTTCAGATGATCTGGACTGGAATACCTCATCCTTGGAACAGATATGGTGAAAACGGAGAAATTTCAAGAAGGGAGTAGAATCCTTCCAGTGGAGAGGAGGGTGTGAGGAAGTGTCGTCGAGATAGTTGTGGAAGTTAGTGGGTTTGTAAAATATGTCTGTGGAAAGCTTGTCTCCCGAGATGTAGACAGAGAGATCAAGAGAGGGGAGTGTGTTGCCAGAGATGGACCAAGTGAATTTGGGATAGGCATGGAATTTGTTTTTTTTTAAATTTAGACATTCAGCAAGGTAACAGGCCATTTCAGCCCACAGGTACATGCCACCCAATTTACACCCAATTAGCCTTCACTCCCAGTACATTTCAATTAGTGGGAGGAAACCAGAACCCCTGGGAAAAACCCACGCAGACACAGGGAGAACGTACAAACTTCTGACAGACAGTGCGAGTTTCGAACCCTGGTCTCGATCGCTGGCACTGTAAAGGTGTTGCACTAACTGCTACGCCAACTGTGTTGGCAGCAAAGTGACTAAAGGTGACGAGCTCATTGCAGGTGTATGAGGCAGCCCTTGACGTAGTTGTCAATATAGCGGAGGAAGAGTCGAGCGGCCTTGCCTGCCTAGGCTTGCAGCATGGATTGCTCCACAAACAGGAAGGCATAGTTCGGCTCCTTTCAGGTACCCATGACGACTCCTTTGATTTGAAGAAAGTGGGATGAATCAAAGGAAAGGTTGTTATGAGTAATAACATGTTCTGCCTGATGGAGGAGGGTGGTGGTGAAGGTCTTTTGTCAAGAATTGGGTTGATGAATCAACGGTTCATCAAAATGTCCCCAAAAATAAGGAACTGATTGTTGACTTCAGGAAGGGAAAGCCAGAGGCATACCTGGATCGTAGTGATTATTTGAGGATCAGAGGTGGAGGGGGTGAAAAAATTTAAGTTCTTGGGAGTCAATATCTCAGAGATATTTCCTGGACCCAACATATTGATAGCATTGTGAAGAAAGCAAGTCAGCATCTCAACTTTCTCGGGGGTTTGTTATGACAATAGAAACCCTAGCAAATTTCTACAGAGGTGTAATGGAAAGTGTGCTGACTAGCTGCATCATGGTCTGGTACAGGGACACCAATACCCTTGACTGTAAAGCCCTCCAAAAGGTAGTAGACATAACCTAGGACAATACAGACAAAACACTCCTCTCTATCGAGAACCGTCAGAGAGCAGCAGCATTCATCAAGGATCCACACCACCCAGCACATGCTCTGTTCTCACTGTTGCAATCAGGAAATAAGTATAGGTGCCAAAAGACTTGCACCACCAGGTTCAGGAACAGCTAGTACCCCTCCACCATCAGACTCCTCAACAACCAACTCAATCAGGGACTCATTGAAGATCTCTTACTTTTGCACTTTAATGATTATTTTTATTCTCTCTGCATTGCAATAGTTAGTTTATCTTCATTATCTGTTTTCATTTCTTTATTTGCTTACATGTATATGTTGTGTACAGCTTTTTTTGCATTACCAACAAGTGGAAATTCTGCCTCACCTGCAGAGAAAGGAATCTCGGGGTTGTTTGTGATGTCATGTATGTACTCTGACAATAAATCTGAAAGAAGCAAAGAGCTTTGAAACCTTCTGTATGGGCGATGGACATGTTTAGACGTCCATAGTGAAAATGAGGCCATCAGGTCCAGGGAATTGGAAGTTATTGAAGAGATAGAGGCATTGTGAGGTATCGTGGATGTAGGTGGGGAGGGATTAGACCAGGGGAGAAAAGATGGAGTTAAGATGATACTAGCTTGGTTGGGCAAGAGTTAGCGTAAACAATGATTCTACTCAGATAACTGGGTTTGTATATTTTGGGTAAAATGTAGAAGCAGGTAATGCAGGGATGAGAAACAATGAGATTGGAGGCCATGGGAGGGAGGTGACCAGAGGTGATGAGGTTGGAGTTGATATTGAAGATGGTGACTTGATTAATGGTGATATGGACCAGAATGTCTTTGTTCCAATTGGACCATAAAGTAACAGGTTATATAACAGGAATAGTAACTGGATCGGTTGTCTTATCCTATGAGACACATGCTCAAATTCAATCAGTACATCTGCTGAATTTGATTTCAGACAATTATCTTTAAATTAAAATGCTCATTAATACTGATACTACAGATTATGGTCTAACTCATCTGGTTCATTCATGTCTTTGAGGAGAGGAAATGCATCCATAACCAAAACTTCAGAGCACTGTGGTTAACTGATGCAATACACAAATGTGCTGGAGAACCTCAGCTAGACAAACTGCAGCCATGGAAAGGAAAGGATAATCAACGGTTCATCAGTAAGGAAGCCAGGCAAGGGCCCCAGACCCAAAACATTGGCTCTCCTTTAATTCCTGTGGATGCTGCACAACCTGCTGGGTTTCTCCAGCACATCTGTGGATTATTCTTGACCCCAGCAGGATCAGTAGATTTCCTTGTTTAACTTTGTGGTTAACTGTTGTTCCCTTTAAAATGGTCAGGAAAGCTGGTCAGTCAACATTGAACCTGGACTGGGTAATTCAATGATCGAAATTTCAGGTGTCCTCCACGTTTCAGATTTCATCAACAAAGGTTGCTGTAAAGTAAATTGGGGAACATATTCAAGTCTTATTGATGGGTGCCAAAAGCTGTACTCTGTTCATTATCTCTGGTTATTTCCCCAGGGAGCATTAATTGTTCACTATTCTGAGGGAAACTATGGCTACATCCCTGTGGACATTCCTCATTCCATTGATGGTGCTGGATAAAGACAAGGGTCACAGAGATCACGGCAGATAGGAGCAAGACAACAGCTCCGAGGGATCAATAAGGACATGCTCACACCAACTGATGTGCGGTCAGGCTTAGGCATTTGCAGCTGGCCACATCAAGCAGATCCTAACTGAACAGACCAGGTTTCCCCAAAGGAATTAGTCCTGAACCTTGCATGTTTCTGCCTGCTAGTCCTGATAACTGCTCCAAAAGACCAGACATGGACAAAGCAAGATGCCTCTTTTGGGAACATTTTCTTCTTATTTAAGGTAGTTTACAAGCTCACTCAAGGTGCTCTGCCTATTTGCATCACTGAAGTCTCAAATGCCCTATTTTATGGTGTCATGAAAGAGCCTCAATCACTCACTGCCATCTTTCTCATGAACATAAAGGATTCTATTCCAACACTGAGACCAACGCATTGAATTTTGTCCTTTACTGACTCCTTTCCAAAGGTTGCATGGTTCAGTTATTTGACCATGCTTCTGCACATGTTAAAAGCAGCAAATAGTTGTAAAGACATCCAATTAGATGTAACTGGAATGCCTGAAAAAGGGCACTGTTAAAGGCATCGTGAGATGTCCCATGTGTAGTCCTGAGACAAGGTTGCTTGAGTGCTTGAGTCCATGAAGTTACCATCTAATGCCTGTAAATGGGCCCAATGTATAAAGCAAATACCCGATTGTGTCCAGGAAATTGAAGACTCTTCCTTTCTCTCTACGTGAAAACCAGAGACCACTGCCTGACAGCACTTACTTCACTCTGTTTTCAGCCAAAGAGGGCATCAATGACTGCTCCATCTTGTGCACACGTTCCTCTCCTCATCATATCCACCCAGCCTCCTTCAGAGATCTCAAGGTCCATTGGTTGCAGAACATCAATACATATGGCCATTGGATTGCCTGCCAAAAGGGCCTATGGACTTTCTCAAGGTATGAACATTGATGGTGGGCTCAGGCCCAAAATACTGGGTACCGCTGGATGCTGCAAGACTAGTTGAGTGTCTCCATCATATGTGTGTGTTGCATTTGGTCTCAGTGTCCACACACTTTCATGTTTAACAACATTATTCCAGGTTACAAAGGAGGAGGAGTTGAGAGATTTTTCCAAAGCAATGAACTCTTTCCCTTATAAATTTGAAACCTGGGCAATTCATATCATGTAAATAATCATGATATAATAATTAGTTGGATGATGAGCAGTGAATGACATCTTGTTTAGATGCAGTGCTATTCCGTGCATTCATTTCCCACTGTTGTTAAATACTTGGAGAAAAATATAATGACGTGATTATTCACTCTCTGAAAGTAATTAGCTAATGCAAGTCTGTTGTCAACAAGTTTGAACAAGGTCCAAAAGGCAATATTTTATGAGAAGCAGGACTGAGTCAACATAATTAGAAAATTTGGGAAACCTGCTTTCAAAAGGCATTGCACTCACTTCAACCAAACCCAGCCAGGTGATGGGAGGATATTCTGAGTGCCTCACATTGATGTCCTCGATGGATGGGAGATCAAAGCTTGTGATGGACGCTGCAATATTTACTTCCCTCTGCAGCTTTCTGAGCAGTTGTGTTCCGAAACCAGGCTGTGATGCAACCAGCATCCACGCAGAGGTTTGATTTTAATATTTGACCACAAATCAAATCATCAGAAGTGGAGACAATGGTCAACATGACTGCCTCAATGTGCTGGCTCCAGCAAAGGTCACTGAGATATGGACTCCCAGGAACCTGAACGTGCTGAATCTGTCTCTCTCAATCCCATCAATGCAGAGAGGTGTGAGGTCTCTTGGCCTCCCTTTCCTAAAATTAACAATAAAGTCCCTGGTCTCACTGGCGTTGAGAGCAAGATTGTGTTCTGGCAACCACCATTGTTCTGATTCATCATTTCCAGTTGTTCAGCTACAACAATAGCATTGAAGCTGAACTTAGCTACATAATCATGAATGTGCAGGGAATAAAGCAAGGAGCTGAGCATGCAGAATGGAGATGGCTGTGTTGATGGTCAGCGAGAAGGAGGTGGTGTTGCCAACCCACCCTGAAAGGGGTCTGCCAATGAAGAAGTCGATGATTAAGGGCAGAGACCCAGAACCATAATTTGATCATACGTTTTGCTGGAGTGATATTGTTGAACGCTGAGCTGTAGTCAATGAACAGCAGCCAAAGACAAGTGGTGCAGGTGATCTAACATGCAGTAGAGAGTCAATGAGATGGCATCTGGTGTTGACCTGTTGTGATGATAGGTGCAGTGAAGTGAGTCCAGGTCTTTCCTGAGATTGTGATTGATCTGCCCCATAAGCAACCTCTTCAAACATTTGTGGGCAGAGGCTGAAATCATCTGTAAAAATTCCAGTCAGTTGGTCCAGGTAGGTTTTAAGGACGTGACCAGATACACCTTACAGACCAGATGCTTTCTGAGCATTCACCCTCCCGAAGGTTCTGTTCACGTCAAACTCAGACAATGGGTGTCCTGAGTTGCTGGGAGCTCTAGGCGCTTGCGAGATTATTTCATTGATTTCCCTTCCTAAGTCAGTGTCGAAGGCATTGAGCTCGTCCAGTGAATGATACTTCTCTACCCCGCCTCGTAGAGCATGATGGCACGCGAGCCCTGCCACCGCTGCCAGGACTACCGGTTTCTGAGATTCCAGCTGGGTCTGGAATTATTCCTTTTTGCTGGTGTTGGCCTTCCATATGATTCTCAGCCATTAACATTCTTTCCTCCCCTTCAGAGAAAATATTGACATGGGACTTCAAAATCATCGAGTCAAAAGGAAGGTGATTTAATTTGAACTGAAATCAGAGAATCAGAGAATACCTATATTGAATTGAAGAATCCAACGGTTAGAGATTTCAATGGTTGTTCCCCTGTGGAGTCATTATCCAGAATAAACTTTGATAATGTTGCTTTGATTATCTCCTTTAAAAGGCTTGGATGAATTCCAAACTTGTATGTGAAGTCAGAAGTACAGCTACAGTCATCATTGATCAATCAAGTGCTTGAAGGAAAAAAATACCTCCTCTGCTCTGAATAGTCTACTTTTCTGGCTGATCAAGCTGAACAATGTCAGATTGGAAACCAGAAAGGTGCATCACCCCCAAACTCAAAGTCTCAGACAGAGGTGCACCAAAGAAGAGGTACAAGGACTGCCTAAATAAAGCTCTTGGTGCCTGCCACATTGACCACCGCTAGTGGGCTGATATCGCCTCAAACCGTGCATCTTGGCGCCTCACAGTTCGGCGGGCAGCAACCTCCTTTGAAGAAGACCGCAGAGCCCACCGCACTGACAAAAGAAAGGAGAAAAACCCAACACCCAACCCCAACCAACCAATTTTCCCCTGCAACCGCTGCAACCGTGTCTGTCTGTCCCGCATCGGACTTGTCAGCCACAAACGAGCCTGCAGCTGACGTGGACATTACCCCTCCATAAATCTTCATCCGCGAAGCCAAACCAAAGAAGAAAAGAAAGAGAGATAAGTATAAATACTGGTTTTTGTTGTTGATAAATGTGGAGCCAGGTTGAATGTTTCTTACTTTATTACTACAACTCCCCCCAGTTTTTATTGCCTCACTGCCATCTCAGGATGTTGAACCATGTCATTCAGAAAGGAATTTGACCTTTTGGTTGGTACAGGAGATCATAATATCAGCACCCATCATACAACACTGGTGAAATATGAGTGTTGGTCATGCTGGCAGGGGCAGTTCGTTAGCTGCCAGTGGAGATAGATAGGTGTCGGGCGGTGGGCAAGGTAGGGTGGACAGACTGGAAATGGGGAGGAGGGTTCAAAGGTGTAGCAGTTTCTGTCACATAACAGGTATGGATTCATTGTTGACACTGAGTGTGATAACTTTCAGGACTCTTATTATAGCACTGAGCTCCAGCGAGCTGAGTTTCGATCCTGACCTCAGGCATGGCTGCGTGGGATTTGCATTATTTTCCCTCTGACCATGTGAGCTTCCTCTGAGTGCTCTGGTTTCCTGCCACAGCCCAAGAACTTGTGGACTGATAACCTAATGGCCACCATAAGTTGACCTTCATGTGCAGGTGACAGCAAAACCTGAGGGACGTAGATGTGCGGATGGAAGGGATTAGGACAGGATGACCGCAAGTACTTGTTTGATGGTCAGCACAAACCGAGCAGCCAAAGGGCCAAATTCCCGACAGTACGACTCTTTAAACATGATTTAAAACTGGGGCGAGTTGCAACAATAAATAAGAAGTATTCGATTCTGGCTGCACGTTTAGCAGCAACAAAAACCCGTACTTGCACTTCAAGGAACATCTTTTGACAGAGCACCCATCACAGATTCTGCACCACCTTGGACCACCTCTCTCACTCAAATGGTTGGTCTGCCATGTTAGACATCCAACCATTATCAATGGCAATCAGAAATAAAAGTTATCCTGTCTTCTGGAAGTTTTAACAATGAATTATTTGCTTTGCAATAAATTGAAATTAGTTGGTTAAAGTGTACCTTAACCTAATGGAATGGACAGTAAGTACTCTGGTTTTCTCTGCATTCTACTATTTCTCCCACTGGCTTGAGATTGTGACCTATGAGATTGACTATCCAAATGTTGGTCCAATGTATCAACTTTGCACACCTGCCACCCTTTACATTAGGTTGTAAAATCTCAAGTAGCAGTGGCCAGACGACTGTTGCAGTTTTCAACATGGCATTCAACAATCCTCGTCTGGCTTTGTAAAAGGAGAGGGAAAGGTGATGAGGAACAATCTACTCTCAATTTATTGCACTTAATACTAAAAGTAAACTTATGCAACACAATGTAAGTTTGCCTTTTATAAAAAATATGTTGATTTAGAAGTGATAAAAGTTGTTAAACATGTTTTAAAACTGTATTCAGTTTTGGCTGCACATTTAGCATCATTTGGCAGGCTGGCCTCTCTCACCCCAGCACAAATTCTACACACTCACACCACCTCGGATGTATCAGACCATTTGCATTAAGCAAAACCTGATGTTGGTTTATCGGAGTGCATGAGCTGTGCAAATCTCTTCAGGTTCAGCATTACCCTCATGGTGATGTCTTCTGTGTCAGGTAACCCTAACTGGATGATGACCGATTCATCATGCCTAAGTAATGCTAAATTTTTAAAAATAAATGTCCTTATATAAATGTCAAGATAACCAAGACGTGGTTTGGCAACAAACAACAACTGAAAAAACAAGCTGAATGAAGACAGAGCTGATACAGTACTTGAATTCTGATGAAAGGTCTTCAGCTTGCCACATTATCTGCTTTTCTCTCCATAAATGCTGCTTGACCTACTGAACATTTTCCCTTTATTCTGGAACCCAGATAACATCATCGGAAGTGCATTAACTGAGGATAGAAATGGTTTAATGTTTACCATGCTTAATCAGCCTCCTTTCAAGATCCAAGGGACACTGGAGATGACTCGGTGTCCAAGAATCTTCAATATTTTCAGAAATGAAAGGAAGAGAAAACGTAAACGATTCACATGAAAGAACTGGGACGAAGATAATGATGCAACTTTGTTGAAAAGATAGCAACTGGTGCAAGGTGTGCACAGATCTGTAGTGGGATACAGCATTCATTTCAAAATCAGGGAGGTAGTGCTTGTCACGCTGACCTGGACTTTGAGACAGGAATAATGATGAAGTCTCCTCACTCACACAAATCAGAAATTGCAAGTATTTACCTTTGTGCATTATAACACTGAAATCAGAGTGTTACCATTTGATCTGCTTCATGCTGTATGCACCTTACTGGAAAATAAGTAATTAATCAAATGAATGAAGGACATCATTCAAATTTTGGATTTATTGTCAGAATAAATACATGGGATCAAATGGAACCCTGAGATTCTTTTTTCCTGCGGGTGAGGCAGAATTCCCACTCATTGGTAGTTCAAAAAACTGCACTCAAGGAGATATGTACATGTGCAAACAAATAAAGAAATGTAAACAAACTGACTGTGCAATATAGAGAGAGAAAAAAATAAGTTGCAAAAGTGAGAGTCCTTAAATGAGTCCCTGATTGAGTTTGTCGTTGAGGAGTCTGATGGTTTTGTCACCTGTACCTCTTTCTTGATGGCAGCAGTGAGAACAGAGCTTGTGCTGGATGCTGTGGATGTTGATGATTGCTGCTGCTCTCCGACGGTAACATTTCATGTCAGTGTTCTTGATGGTGGGATGGGTTTTGCCTCTCATATTCTGGGCTGTGCCCACTACTTTTTGGAGGGCTTTACGCTCAGGGGTAGCAGACCACGATGCAGCCAGTCAGCACACTTTCCACAATGCATCTGTAGAAATATGCCAGGGTTTTCAATGTCACATTAAACCTCCAAAACTCTTGAGGAAGTAGAGGTGCCGAAGTGCTTTCTTCATGATGCCATGAATCTGTTGGGTCCAGGAAAGATCCTCTGAGATAGTGACTCTCTAAGAATTTTAATTTGCTCACCCTCATATTACGTCACTGAACTTATCAGGAAAAGTTAAGGTTTATGCATGCAAATATAACTTGAGATGCAACTGATCAGATTTAATTATGAAATTAACCACGTTTCAGAATGAATTAATCATATAGCAGATCTGCATTACATAAAGTAAATGTCATGACTGAACACTGAGAACATGATTACAGTTTACAATTTGACATTGGCCTATCATTTTCTCCTGAACATCTCTCAAATTAAGCCAGCGTGAAACAATGCCATTTTCAATAAGTATGTAAATACGCTTTTAACAACAGATTTTCAAAATTATTTGAGTTGTCTCCAAGCCTTGATCAGCTATCCTTGCACTAAAAATCTCAACTATTAACAGAGTTCAATTTTTAGATATCACCCATATTTTGTCATAAGTAAGTTTTCCATGGGATTTGGAATTTAAAATATTTCAGATTGTTGCTTATATTTCTGATTCTCTTTTTTTCTCTTATTTCCAAGCAATAAATGGCCAATCTTCAAATCATTTCAGTATATGCCAAAAATAAGTCACCTGCCTCTCGAGATGCAGTTTTAAAAACATTGATTGCTAAATGTTAGAAAGTCTCATTTCTATTCATTGGATTTTGATATATATTCAGACAAGAAAACATTTCACAAATAAAATTTATATCCTCATTGTGTGGTAAAGCAGTTGTCTGTTCGAAGTCAAGTGTACAGAATTCATTGATTTAATTTTGTCCAATCAGCTGTGGAAATGAGACAAATCTAATGAAAGAGTTCAGTGATTGAAGTCTACCCAGATCCTTCGTATAAAGTATGCAATTTTATGTGTATTGAATTTTTGCAAAACTACTTAATAGACCCATAAACTATTGGTTGACTCATTGTAGTTCAGATGCTACCTAACCCACAATGTTCTTCCACCATTTTGTGTGATGTTCCAGTTTTCCTGCATCTGCAAACCCTCTTCTTTCCTTCATTGTGATTTAATATTACTTCTACGAGGAATCAGATGCAATTAACCACAACTGTGATTATTTCTTAATCTATCTATTTCTATTCATCATCTATTTCATTGTTTCATTTGCACTGTGATCCATACAATATAACATTCTTTCCTTTTTCAATCTTTTTGTAGATTTTTGAACAAAAATCAGGTAAAGATGGAATAGAATTACAAATAATAAACAACAGTAAATAAGATATGTACGATCCATGTTACTGACAAGAAAAAAAATCTATTGCTGATCCAATTTCTAACCCCAACCTGATGCCTGGCAAAGTCAGGCATCAACTTCAATGGTCAAGGCTGGGTATTCAATCTTCCTTGGACTTGTATATAGACCAAAGCGTTGCCTCTTTTCACCTGTTATCTGTCAAATTTAATCATCATTTCTTTTTTTTGCTTTAATTTAATACTCCCTTTACTGTTTCTTACGTACTTGTGTGGCTGAAGCAAGAAACAACTTTGATATGACTGTCATAGTACAATAAGCATTCATGTCTCATGTCATTTTTGGATTTTTTCTTTCATTGGGCGGCTGAACGGGCAAAAGCCAATGCTCAGGTTTTTATCAAGTTTATGTTATTGGATCTGAGAGTCGTAGAGTTTTACTGCATGGAAACAGGCCCTTCAGCTTCGTTCAGCCCATAACTCTTGAAAACTTTCTTATCATTTCCCTGTAGATTCTACTTGCTCTGGCAGCTCACTTCATGTAACCCACCACCCTTCATGTGAAGAACGTGCTCCTGAAATCCCTTCTAAATCTTACCCCTCTCACTTTAAATCTATGCCCTCTCGTTTAAAATTCCCCTCCTCTATGAAAAAACAATATCTATGCCCCTCTCACTTTAAATCTATGCCCTCTCGTTTAAAATTCCCCTCCTCTATGAAAAAACAATATCTATGCCCCTCATAATTTTATAAACTGGAAGTTCCCTTCTCAGTTTCCTGGGTATCAGGGAGGGGATATTTCCCAGCCTACGCTTACATTTCAAGCCTAGCAATCCTGAATAGTTTCCTGAATCTTTTCTGCACCCTTTCCAGATAAATGATATCTTTCTGAGAGCTGAATGCCCAAAACTGTGCAGAATACTCCAAGTATGGTCTCACCACTGTTTTGTACAGTTGGAGTATGATGTCCCTGCTTCACTACTCAATGCCCTGACCAATAATGGCGAGTGAGCCAAATGCCTTCTTCACTACCCTGTGTAGCTGAGCCGCCACTTTCATGGAACAATGGATGGGGAGAAGGAGTGACACTGTACACCCCCAGAATCACCCATAAAGAAGTGGGTTTATGGATGGATGTGCACTATTTTGCCATAACACTTTCAAGCTGCCGTGTCCCACTGATATGCTCTATCAATGACTCTAAGAGCTGAGCGGGGAACAATAAGCTTTAATACACATTAGGTTTCAGCTGGCCCAACTCCATGTGCTCGAATGAATGGAAGGGAGCAGGGAGGTTGACCTTTATGACCTTTATGGCCGGGTCACGGGGGGACGGGTTACATGGGGTCGAGTCATCTGTGGGCGTACAACAACTTATCTATATGTGTGTATATATATATATATATATATATATTCATCACACCCACCAAAACAAAAAGATTTTTTGCCCACGCTTCCACAAATGTGTACAAAATATATCAGCTCAGTCTTGAACCCCAAGTATAACATGCATATTTAATTCATTCCTGTGGTGTAGGGATCACTCATATGGTTGCTATTCATTACATATCCCTAGCTTGCTTGATAAAGCAGTGATAGATTGCCTTTATGAAGCAATGAACACTATGTATGAAAAGTTTATGTCCAGTCTCCTTCAAGTGCTAGGAATTTAGTCCAGCAATGGAAGGAAGACTTAAACAGTATCTGGCTTTGAGTTAGTGTTCCACACAATTGTTGGGCTTCCATTTTGAGGTTCAAAATCTCAGATTTGAAAAATGTTGCCAAAAAATTTGTGGGCAGCTGCACCTGCCCTGCAGTGGTTGATGGGTTGCATATTTAAGCCAGTGGATGGGGTGAACAACATGTGGAATGCTTTTATTTTCCATTGAACTCAACATGAAGTGCTTAAAGAAAATACCCTGCATTAAGTCTTTCTTGTTGTGGGGGGGGGGGGGGAGGGGGATGGCAAGATGGCGTAGAAGAAAGACGTGTATTCCACCTTTCCCCAGCTGGATCATTAAATACCCATTTTTTTTAAAGCATAAAAGTGGCTAAAAATAAGTTTTACAGTTATTTAAATAACAGTGCTTTATGATGGCTATCTAATGTGAAAAAATTTAAACCTCAGCTTCAGAAAAAACTACCATATAAAAGTGCGGAAGAATTGAGGCCTACCTGCATAGCTGAATCCATGGAGTCATCGCTGGAAGTCTTCAAGCCATTTGAGTCTGACTCCAGCACCAATCCTGCATCCGCAAGATGGTGCCGACACATCGGTGAGCTCGGCCGTTGCCGACCCGCGTTCACGTGAAGCCGTGCACGCGGGTGGCATGGCCAATAAGGGGACACATGAACCCGCGACCTTGCTGGGTGGCCCAGTGGCATGCAGTGTAGAGTCAGAGGATGCTCCTGCGCATCCGACTCTTTGCCTGGCCTGCGTGGGGCATCGCGGGTCTGACAACTGCTGGAGAAAGTGTGGGCTGTGGGGGAGCCCGAATGCCAGCATCTCGAAGAGGTTGGGGTGCCGGCGTTGGGTGTCCAGACCCACAGCCATTCAGCCAAGGGACCTATGATGACTGAGGAAGAAGAGGAACTTACTTTATTGGAATTCGTCCAGGAGGAGCTTGGAGTTAAAGAAGGTGGATCTCAAAAAGTGGAAGTGGAATCTGGACTGGATTCAGTGTTGTCAAATGCATAATATGTCAAAACAAATATCAACTCAAGTGAATCAAGAATTTATGGAGATGAAAATAAAATACCTTGTGTGATGAAATGTCAACTGTGAAACAGGAAATGACTGTAGTTAAAAGTGATATTAATAGATGTATAAAATCAGTTGATACTGTGCAAGATAATTTTAAGAAAATTGAAACAGCCTTCACTGAGTGTCAAACTCAGGTAGAACGTAATAGAGAAAAAGTGGAAGGTTTTTTTGTAGACTGGGGGATTCAGAAAATAGATTTAATGAAGAAGATTGATTCATTGGAAAATCAAAGTCGAAGGAAAAATGTGAAAATAGTTGGTCTCCCAGAGGACATTGAAGGTGCTGACCCTATAAAGTTTTTTAAGCACTGGATCACAGAGGTGCTGGGTAAAGAGCTTTTCCCTGAAGGTCTGGAATTGGATAGGGCTCACAGAGCTCTGAGAAGAAAACCACTTCCAGGACAAACACCAAGAGCAGTCTTGATTCGTCGTTTAAAGTACCAAGATCGAGAAATGATTTTACGTATTGCAGTGCAGAACGCAAGGCAGAATCGATCTCCATTAATGGTTCAAAATAACAGTGTTTTTTTATGCTGTTTCGAGTCAAGAGGTTATGAGAAGATGACGAGAATTTAACACAGCCAAAGTTTTGTGGCGAATAGGCTACAAGTTTGCTTTTCGTTTCCTGCAATTTTGAAGGTTTTCTATGGAAATTTTCAATCTCAATTTTTTGAGAATGACCATAATGCTTTGGTTTTTGCTAATTCTTTGCCAGAATTGCGAAGAAATAGGTGTTCTCCTCCATTATCTCCAAAGAGGAGGGTAAATAGAAATGGAAATGGACATGGGAATGGAAAGAATGGAAAGAAAGAAGTGTTGACACAAAGTCTTCTTGATATTGAAGATCAGAGCAGTCGTTGGGCTTGGAATCATTGGGCTGAATATATGGACTATATTCTATTGTGTTTGATTAAATAATAAATATTTATCTGGCTGGGGGGGATGGATGACACTGAAAACTTTGATAGTCATCTGCCACTAGTGGGTTCACCACACCAAGATTTTTAGGGTATTACTACCTTTGGGTGTTTTTTTTGGTATTTTTCTGTTTTTTTTTGAGGGTTTTTTTTTCTTGGAAGAATTATAGAGGAGAGCAACAACTTTCTTTTTGTGATTTCATTCCACAAGCTCAAGGGAATAACAGGAAAATATAAAATCTGTCAAAGAGAAACATAAAATTTGAAAACTGATCAAATTCAATGACCTTCAAGTTCGTTGAAGCACGATGCAACAATTATTCCAAAACTTTTAATTTATATAAATATTTGAATTGTGTCTGAATTATGAAATGCTTCAATGCCTTTATTATCATAAGATGAACTTTGTTCACTAAATAGGTCCCTTGCCTGCTATAAAATATGCAACCACACAACTCAGATCTATCTATTCAGATAGTATATAGCAAGTCCAAAGGTTATTGCAGCTTCACATCCTGATAAATAGCAAACTAGAATGTTCGAATCACCCATCAGTCCTTTGGCCTGACAACAGAACTTAATTGATCCAATTAATTTATTGATCAACTTGGTAGTAAAACACACCTTGCTACTAAAATTAGCCTCAGCCACCTTGAATTATGGGAATAAAACGTGTCCAGTCAACCCTCACACAAAAAGAAATTTAGAAAATTAATAGCGTACTGGTTGCAAATCCATGGTCCAAAAGAGAGCTGCACTTTGGAGTGATCATTCATTAATAAGTTGAATATATGTCAGAGGGGAATCAATTTATGGCGAACATCTATCCAAAGTCTTCTGATTTAAACAAAGCACTGGCCAACATCCTGACCAAGATGGCAAGGAAACCAATAGGAAGAAACAAAAGCAAGCTCTTCCAATAGACATTCAGGCATAGCCGTGCTGGTTACGTTGGCCAGGCACGAGTAAGGCTCTCTTATCCCACTGATTATCGTCCTGCTCAAGCAAGCTGACATGGAAACCACTGCATCTTCCAGCTCAGGCCAAACACTGAACTGAAAGCTGTGCATCCACATTATCATTGGGACTTGATCAGTTTTTCAGTCAGAGACCTGATGAAAGAACAGTGAACTGAAAACATAGGACTGCTTTTTTCTCCACTGACTGGCTGAGCATTCACAGAATGTGCGGCCTGGTCGGCATAGCTGCTAGCGCAATGCCTTTACAGCACCAGCGATCGGGACCAGCGGTTCAAATCCGGTGTTGTCTGCAAGGAGTTTGTACATTCTCTCTGTGTCTGCGTGGGTTTTTCTTGGGGGCTTTGATTTCCTCCCACCATGAGAAACGTACCGGGGGTATAGGTAAATTGGGCCACACATATTTGTGGGCTGAAATTGGCGTGTTACCGTGCTGTATGTCTAAATATTAAAAAAAATAAAGAATTTACTGTCCTTACCTAAAGGCAACCATGCTTGGAGATTGCAGGTTAAAACTACAGTTTGAGAGATCAGGATTGGGCACCAACTATATATCACAGAACTGTGATAAGGGGTGAAACTGACATTCTCCCCATTAACTTTTCAACTCGAAAACAAATCAAATGCCACACCAATAAAACAAAGTACAAAATGCAACTTTAAACAGGCAACAATATTTTTCAATGCAATTTGGACAATGGATAAAATTAAATTTGTTTTTATTTGGATTTACGCTGTTACAACGCCGGCGATCAGGACCTGGGTTTGAATCCTGCATTGTCTGTAAGAAGTTTGTACGCTCTCCCCATGCCTGTGTGGGTTTCCTCTTGGGGCTCTGGTTTCCTCCCACCTTTCAAAACATACGGAGGGATGTAGGTGAATTGGGTGTAATTGAGTGTCACAGGTTCGTGGGCGGAAGGGGCCTGTTACCGTGCTGTATGTCTAACTTTTTTTAATTAAATCCTTTTTCACATCGTCTAATTCAAAATCTGTTGAAACTACAAATATAGGAAAAGATTTAATATCCACATATATTAGTTGACATCAAGTAATGAAGCAAAATGTTATCTGCACCCAATTTTAGTACCAATTTAAATCAAATCTATTTTTGATTAAATCATGGAACGGAGTTGTCTGGAATCAGGAAAGATCGGATTTTGTGGGGACTCGAAGGACCAGAAATAAAAATAGAAAATGCTGGAAACACTCAGCTTTGGGGAAGAGAAACAGTTAACGTTTCAGCACTGGAGCCCTTTGTCTGAATTGAAAGCCCTTGGGCCTTGTGTTCCAATTGCTGCCAATCCAAAGGAAAACCCCTCATTCATAGACTGGCCAATTTAGATGCATTGAACTGAATTTCCAGGCAGGAGCATCTATATTACTCAATAGTGCAAACTGAACTCTTCTGACTGAAGTTTATTCCACTGAAAACAATTTGAGAAGCAGAGTGCCATGCAATAGTTTCACCATCTGGCATTGATGCTGCTGACCTCAAATGCAATAGAATCTACCAAATTAATTTCCCAATTGCATGAGTTTTCCCTCAGAATTTCATCCTGAATGACTCAAAGGTTTAAATTGTTCACCTGCCGACATTTTTTTTGCTTAATTTTAGATCATCGCTACGATACAAAAATATGATACAAATGCAAAGAAAATACTCTTCATTGAGATACACTTATGCACATAGTCATACAAAAATAATCCGAGCTATGAAGATGGGTTTCTCATCATCAGAATCCTGCTCTTTTCTTGCTTGCATTGTGCTGTCGTTTGGAGGACACTCTGACTTTATCTTCCCCCTTCGAGTGTATGCCGTCTCTTCAAGAACTTACATCAGTCCCATTCTATTTAGAGTAAAACCCCTGGTATCCGGTACCTTTGGGGATTGGTTTGTGTGTTATGGTTGGACGCGTGTTTTGCACTGTTCTGCAGTGTGGACCGAAGAACACTGTTTTGTCGGGTTGTATTGGTACAATCAGCTGACAAGTTGTAATGGAAGATTTAAACCATGTTTTTTACTTTTGCAGCCTTTGCTTCTACAAGGCTGAGAACCTGCTTGTTTTTTAGAATCAGCAGACATAAGCTAAATTCAACCGAGGGGCCAGAGATGCAGTTATCTGACGAGAGGACATCTGTGTACCAAGAACATTTAATCTTCCTGCTTGTTTTGGTCACAGACTGTCAGAGGCCGAGCCTTGCTGCAAAATAAACCATTGTATTCAAAGTGATAAGCTAAAAATTACATTATTCGATAGAAGCCTACCATGCTAGCTTGCTCGCTTATCTTTCTTACTGTGCTGGGAATAGGTGCTTGGGTAAGCAGTTTTTGGGTAATATAAGCCATCGTCCCGCTGCTGAAGTTTGAGACTCTCCGAAAGGTGGCAACATCTCTCGGCAAGAAGAAGAACTTCTAGAGTCCAGCCAACGTCCCGGTCGGGGGAGGTGGAGAAGCTGCTACCGGCGCCCCGACAACCTACTACAAGTGTGCGGTCATTGCCTCGCTTCGGCAGTTGGGACCAGTCCAGGCATTGATAAGTATAGTTGGGAAGGGCTACCATATTGTAGTTTAAAATCAGCTTTTGAATTTGTAATAAACATTTGTATAAACTGAGTGTCTATTGTGTACATTGTGTCTATTTCCTTTCGATAGCTCAAAAACTGTGACCAATCTAAAACGAACAAAGTGAGAGGTACAAGTTTACCCAGGACACAAGTAAGCTTAAATTTGGTCTTGAATCCCCAACTTGTTTAAGTGGGAAGAAAACAACCTTCTCATTTAGAACTTCAGTACAAACTCTGATTATCCAAAATGGTTGGGTCTGGACCCATTTTGGTTAACTGAATTTTTCAGGTAACTGGTCATTTTATTAAAAAAACAGCCAGTAGCAACAACAAATCACTTGTATCAACAACAACAAACGACAAGGGAAGGCTTTTTAAGCATTAAAATAATGTTTAATTCTCACCAAAATGATGCTGGCTGCCGTTCATCCCAGACACATTCCCCACTGCTGCTGCCAATCCCTACAGAGGTTTCCCGGGCCAGTGGAACACTCACTGGTGAGTCAGCGGTCTCCCCATGGGCTCGTTCTGGCAGAGACTGCTCCGGCTTTGCATCCTGGCTCTCAATGTTGGAGCCCAACGCCGACCCAGTCTTTGCCTGCGCCCACTCCCCCTGCAAACTGCCGCTGGTGATCACCGACACCCGCCACCTGTCCTGGAGCCCGATGTCCCTGCCCCTGCCCGGGACGCCACTCTCTTTGACAAGGAGGCGAACGGACATCACTTCCATGTCTAAAAAAAATTTGGATAATCTGATTTTGGATAATCGGAGTTGCACTGTTCCTTTACAAACTAATAATTCTTCAACTGGTTTCATTCTTCGGAGGAATTTTTTGTACTGGTTATAACATTATGCTAATGTGGATATATTAACTCACCATAAATTAATGTGTAATTGTTAAAAGCATCGGCTTTAAATCACAGACATATTTTATCTCCCTGCATGCCTAGTTTAAAGAGAACACCAACATCTGCTTCTTTTCCACTTGGCGATGACAAGTGCTAAGATTTTGTTTGCCATGGGCAAATAAAATATTTGAGTGCATTGGGCCTAGGAGTTGCTCCTGACTGTTTTCCTGTGGATTTCTGGAAGCATATGGGAAGATACTGTGACAGAATATAGAAAGTGTTTGGGAGATACATTGGGAAAGATTTGTTGGAGCAGGTCACACACAAACACTTTAAAACACAGAATTTTTGCAGGAGTACTCAGAGTGCTCAGAGACTTCAAATGATGGACTGTTATTTTGCAAAAGTGGCAGTTTGTCTGGAAAACAGTTTGCTGTCTGGAAAACAGTTTGCGTTTGCTGTCTGGAAGAGCATGTGATCTTTGCAGGCAGTGGCAGAATAGCTTTGCTCTCAGAGTGGGAGGGAGTGAAAGAGAGGAGAGACAGAGACTTGTCCAGAGGGACAAGCTGGCAAGCTTTGGAAGACGGCCTGGTCAAAGGAAAGGACTGGCTGTCTAGTGTTTCCCTTGGAATAGGAAAAACAGAAAGGTGCTCTGTGATGACCTGAAAGAAAAAGGTTATCATCTGGAAAACCTTGAAAGAGGGCAGGTGTCGTCAGCAAGGCACTAGACTGGCTGACCTGAAACGAGAAAACTCTCTCCCTGAAAACCAACAAGAACCCTCCTGAGTGGTAACCGTTTACTTGTTAAGCACCAAAGCCTGATGAACTTTATATAATGCTAACTTCTGTGCACAGTACAAGAATTGTCTGCAACCAGTGAGATTGAACTGCGAACCAAAGAAAGAACTTTTCTAAACTTATATACACATTACACACACGTGCACTTAGAATTAGAGGGGGGTTAAGTAAGTCAATAGAGATAAGTTAAAGTTTGATTCTATTTTCATGTTCAAAGATAATTAAAAGCAACTTTTGTTTAACCCTTTGTCATGGTGGATATCTATTGCTGCTGGGTTTTGGGGTCCTCTTGGCTCGTAAAATTTTGTTGTGAATGATTAGTGTTGCTTAGTACTCACTTCAGTTTTCTTCAGGCTGACTTCCAGGCCAAACATTTTGGCAGTTTCCGCAAAACAGGACGTCAAGCGCTGAAGAGCTGGCTCTGAATGGGCAACTAAAGCGGCATCGTCTGCAAAGAGTAGTTCACGGACAAGTTTCTCTTGTGTCTTGGTGTGAGCTTGCAGGCGCCTCAGATTGAAGAGACTGCCATCCGTGCGGTACCGGATGTAAACAGCGTCTTCATTGTTGAGGTCTTTCATGGCTTGGTTCAGCATCAAGCTGAAGAAGATTGAAAAGAGGGTTGGTGCGAGAACACAGCCTTGCTTCACGCTGTTGTTAATGGAGAAGGGTTCAGAGAGCTCATTGCTGTATCAGCCAGCTCCCCACCATAACTACCAGCCCCCCCACATCTCCATCGGGCACACAAAACTCAAAACGGTCAACCAGTTTACCCATCTCGGTTGCACCATTTCATCAGATGCAAGGATCGACAACGAGATAGACAACAGACTCGCCAAGGCAAATAGCGCCTTTGGAAGACTACACAAAAGAGTCTGGAAAAACAACCAACTGAAAAACCTCACAGAGATAAGCGTATACAGAGCCGTTGTCATACCCACACTCCTGTTCAGCTCCGAATCATGGGTCCTCTACCGGCATCACCTACGGCTCCTAGAACGCTTCTACCAGCGTTGTCTCCGCTCCATCCTCAACATTCATTGGAGCGACTTCATCCCTAACACCGAAGTACTCGAGATGGCAGAGGCCGACAGCATCGAGTCCACGCTGCTGAAGATCTAGCTGCGCTGGGTGGGTCACGTCTCCAGAATGGAGGACCATCGCCTTCCCAAGATCGTGTTATATGGCGAGCTCTCCACTGGCCACCGTGACAGAGGTGCACCAAAGAAGAGGTACAAGGACTGCCTAAAGAAATCTCTTGGTGCCTGCCACATTGACCACCGCCAGTGGGCTGATATTGCCTCAAACCGTGCATCTTGGCGCCTCACAGTTTGGCGGGCAGCAACCTCCTTTGAAGAAGACCGCAGAGCCCACCTCACTGACAAAAGGCAAAGGAGGAAAAACCCAACACCCAACCCCAACCAACCAATTTTCCCTGCAACCGCTGCAACCGTGTCTGCCTGTCCCGCATCGGACTTTTCAGCCACAAACGAGCCTGCAGCTGACGTGGACATTTACCCCCTCCATAAATCTTTGTCCGCGAAGCCAAGCCAAAGAAAGAAGAGTACTCACTTATCAGGATTTGATTGTGCTACATTATCTCTTCCGTAGCTCAAAGTCTAGCTTTCAAACATAAAAATAGAAGGCTAAATCAAGATCATGTGACCCATCAATGCCATGCTGGCTGACAAAGTGCTATGAAAGTTAAATCAGAAAGTCTACAGATGGAAATGGTAAGATGGAGTATGATGATGGGTGAAATCCCAATCTTTTCCTTTCCACTCACATCCAAAAGTAATCCCTATACTATAAGTGGGATGTGAGTGGGAAGGCAAGGTTGAGAATTACTGCTCCAGGCCCAATTGTTTCAGAAATATTCTGCTTGAGAAAAATTGTTATTGGCCCATTTCTTTTGGAGTTATGAAACCGTGCACATAACTAGGGGCAAAGTTTACATTCAACATTAGGGGGAACTTCTTTACACAGAATGGTGGGAGTATGGAACAAGTTCCCAGCTGATTTGATAAATGCATGCTCAATTTTGTCATTTAAGAAAAATTCAGACAGGTACATGGATAGGACAGGTATGGAGGGCTATAGATTGGGTGCAGGGCAGTGAGACCAGGTGGAATACTAATTTGGCATGGACTAGAAGGGCCAAAGGGCCTGCTTCAGCACTGGAGTCAAGTGCAATAAGCAAATGTGCTGGAGAACCAAAGCAGGTCATGCAGCATCAATGGGAAATAAAGGATAGCCAATGTGTCAGGCGTGTGGCCTTCATCAAGGATAAGTGGTATCAAACTTCATTGCCTTCCAGCTTGCACCTAGTACTCATTCAATTACTTCTTGAATGCCCTTAGGGTTTTCTACGACCACTTTCATGATCATTCCCAGAATCTGATCACTTACTGATTTGAAGAAAAATCTTAAGATCTTTCAGTTATTCTTGCTCCTGATTATGCCAAATGCAACCAATAAAAAAGTGACTGTCAGTAGGTCAAAAAGCATCTGTGAGCAGGGAAACAATTTCACGTCAATGTTTTCCGTCACCATTAAAATGTTCATTCATTTTCTCTCTTCTGAGATTTGCACAACCTGCTTTGTGCTTTCCAAAATTGGGGGCTTTATCTTCCATTTCCAGCAAATGTATTCTGTCAATTTTGCACCATTTTTGTTCAGCTCTTCCATTTTGTCCCCTCCTCTCCATCTCATCATTTCAGGCACTTGATATAAGCAGCAGGTATGTCAGCCACACAACAGATTGCTGTGGGAGGTTTGACAACATTCATTTCAAGATTAGAGTCACCATCTTGCTCTGCACATCACCGGCTCTGACAGGTCATTCCCCGCAATCTAGGTGGTATGGAAGGTGTCTTTTGTAGAGGTGGCATCACAACTGCAAACAGATGCCAATGCACAAGAGAGTCAATCGACGGGAGTCAAGGGGTCAGCACCGATCTTTCATAATGTTGCTTGAATTTAAACATACCTGGCTTATATAATTTAACAGCAGAACTGGAGGGAAGAAGAAGCCATGCAACACAAACCAAGGGACAAGTTGGGAGTTCCTGTACATTTTGCTGGCAAAACAGAGATGTCAGGAGGGCTTCAGATGCATTTTTATTCAGTCATCCTGCTCCTCTGGAACAGATGTGACTAGTGTGCTTTTATCAACCAAAGCGTTGCTCTGGAGTTGGAAATTTTGCAGAGGATTAGATGAGCAATTAAATCCTGAAATTAAGGGGCTCAAAATGTTGTGAAGGGAAATATATAAGTTTGTGTTGGAGAATAAACACATATTGAGTTAGATTTAAAAAAAAATTTAGACATACTGCACGGTAACAGGTCATTTCAGCCCACGAGTCCATGCCGCCCCATTAACCCACACTCCCAGTATGTTTTGAAGGGTGGGAGGAAACTGGATTCCCCGGGAGGAATATCCACACAGACACGGGGAGAAAGGTACAAACTCCTTACAGACAGCAAGGAATCGGAACCCCGGTCCTGATCACTGGTGCTGTAAAGATATTGCGCTAACCGCTACCCTAACCGTGCCACGCACTATGCCAAACCTGCCACCACATGAATGTGTTTCATTCAAACCGCATTTAATGGAACTCACTGCTGCCAATTAAGAGGAATTCTTCTTTGGCTTGGCTTCGCGGACGAAGATTTATGGAGGGGGTAAATGTCCACGTCAGCTGCAGGCTCGATTGTGGCTGACAAGTCCGATGCGGGACAGGCAGACACGGATGCAGCGATTGCAGGGGAAAATTAGTTGGTTGGGGTTGGGTGTTGGGTTTTTCCTCCTTTGTCTTTTGTCAGTGAGGAATTCTTGCTCCCTAAAATATGCATCAAGTGTACAGATGGCAAAAACTTTCAACATGTTCCACATGGAAGGGAATTAAACTTGTACATTGTTAGCTGCCACTACACCTTTTTTATTCTTATCTCACTGTACAATTCAACTGCATCCTGGATTTATAGGCTTTGTATGTTAGAGGTTCCTGTGCACAGTTTAGCTTCCATCAGTCACATATGATAGCTGCATTTTGTTAGTTCTAAAGTGCACTGGATAACCTTCAGAATGCCAAAAGGAGCCCATGTTTCTCAGAATCTGCCCAGCATCACATGGAAACTGACAGAAAATACGGTATTTTAATGATATTCTATGGCATTAAAAAATTTGACGGTCAAATCAGAAAACTAATTTGCACTATTGGTTCTCACTCTACTTTGTAGTTTCAAAGAAGCATTAATAGGAAGTTTGAGAATGGGCAAAATAAAAGCCAAACCAATAATTATAAAGTTAAAACATTTGCTCAGAATCATTGATCATACAATATTGCACAATGGGCAATATCAAGTCTCAGAACCCAAATTCTGTAAGAAGCTCAAACCTTTAGATGCATGCCAGGAGGCTACCAACACGCAGAACTATTTCTACCAAAAGTAAGATTATGTTGTTTAAATAGTCAACTAAAGATTTCCTCACTTAAAAACATAGAAACATAGAAGATAGGAGTAGGAGTAGGTCATTCGACCCTTCGAGCCTGCTCCGCCATTCAACGAGATCATGGCTGATCTTAAAGTTCAGTACCCCGTCCCCGCCTTCTCTCCGTAACCTTTAATACTCTTATACTGAAGAAATAGATCTAATTCCCTCTTAAATATATTTAATGAACCTGCCTATACTGCCCTCTGTGGCAATAAATTCCATAGATTCACCACCCTCTGGGTCAAGAAATTCCTCCTCATCTCGGTCGTAAATGGTTTGCCTATTATCCTCAAACCATGGCCCCAGGTTCTGGATTTTCCCATCATTGGAAACATCCCATCTGCATCCATTCTGCCCAGTCCTGCCAGAATTTTATAGGTCTCTATGAGATCCCCTCTCAATCTTCTGACCAGCCACCTGCATTATTGGGAAGACGGACTCACTGCTCAACAAAGTTTCAGAGTTTCAAATATTATAACCATGGTTACAAATTAAATTTGATTGTTTAAAGCATTTAGCATTCAACTTCAGTGAATTTAATGTTCAAATTTTAAAATGATTCTATTCTGATTTGTGATTGTTTCCTTTGACACATTCAACTTTCCATCAACTCATTTACTCATATCCAAAGTTCCAGCAAATGGCTTGTTGCATCTCAGCTGTTATATTAGAGTCAGAGAAATAAAAATTACGTTGGAGGCTTACAAAGTCAACAACGGGTTCGGGGTTTAGAGGCCTTTTCCAGTGTCCCTGGTCCTATTACAGAGAGGCACAGAACAGTCCTGCTTTGGAACAGGCCACTGGTCCCATGATTTCTGCACCAAATTAATCTAAATCGCTTCTGCCTGCACATGATCCAAATCCATCCATTCTCTGCATGCTTACATATCTGAAGAGCCAGCTCTTCAGCGCTTGACGTCCTGCTTTGCGGAAACTGCCAAAATGTTTGGCCTGGAAGTCAGCCTGAAGAAAACTGAGGTCCTCCATCAGCCAGCTCCCCACCATGACTACCAGTCCCCTCACATCTCCATCGGGCACACAAAACTCAAAACGGTCAACCAGTTTACCTATCTCGGCTGCACCATTTCATCAGATGCAAGGATCGACAATGAGATAGACAACAGACTCGCCAAGGCAAATAGTGCCTTTGGAAGACTACACAAAAGAGTCTGGAAAAACAACCAACTGAAAAACCTCACAAAGATAAGCGTATACAGAGCCATTGTCATACCCACACTCCTGTTCGGCTCCGAATCATGGGTCCTCTACCGGCACCACCTACGGCTCCTAGAACGCTTCCACCAGCGTTGTCTCCGCTCCATCCTCAACATCTATTGGAGCGCTTACATCCCTAATGTCGAAGTACTCGAGATGGCAGAGGTCGACAGCATCGAGTCCACGCTGCTGAAGATCCAGCTGCGCTGGATGGGTCACGTCTCCAGAATGGAGGACCATCGCCTTCCCAAGATCGTGTTATATGGCGAGCTCTCCACTGGCCACCGTGACAGAGGTGCACCAAAGAAAAGGTACAAGGACTGCCTAAAGAAATCTCTTGGTGCCTGCCACATTGACCACCGCCAGTGGGCTGATAACGCCTCAAACCGTGCATCTTGGCGCCTCACAGTTTGGCGGGCAGCAACCTCCTTTGAAGAAGACCGCAGAGCCCACCTCACTGACAAAAGGCAAAGGAGGAAAAACCCAACACCCAACCCCAACCCACCAATTTTCCCCTGCAACCGCTGCAATCGTGTCTGCCTGTCCCGCATCGGACTTGTCAGCCACAAACGAGCCTGCAGCTGACGTGGACTTTTTACCCCCTCCATAAATCTTCGTCCGCGAAGCCAAGCCAAAGTAAGAAAAAAAAAAGACATATCTGAAAGCTTCTTCAACGCCCCTACCGAATCTGCTTCCAGCAGCCTGTTCAAGGCAGCTACCACTGCCTGTAAAAAAAAATTGCCCCACATGTGCCCTCCCTCATCTTAAACACGCACCTTCCCAGATGTGACATTTTTACCCTGAGATGAAGATTCTCATGGTCTATCCCATCCATGCCTCTTATCATCTTGAAAACTGTCCTCGGGTTCTCTCTTAGCCACTAATGCTCTGAATAATTGAAAGATTTTAACAACCCAATTTCATCCAACCTCTCCCCATAACTCATTGCCCTCTGTCATTCTTTACAGGATCAGTCCCAATGGGCTTCTTGCATCCTTGGCAAGCTAAAGAGACCCTCCATCTGCCCACTATCAAGAGAAACACAATGACTCAAGATCCGCGCTCAGATCTCTCAGCAATGTGTTCTCACTGCTTCCTAAAATTCACAGTTTGCTCTACGATCATGACTTCAGCATGTGAAAAGTGATTAGTATCTCAGATGATAAACAATGTAGGAAATCAAATAAATAAAACCATATTAGTAATATTAATCATTATCAATTTCTCATTTAATAATTGTGGCTTTAAAATTCTTAAATATAAAAAAAGCAATATTAATCATTATTATAAGCCTATCTTAACTTCCAGCTGTCAAAACAGTGAACATGCTTTATCTTAGCTAATGTAAAGAGAACTGAATACTTGAAGCACAAATATCATTAGCTTATTGCCATCGTGCATTATTTTGACACTGCACCTTCAATCCCACAAGGTTGTGCTTTGCCTGCTTTTCCCAATATGCGACTGTTGATTGCAACCGAATGGAGTAGCTGGAACAATTGATCTATTCCAAAAATGTTTGCGTGTGGTTTCAAACAATTAACATTGGTCCAGTGAAGCTGCTGAATAGAATAACGTGACTAGCTCTACCCTCGGATTAATATCACAAATCCTACAGTTGTAATCTACTGATGCAATATGAGCCGTTTGGAGGCTCAATCCATGATGTGCAAACACATCAGTATCAAAAACTAGGTAACATAAATAATGCTCATGTAGCCCTGCAAATAGGGTCAAAATAACAATCCATTTTGCACACACATTCTTGTATATATAGATATATATATATATATATATATATATATCTATATATATGTATATAAGGGTCCACTTAGTTACTCAATATTTAAAACACTCTCCAGCATTTTCAAAACACTACATTCATGCCAGGAGTGATAATAGGTTCCATGCAGTTCAAGAGCAAAGAGTCATCTGTTCATTCCATCTCCTGATGAAAATGCAGACTGTGGCTGGGCAATGTATAAAGCAAGTCGAGATGATGGATAGTGTCTGATTAATCCCACATTGAAGGGTGTTCCACCTCCTCCCTCAGCACGTTTAGAGGTCCCAAACAGTCCTCCCAAGTGAAGCAACATTTCACTTGTAAATCTGTAGGGGTCATCTTCTGCATTCAGGGCTCCTGTTGTGTTCTCTGCATCGGAGAGACTGGGCCCAGTCTGGGAGATCGCTTTGTTGTGCACGACGGCTCTGTCCGCTGCAGTAGTGTGGATCTCCCAGTGGCCACCCATTTCAATTCTCCATCCCATTCCCTTGCGGACATGACTGTTCATGGTCTCATGCACTTCCAGACTGAGACCCTCCTGCAAATTGGACAAACAACATCTCATCTTTAGACTGGGCACCCTCCAACTGGATGGCATTAATATCGACTTATCTAGCTTTTGTTAAACACTTCCCCCTCACTTCTTCCCCTGTTACCTTCCCCAAGCTCTCCATTCCATCTCCTTTCACACAAGTATAATAAATTCTTACCTCATCCCTTATCATATCCAATTTACACCTTTTGTTGGCCAGCACTGTCTGAATTCTGAGACTTCCTGAGATTTCCTGCTTCTGGCATATTCTGCTTGTTCCTTGAAGAAGGGCTAAGCCCTGAAACATCAGCAATATACCTTTCTCTCCTATGGAAACTGAAAGGACCGGCTAAGTTCCTCCAGCATTTCAGTGTGTTTTTACGACAATCACAGCACCTCCAGACTTCCCTGTTTCACCCAGATCAATCCAGCCCATGATCAACATCCATTCAGCAAAATTCAAGGCAATCTGTGGAGGCCAAGGAGGTCATTGTCTGGCCTTAATGACTCCACATTGCACACTGAGAAAGAAATGGGGTTAGAAATTTAAAATGAGAACAGGAGGTGCTCAAGATATAGACCATGTCAAGGCTGCACCTGCAGGAAGAGAAAGTGTCAAAGTCTCAAGGTGAAGACTCTTCACCGGAGCTGGGGAAGAGATAAAATGAACCTGCGTGAAAGGTGGGGGATGGGGATATCCCTCAAAGGGGTAAACCGCCATTATCAGAAGGACTGAGCCTCAAGATCTGGGGGAGTAGAAATAGATGAGGTGGAATTGCTTCTCCTGGTGGGAGGTGAATCTGTGGACGTCTCTTCCCAAGGAGACAGTGGAGGCTGTCTCATTAGACACATTCAAGACATGGATCAAATTTTTAATAACGGGTCATTATGTCTCACTGTTACCTTCCCAAGCAGGTGATTCCAATACAATGGCAGTGCAACCTGTGCAAAATCACACAATCACGTTTAAATGTTCACAGTCACGTCCACTTGGGTCCAGCTTGGAAATCTCTGTCTGTCTTTGCATAGATTCACAGATCTTGTTCCATTTTGATTCCAGCCCAGCAATAACCGAAAATATTTTTTGTTCCTCCCGTACAAACCAATTGGATCATTTGTTTCAGCACTACATCCTGCACGAAAACCAACAAGGTCGGGTCAGATACAGCAATGAGCTCTCTGAACCCTTCTCCATTAACAATGGCGTGAAGCAAGGCTGTGTTCTCGCACCAACCCTCTTTTCAATCTTCTTCAGCATGATGCTGAACCAAGCCATGAAAGACCCCAACAATGAAGACGCTGTTTACATCCGGTACCGCACGGATGGCAGTCTCTTCAATCTGAGGCGCCTGCAAGCTCACACCAAGACACAAGAGCAACTTGTCCGTGAACTACTCTTTGCAGACGATGCCGCTTTAGTTGCCCATTCAGAGCCAGCTCTTCAGCGCTTGACGTCCTGCTTTGCGGAAACTGCCAAAATGTTTGGCCTGGAAGTCAGCCTGAAGAAAACTGAGGTCCTCCATCAGCCAGCTCCCCACCATGACTACCAGCCCCCCCACATCTCCATCGGGCACACAAAACTCAAAACGGTCAACCAGTTTACCTATCTCGGCTGCACCATTTCATCAGATGCAAGGATCGACAATGAGATAGACAACAGACTCGCCAAGGCAAATAGCGCCTTTGGAAGACTACACAAAAGAGTCTGGAAAAACAACCAACTGAAAAACCTCACAAAGATAAGCGTATACAGAGCCGTTGTCATACCCACACTCCTGTTCGGCTCCGAATCATGGGTCCTCTACCGGCACCACCTACGGCTCCTAGAACGCTTCCACCAGCGTTGTCTCCGCTCCATCCTCAACATCCATTGGAGCGCTCACACCCCTAACGTCGAGGTACTCGAGATGGCAGAGGTCGACAGCATCGAGTCCACGCTGCTGAAGATCCAGCTGCGCTGGATGGGTCACGTCTCCAGAATGGAGGACCATCGCCTTCCCAAGATCGTATTATATGGCGAGCTCTCCACTGGCCACCGTGACAGAGGTGCACCAAAGAAAAGGTACAAGGACTGCCTAAAGAAATCTCTTGGTGCCTGCCACATTGACCACCGCCAGTGGGCTGATAACGCCTCAAACCGTGCATCTTGGCGCCTCACAGTTTGGCGGGCAGCAGCCTCCTTTGAAGAAGACCGCAGAGCCCACCTCACTGACAAAAGGCAAAGGAGGAAAAACCCAACACCCAACCCCAACCAACCAATTTTCCCTTGCAACCGCTGCAATCGTGTCTGCCTGTCCCGCATCGGACTGGTCAGCCACAAACGAGCCTGCAGCTGACGTGGACTTTTTACCCCCTCCATAAATCTTCGTCCGCGAAGCCAAGCCAAAGAGAAGAGACATTCCCCATGAATTTTGCACATTTCTGCACCTAATTCAGGGCAGGTGGGTGGTGGGGGGGGGGGGGGGGCGGGGAAGCTGCGGATGCTGGAAATTATACATAAAAGGAGAAAATGCTGGTTTTTGTCAGCAAGTGGTGCCACAGGTAGAAGGTGGTGATTAAAGCATTTCTTTGGTCAGGGCATTGTGCACTAGAGCTGGGATTTATCACGTTACAAATGTTTGTGAGTATTATGTGCAGTTCTGGTCACCCAGATGTAGGAAAGATATCACAAAGGTGGAAAGATGCAGATAAGATCTGTGAGAATGCTACAAGAACTGACGGGCTTTATTTATCAGGAGAAGTTGGATTCTCTGGGACTTCGCTCGCTGGATCGCAGGAGGCTGAAGGCAGTACCTTACAGGAGGTTTATAAAATCATGAAGGGCACCATAACATGGATCTCATATTTTGACCAAGATAGAGAAGGCTAACACTGAATGCCCTAGTTGTGAGAAGAAAAAGATTTAAAAGGGGATCTGAGGGCCATCTTTTTCAATCAGATTTTTAATGGGAATGACCTGCCAGAGAAAGCTGTGGAAACAGACATAATTACAGTGCCTAAAAGACATTTAAACACGAGGCGAGAAAGGAAGAGTCCAGAAGGATGTGAGCCGAACACAGGCTGATGGGTCATGGTTGCATTGCCATCCTGGTCAAGTTGTAGTTTCTCTGCTGCCACAGATCAGGCTGAAACTATGAGAAGGGAAACGGATTCAACGCTTGAACTGGGACGGAGAGAAAAGAATCTCATTAAAGCTGCATGAAGCATAGTGGAGAGGACCTGTTTCTTCAACCCAGTGAATGAGATTGGAAGATGCCTTTCAGATGAGAGTCATCCATTCTGGGTGGACAACCTGGTTTTCTCCATATCTGTGAAACCGAATACAGACCACCTGAAGCAATCGCTTACTAATCACAGAGCATTTATGGCACATGGATTACTTAAGGTGGAACATGAGTTTAAGGAAGCAGTTTGAAAACCACTGCTTTAGATGAAATAAGTACTAACTCCCAATGCTTAACAACCAAATGAGCCAAAGCAGCAAATGTTAGAGGCATTTACTTTAATTGTGTCAAAACAAGGAATTAAAAGGCAATGCAATTCAAATCTAGTAACAAAACTGTAATTTATTGCATACTCTCACCATAGCTATTAAACAAATGCCCATTTCATTATTTTGAATGATACGTCATACAACATTCCTCTCAATGAATCCAGTCTGACTGACAAGTATACTTTGCTTTCCTCTTACTGTGACGCTCTGATTTATTAATCAGGAAACTTTTGTCTGAAAAGCAATGTGATCACATTTTGACAAGCACAATATATAATTTTGTCCAAGTAAAATCTCCCTACCCAGTCCTCAAGTCAGAGTGCTCTCCTCACATTTCAAGGACTTCAGAAAATCTAATGAATCCATAAATGTAATTATTTCACTTAAAATATCTGCATTTTTAGGCTCAGATTTCTTCAGGAAATATTTGAACCTTGAGCCACTTTTCAAAATGTGCAATTGCATTTCTGATTCCACCAGGACTGTCAAGTGATTAGTCTCACTTGAATTAAGCCAAATGGCATTTACTAGCCTGCTGTCCATTGCTGTCATCATGTAATAACTTTACTACATGCACCAACAATAAAATTAAAGGTATTCTTCCTGGCACACTTGGTTCTGACAAAAAGGCTATCATTTGAGTTGAGAAAAGAACCTTTATTTCTTTGCCACAATCTTCTCCACAGGAGAGAATGCAGCTCAGAGCAAAATAAAAGGGATAAAAAAATGTCAACAGAGCCATTAAAAATGGAATTCCTCAAAGTAAGACAAAATGAATGACCAACGCACACACACTACCCATGAGCAAACAAAGTTCGAGTGAATATTGCATGTGCTCGAGTTGCAATTTTCCAAAGCTCCTTGGACATGTGAGTGATGCCAGAAGATTGTAAATGTTTCCTCTCCTTTAAGTGAAGGAGAAACAAACAGGCAAGTCAATCCAACTTTGAGCCGTGAGAACCCAGAGATACTGATTGGCATTGAGAAGGTCATGAGACAATAAATGTTAGTCAGTTGAAGTACAAGGAACTGCAGATGCTGGAGTCTGGAACCAAAAATAATCCACTGGAGGAACTCAGTGGAACAAGCCACAGGAGTGCAAGAAAAAAAAAATGGCTTTGGGTTGGAACACTTCATCAAAACATGAAACCTTAATACCACCTCTTCTTTCCCCAATGTTGCTCGATCTGCCAACTTCCATCAGCAGGTTACTTTTCAATGCTTCAGTTAGACTTGTTCAATTTAAATCACCTAATTCAATGTACTTTTGAAGTGTCAGGGAGATTCAAAGACCAGTATCAATTTGGGAATAGGTTTCAATCGAGGCAGCTTTTTCACAAATCCAACAGCAGCAGGTCGGGCACCAATGTCTGGTGTTCAGGAAAAGAATGAGATTTGATATGAGGAATTATGAAGAGGAAAGTAGCAGATTCACTGTTATTGTCTAGAACAGAATTGTAAGTCAATTCCTGAAGGGGCAAAAAAACGACTCAGTGACACTGACATTTATTTTGCTGCTTCCTGAATTTTTGCAAACAATTCCATTGAATTTGCTCCCTTGCGCTTCATAAAAAGCCATTTTGCCCATTATAGTGGCCACTTCTTTTTGGGCAAGATGGCTATTTCACATGTTGTCCTGTTCCATGGTTCTCTTGCAATTCCATCTGGGATCATTAAAAATACTAAATTAGGAAAGCCACATGTGACACCACTTTAATCATTTGTTCAAAAGCCCTTCCAAATTGATAACTTGATAAAATGCACAACCGGGTGGAGGAGGGGGATTACCAGGCAGACAGTGGAAGTTGTGTTCATTTTCAGGAATCTTTCTCCGAACCATATTTCATAATGATGCATATTCGTAACTGAGCTCAATGCCAACTGGAAGAGCCCCCGTTAAAAACAGGAAAAGAGGAAGCAAGACTTCAGTTCCTGCTGCACACACTGACTAACATTCTTCATCGGCTGAAAGGACAGAGGAAATATTCATGATCTCTTGCAACTCAGAAAGAAAGATGTATTTTTGATTCATTGAAGCCACATTCCTTGGGCTGTATTAATAGCTCTCTGTGCCGATGACTCATGCAGATAAAGTATTCTCGTCAATAATACTGACATTTTTTTCTGGCAACCATCTTGTACCCTTGTCAGACAAAAAATGTTCTTGATATGTAATGTAATCAAATGAGAAATAATAGTGTAAATGAAAATCTACAAACTCGAATAGACAACTGATTCAATGAAAAGGTAAGAAAGATTGGGACTTGTCCACAGAGAATGACGCAGGATAAGAATGCAGACATGTGGGTGAGCTTCCTACCCTGAGGATGAATATCAAGGGGAACAACAATTCATGCAATCTGGACATGTGAGAGAGTAGAAAAATTTTGGGATGATCTCAATCAGATATTAAATAAAATAACAGAAAACAATATACCAAAGAATCCAGAGATCTTTCTCCTAAGTAACATAAAAAATAAAGAATTTGGAATTGACTTGGAGGATGCACAAAAAAGATTTGTTAAGATAGCCCTAGCTGTAGCAAAAAAATGTATTATGTCAACCTGGAAATTGGAAGATAATTTGAAAATACAACAATGGTATATAGAAATGAATAAATGTATTCCATTAGAAAAAATAACATATAGTTTAAGAAATAATATTGAAATATTCGAACAAGTATGGGAGCCTTACATTAAATACAATAGCGAAAACCTACCGGGAACAAACATTACCTAAGTTGATGGAAGGAGAAGAGAAGAAAAGAATGGACTCAGTAGAATTTCTGGTGTATTTTTGTTGAATGACAACATTGTCTAACTGAATTAATGCAACCTAGATTGTATAACTAAAATGGATGAGAGGGGGGGGGATGGGGGGGTGGCTTGGGAGGAGGGAGGGGGGAGGGAGAAAAAGTCACTGTAAATGTGTGGAAAAGAAAAAGTGTATATCATGGCTATTGTGATTTATGGTGTGAAAAATAAAAAATTTAAAAAAAAAAAAAAAAAAAGGTGCTATCCTACCCCTAGAATGAACATTAAAATTTCTTAGATTTCAGATTTATTGCCAGAGTACATATACGACATCACATGCAACCCTGAGATCCTTTTTCCTGCAGGCGTGGCAGAATTGCCACTAATTGGTAGTGCAAAAGATGAACTGCACACAGCGTAAATGTGTAAACAAACAAACACATGTAAACAACTGACTGTGCAATTCAGAGAGGAGAAAAACCAAAAAACAATAAAGTTAGAGTCCATAAACGAGTCCCTGATTGAGTTTGATGTTGAGGAGTCTGATGTTGAGGAGAAGCAGCTGTTCCTGAACTTGGTGGTGCGGGTCTTGTACCTTTTTCCTGATGGTAGCAGTGTGAACAGAGCATGTGGATGCTTGATGATTGATCCTGCTCTCCGAAAGCGGTGTTCCCTATAAATGTACTCGATGGTGCGAAGGTGTCCTGGGCAGTGTCCCTCTACCTTTTGCAAGGCATAATGCTTGGGGTTATTTGTGTCCGGATACCAAGACGTGATACAGCCAGTCAGCACACTTTCCATCAAAAATCTGTAGAAATTTGCCATAATTTCCTCCACAAACTCCTGAGAAAATAGAGGTGCTGACATGCTTTCTTGACAATGCCATTAGTGTGTTGGCTCCAGGAAAGATGCTCTGAGATGGTGACTCCCAAGAAATTAAGTTTGCTCACCCTCTCCACCTCTGGATTGTACGCATCTGATTTTCCTTTCCTGAAGTCAAAAATCAGCTCCTTAGTTTTGGTGACATTAAGTGCAAGGTTATTGTGGTTGGTGCACCATTCAACCAAGTTTTCAATCTCCCTCCTGTACACTGACTCATCCCCTTCCTTTATACAACCCACTACAGTGGTATAGTCAGCAAATTTATAGATGGTATAAATCGAGTTGAGCAGGGGCTAAGAACACAGCCCTGTGGTGCTCTGGTACAGATGGAGATGGTGGAGATGTTGTTACCAATCCTCTGATTGTGGGCTGTAGGTGAGGAAATCAAAAATTCAATTACATAGTGGGGAATTGAGTCCCAGGTCTTGGAGTTTGCTGATCAGTTTTGAGGGGATGAAAGTATTAAATGCTGAATTATATCAATAAAGAGCATCCTGATGTATGCATCTTTTCTGGCCAGGTATCCCAGAGCCAGTGAGATGCCATCCAACATAGACCTGCGCTATGATAGGCGAATTGGAATGGATCCATGTCGCCACTCAGACTGGAGCTGATATGCTTTTCAAACCAGTCTTTCCAAACATTTCATCACTGTGAAGTGTGCGCCACTGGTCGATAGTCTTTTAGGCAGGTTTCCATACCCTTCTTGGGCATTGGGATGATTGACAGCTGTTTGAAACGGGGGTGGGGGGGGGTACTACTCCCTGTTGGAATGAGAAGCTGAAGGTATCCGTGAATATGTTGGTAAGTTTATCAGCCAGGTACTCCGTTCAGACTGGATGCTTTCCTCAGATCCTTTCTCCTGAAGGTAGCCCACATGTCATCCTCAGATACAGGCAGGAGAGGATCATCAGGGGACATGGGAGAGCACAGAGGAGGTTTTTTTCTTCTTCTTGTGGTTGAATCGGGCATAGAAGGCCTCGAGTTCACCAGCGAGTGAAGCTTTGCAGTCTCCTACTGCCTCAGATTTTGTTTTGTAGCAGGTTATGTCATTTAGGCCCTGCCACAGCTTTCAGGTATCCTTCGTGATTTCCAGTTTCATCCGGAAATGCCACTTTGCCTGAGAGAGTCTCATTTATATTAATGATTGTAGTAAAACAATTAATGAAGAACACTGAATGATAATTAAAAAGCCAAAACAATACAGAGTAGGTTGACTAACTCTGTGGGCAAATCGTGCCTCCAGTTCTTTGTTCAACTCCAAGTCTAGCATCTTGACACAATGATGCAACATTATAAGGAAAGAGAATTGCGTATTTCAAATCTGAAAAGCAAAGGCTTCCATTTGTGAAATAACAATTGTATATACGATAGCCTAAAATTGTCTGCAGAGAATAAGAGATAGGGATGCAAATTTAAATTCATCAAGCACAATTTTGGAATTGACTGGCAAATCTCACATCACATTTCAAGGGGCGAGTGTCTCTCAGGATAGAGTAACCAAGGCAAAAGGCCTGAAGGCACCTGGGTGAATAACTGTCACTCAGGGAAGGTAGATTCCTGACTGGATGTGATAAAATGTTCTGAATGCCTTATTCATCCATATTCACCTTTCAACCACATGAATATTGGACAGCTGAAAATAGCAATTCTCACAAAGTGTAGACACAGAACTGCACGTCACCTCAATTTAACCACATGCCCGTTCCTTCGATAACAGGAGCCCTTTTTCAAGCTGCACCTGCACATCATAACTGAACAACCGCATGTTCAGTCCTCTGACATTTGCAATACGAGAGGATTTCTGGCTGCATTAAAGAGTTTCTAAGTGGGCCTTTGATAGAAATCTTGCTTCAAATCCTATCCAATCCAAAATTACTCTGAACATTTTGCAACATCTCTTCCCTTCAGGAAGCTGAAGATGTATGTATTATCAATACTCGCAACTCAGCCTTAATTTAAAGGGTTATTAGATTAATTTTGAACTCTGGTAACACCCACCTTCAAAGGTTTGCCTTGATTATTTGAGCACCATGTCAACCAAATATCACAGCAGAATAATGTTCAACTTCCAATTGCCTGGATTTGGTCCATATTGCTCTAAATCTGACTTATTTATATATCTGTTTAAATCTCTTTTGAATGTCAGAACCGCCCACTTCTAAAGTTTTCTCTGCATGTGACCAGCAGGCACCCATTTCCACAAACTCTCCATTAATCCTCTGCCTATTTATTCATGACCATTCTGGCATTCACTTGTGCACCAGGGAAACTTTGTAATGGGCAATTAACCGAACAGTCTGTTAGACTTTGGAGGAAATGAGAGCAGTCAGATGAAGTGATCACAGGGAGAAAATGCAAACTGTATGCAGACAGGCCCCAAGGTCAAGACTGACTCTACGTCTCTGGCACTGCAAGGGAGCAGATCTATCAGCTGCACACTGCGCTGCTCTTTGAACAGTCAGTTTCATGGTCCTTCCACATACTGTGCACTACAACTTTCTGATGTCACACAACAATTTGTTCATTAATGTCCCACAAATCCTTTGTTTCAAGTTACCTCATGCAGAAAAAATAACTTTTGTTTAACATACAGAAGACTCTCAAAGACATCTACAGGTGTACAGAGCATCCTGCCTGGCTGCATCATTGTCTAGTTCGAAGGTACCAACTCTCAGGTCAAGAAAAAGATCCAGAGGGTTGTTAACTCGGCCTGCGATATCACAGGCATCAGACTTCACTCCATCAAGGACATCTACAGGAGGCGGTGTCTTAATAAAGCAGCCTCGATCCTCAAAGTCCTCCACCACCCAGGCCATGCCCTCTTCACTCATTTTCCACTGGCATCCCAGTTAATTGGCCATGCAGTGTCCTGGGATAGGATGTCCTTTGTGCAGTTTCCACTGGGCCACCCTAAACTGGGACATAACTCATCCCCGGGGATCAGAGTGTTCTACCTTCAAATGGAAACAGGTGACTTTTGACTGTCCCTTTTTCACTGGTTTGATCAGCATGCCAGCATCAACTAATGCTGGGATATGTAATGGGGTCAAGTTGGTTAATCTCTGACATGAAATGAAGTCATTTGATGTTGGCATTCAGACAGTTTTCTTTTCCATTGGATCCTGTCCTCGTTAATTCCTAGACAAGGTGCCAGTGGAAAATGGGCTAATGATTATTCACCCTGGCATATTTCTTTACAAGTCTAAGCATACCTTTAAACAAACAAGTGTACCACATAGTGCAACATTTATTGGCTCAGGAGTGCAACTTAGGTTAAGAAGTCTTGCTTCCAATGAAGAATGCTGGCAATTCTGATTGATCACACCAGCAACAAGGTCACAGAAACCATCAGACGAGCTTGAGAAGAAATTGCCTCTGGGATGACCAGTAAGTCTAGATCCCATGTATTCAAGTCAAGTCAAGTTTATTCTCATTTGATTGTACAAGTACAACCTGACCAAACAGCATTCTCCAGTCCTCGATGCAAAACATGCAGACACTCAACCTGACATAACATGCATACAGAAAAATAATTCATATGCGGGACAAGCATTTCATCAATGCAAATAAAGAAATAAATATTGTCATCATTAACTGGGAGTCAGATGCAAATATTAATGTTTATATGTAAGTGATGCACTGTGTTTGGTTCGTTTGAAGTTTCCGAGATAATAATGTGTCCATGGCCATTATAAAACACCGAACAGACCAAATGCATACGAGACCTACAGGGGAAGGTCATTTATGAAATCACTCGTATTTCAACAAGCACTTTGGATGTTAAGTAGAACTTGAAGCAAGGAGCTTTAGTGACAGGATTGTTAACAAAATGTTTTGGTTTGGTTAAATGTGTTGGTTCACATGCAAATAGCTCCCCGATGTATAATTTAGCGCACTCTTGGCAGATTAACATGCTTGGGGATGAGCAGAAAGCACCTGACTGAATATGGTCCCTTTACTGTAGTTGCCAGCAGCCCATGGCCTGCATGGGTTCCTCCCCTTGAGTTGCCAACAGCTCCGCTGCCCATGTGTTCCTCAGCCTCGTCTGCCACCTTGCCTACCTGCTTCTCTGGAAATGACCCATGGATAATGGAGGATATCCTCTACCATTAACTTCTATATATAAAAACTGTCTTTTTTTTTCCAAATGTGAACCTCCTCCGAGATCTCTTTACAAAGCATCAATGAACCAAAGGCACTGCCTGACTTTTCAGGCACTATATTTTTTTATTGTTGTAAGGTGTTTGCACAGTGATTCTGCTGCAAAACACCAAATTTCCTGACTTCTTCATGACAATAAATTCAGATTCAGATTCTGAAATGCAGTTAAAGAAAATGCTGATGCTGCATTTTCTATGGGCGTGTTTTCGTAGAATCAAAATCAATTCGATGGTTATCTCGCGGAACAAAAACAAACTGGTAGAGTAAAAATTTAGAAGGGTGTTTGTGGCTTAGCAGAGATTTTTTTTAATTGCCAAATTGGCTGCAAATTAGAAAGTGAAAGTTGATGGATCTTGTCTGAATATTTTCTTTAGTAACCAGAAATAATGACTTCCAATAAATGTAAATTAAAAAGGCACTCCAGAACTGGAACAAAAATAAGCCCTCAAAACATAAGCATAGTGGTGATGAGCGCTGAAATTATTGCAGGTAAATGTGAAGTTTGGAGGCACAAGGTAACTTTTCACTGTGGAAGTTTGGGAAAGATTTTGCACTTTTTAAAAAAAATTGTGCCTACCTTAACAATTTGGCACCAATGATTCCATTCTGGAGGCTGGCATCGGACCACAGTGGAAGATGAAGGGCAAAAGGCACTCATTTAAATAATAGCAAAACCACTTAGCAGCAAGTGGAGTTTCAGAAGCTGTGTCCATAGCACCCAAGCCCTCAACGTGGTGCGAGAATGGAAATCTTCCTGGTCTTTTTTTTTTAACTCGTACGGTTTAATGCAGTTCTCATTTGCAAAACACATCAAAGAAAAAAGACGTGGTGCGAAATGTGAATGCTTGATATTTTTAAAGTCGATGATAATTAGTGGACACCTAAAAAAATAACCCATACTCAAGCCTCATCTCGGCAGAAGAAAAATCATGCAAATCTTGATTTGAAATATTTCAATTTTCATGTCATGCATACACCCTCAACATTTTTGATTGATTTCTGCAAAGTATTTCAAAAGTTCGTAATTGGACTCTCTCCTTCCAGGTTTGCTGCTCACTCTTCTCGATGCCCACACTGTCCCCAGATGGAAAATCTCTCCAGAGCCAACACCAAATTCAAGTTGAGAAAGCAGCACATATACATGGCAGTTCAAGGTAAGCAGATAGCTTGTTGCCAAATCTGCATTCACAACAATGTTTGTTCACATTTTAGATAAGAAATCACGTCGGAGAGAGAAAAAAAAGTTATGCATTGCTGAGTGCGTGGGGAGACGAACCAGACTAGCAGGTTTGACAAAGTGGAAAAGGGGATCACAAAAGTCGTCCAGCCAAGAGGTGGTGATGACCAGCTGTATTCTAGCTCACCATCGAAGTGGATGTGCATGAACAACCAGTGAGGGAGTTAGTGACAAATAAATGTAGAGACGCTGCCAACAAGCGGCCACCCGGTTGTGAGAAAATAGGTCAAGTCCATCATAATCAAAACTGCACCATGGGATTTTGCACCATGTTCATTGCGTCGATACTTTCTTCCTTGAGTTATGTGGTGATTAATCTTTCAGGGAAATAGGATGTAATGGAAGCACTGTGATCAAGAATTATTTTCTGACCCACAGATGAATTCTTTCATTCAATTCTTCACGGCTTAAACATGACATTTAGATTTCCAAGTATTCCTCTAATGTTATTGGCAAATAATGCAGTTTATAAAACAGTGAAAGGCCCTGATAGAGTAGTCAGGCAGAATCATTAAGGGTAAAAATGTCACGTGCGGTCAAGGTGAAGGGGAGGTGTGCAGAGCCAGTTTTTCTTTCATACACAGAAGTGAAAGACAAAAGTAAGAACACACCCAAACACTGCATGGGAGGTGCCAAGAATGGGCTGCCAGGCCTAGGCGTGGAAGAATACATGTAAGTAGCATTTTTAAGAGACTTCTAGATTGAGACAGGAATATCCAGGGAAGAAAGGGATATGTATCATAGGCTGGCAATAGCGTTTTAGTGTAAATTGAGGACCATAGTCTGTGCAGACATTGTGAGGCAAAGTGTCTGCACAAGTGTTGTTCTTTCTACTTTTGTTCAAATGGACGTGAACCTGCTGCAAACAACTGTTCCACTCAAACTTGGTAGGGTCAGTTTTGATGTACGGATCAGGACGACTGAATTTCCTTCAGCTGTGCTTCATAGTGGGAAGAGAGCAGGAACGTTACATTCATCCTTCAGAGTACATTAGACCTGAGCATATTTCACAAGATCATTGCAAATTAAATATTCAGATAAGCTTGTAGGCTATGCTGGCCTGTTACAATGGGTACTCACAGGGGATATGGAACAAGTCACGGTAGATCAAGTGTTATTGTAATCAGTTTTGTGTGTTGGTGGGGTGTTACTGTTAATTTCTGCCATTCATAAACCTGAATACACTTGCTCAGCCCAGATGTACTGCAGTCTTTCAAAAGTGGGGGAAGGTGTGTGTGTGTGTGTGTGTGTGTGTGTGTGTGTGTGTGTGTGTGTGTGTGTGTGTGTGTGTGTGTGTGTGTGTGTGTGTGTGTATACGTCCGTGTGTGCACATGGGTGGGTGGGTGTGTGCGTATATAACAGGAAGGGATAGTGAGCAAGGATCACACTCAAGCAAGATGCAGAGAAGGGTCAGTGGACTGGGTCATTTTTCCCTGACATGCAAAAGGCCGAGTGACCTTTTAGAGGTATAAAAAAGAATGAAATGTCTTCGAGAAAGTGAACAGTCACAGTCTTATCATCAGCAGGTCTAAAACCACAGCCTATAGATTTACGGTGAAAGGACAAAGATTTAAAGGAGATTTGAGGAGCAAGATTTTCTACACAAATTGTGGTCAGGATGAGCTGCCAGAGGAACCTGTGGAAATTGGTATAATTACTACATTGAAAAGACATTTGGGACAGGATGTGGATAGGAAGGGATTAGGGAGATATCGGCCAAATAGGGGTGTATCTCTGCAAAACAGCGCCTATGGCAGGGGTGGCCAATGCGTCAAAGTAAATGGTGACAAGGAGGTCATGCAAAAACTGGCTTTAGTGGCCATCATGTTGTATTTACTTTGTATAAGTTTGGATCAAACAAGAGAACGAGGAAGGAGGATGAGGAAGGATGACGTGGGATGGTGGTGGTTGGTGGTGCTAATGGTGGGGGGAGGAGAGGGGGTGCGGCAGCATCAGTGATATGGGGGGATGGGAGTGTTGCTAACAGAGAGGGGTGGGTGTTGCTGAATCAATGGTATCTCACTTCAAATGGCACCCTCCTTCAATGGCACCCTGGGCGCATGACATGCCTGCCATACCCTAGATACATCCTGGGACCAAACACAGGCAAATGGGACATCACTCAAATTAACAACAGCCACAGGGCCTGTTTCCATGCTTCATGGCAGCATGACACCTGATTGATGTCTGTGACTGCAGAGGCAAAAAAAACAGACCTTTCCCTCCACATAATGCTCCCGGACATTCCACTCCCAGTCAAACAATGCAGAATGTGAGAGCACAAAGAAACCAAGAGGCTTCTTCCAGGGAGCTGCTGAAGTGAAAGACCCAAGGTACAGTTTACTGGGCAGGTGGCTTGAAAAGGTACACTGCAAACTGTTGCCCCTCAAACTGTGCCAAGACTCCAATTCCACAGCTTGCTCACCATTCTTCTTAACAAGAAATTATTTACACAACATGAAAATTGAAGAAATAAAGAATAAATGCAATGAAGATTGAAAAGCCCTGGGAATGTGGAATCTCTGTGATAGATTTCTGTTAAATGTTCCTTTGAATCTGCTTCCGTCACTAGTCCTGTCAGCCTGATCCAAGTACCACCACTCTCTATGTAAAATATTTCTCCCCCCAACATCTCCTTTAAACTTCCTCCCACCCCCCATAACATATGGCCTCTTGTGTTGTCTTGACGTCCTGTTTTGTGGAAACTGCCAAAATGTTCGGCCTGGAAATCAGCCTGAAGAATACGGAGGTCCTCCATCAGCCAGCTCCCCACCTTGACTACCAACCCCCCCACATCTCCATCGGGCACACAAAACTCAAAACGGTCAACCAGTTTACCCATCTCGGTTGCACCATTTCATCAGATGCAAGGATCGACAACGAGATAGACAACAGACTCGCCAAGGCAAATAGCGCCTTTGGAAGACTACACAAAAGAGTCTGGAAAAACAACCAACTGAAAAACCTCACAAAGATAAGCGTATACAGAGCCGTTGTCATACCCACACTCCTGTTCAGCTCCGAATCATGGGTCCTCTACCGGCATCACCTATGGCTCCTAGAACGCTTCTACCAGCGTTGTCTCCGCTCCATCCTCAACATTCATTGGAGCGACTTCATCCCTAACACCGAAGTACTCGAGATGGCAGAGGCCGACATCATCGAGTCCACGCTGCTAAAGATCTAGCTGCGCTGGGTGGGTCACGTCTCCAGAATGGAGGACCATCGCCTTCCCAAGATCGTGTTCTATGGCGAGCTCTCCACTGGCCACCGTGACAGAAGTGCACCAAAGAAGAGGTACAAGGACTGCCTAAAGAAATCTCTTGGTGCCTGCCAGATTGACCACCACCAGTGGGCTGATATCGCCTCAAACCGTACATCTTGGCACCTCACAGTTCGGCGGGCAGCAACCTCCTTTGAAGAAGACCGCAGAGCCCACCTCACTGACAAAAGACAAAGGAGGAAAAACCCAACACCCAACCCCAACCAACCAATTTTCCCCTGCAACCGCTGCAATCGTGTCTGCCTGTCCCGCATCAGATTGTCAGCCACAAACGAGCCTGCAGCTGTCGTGGACATTTACCCCCTCCATAAATCTTCGTCCGCGAAGCCAAGCCAAAGGAGAATTGTCCACCATGTCAATGCCTCTCTTAATTTTATAAACCTACGTCAGATCTTCCCTCAGCCTCCTACGTGCTAGGAAAAACAACTCAAAGTTTGTCTAATCTCTCCCCACAACTCATACCCTCTAATCCAGGGCACAGTCGGTGTCGCAATAAGTGCAACACTTTTACAGGGCCAGTGATCGGGACCGGACCTGGGTTCCAATCCCATGCTGTCTGTAAGGAGTTTGTATGTTCTCCCCATGTCTGCATGTGTTTTCTCCGGATGCTCCAGTTTTCTTCCACCATTCAGAACTTCTTTGGGGGTATAGGTTAATTGGACGGCATGTACTCATGGGGCTGAACTGGTCTGTTATTGTGCTGTATGTCTACAGTTTTAATAAATAACAATCTGGTAAATCTCTTCTGTCCCCTTTCAAAAGTCTCCACATCCTTCCTGTAATGTGGCAAACAGAATTGCACGCAATATTTCAAGTGTGGCTTCACCAACGTTGTATAGGACTGCAAAGCGACTACTTAATGCCTCTCCCAAAGAAGCCTAGCATATCATAAATCTTCTTTACCACATTATCTACTTATGTGGCCACATTTAAGCAGCTATGGACTTGGACCCCCAGATCCCTTTGCATATCAATGCTTTTAAGAGCCCTACCATTAACTGTGTGCATTCCCATGACATTTAACCTCCCAAAGTACAACATCTCAAACTTCTCCACATTAACCCCAATTTGCCATTTCTCTGCTAATATCTAGAACTGATCTATACCCTGATGCCTTCTTTGATTGCCTCTACTCTGTTCACTAATCAACTCATAAACCTATAAACATTTTCATCCAAATATCTTTTGCATATCACAAGGGGTCCTAACACCAATACCTATGGATCATTACTGGTCATAAGCCTCCAACTCAAATAACAGCCTTCCACCACTTCAGTAGGCCAGTTATTTTTCGCAACCAAACTGCCCATTCACCATGGATGCTAAGCATCTGCACCTTCTCAGTCAGCTTACCATGAGGGACCTTGCTTAATCCATGTGTACAACACCCACTGCCCTGCCCTCAACAACCACCTTTGTCATCTTAAAAAACTCAAATTAGCAAGAATGACTTGCACCATCACAAAGCTAATGTTGATGGTCCTTGATCTGACCATGTCTTTCCAAATGTAAACAAATCCTTCCCTCTAGTGACCTTTCCAACAGTTTCCCTCTCAGGGGTGGCCAACCTTTTAATTTTTAACTTAGACATACAGCACGGGAACAGGCCATTTCAGCCCACAAGAATGGACCAAGGGTGTAGGTTAATTGGGCAGCATAGATCCATGGGCCAAAATGGCCTATTACCATGCTGCATGTCAAAATTAAAACTGAGAAGTTCAGCCATCCTTGTGTGGACCAGTGGTCAATAATTTCTAGATTATTCTTATTTTCATTTTTTGAACAAAGGTACTACATTAGCCACTTGTAAGTCCAATGGCATCTCTCCTGTTGGTCATGAGGTTGGAATGATCCTTGTCAATATCTCATTTACCTCTTTCAATAACTGGGGATATCTCAAATCTGGCCCAGGCAACATTCACTTTAATGCTCCTCAAAATAACTGTACACCACCTCTTTTGTGATCTCTAACATTTGAGCATTCTTCACATTATGCTCCCTATCACTGATCATGTCCTCCTCTTTGGTAAATACTCATTTAGTACCTTGCCCTTGTCCTCCGATTCCAAGCACAAATTCCCTCCTTTGTCCTTGTGCAGTCCCATCATCCTGCATGACCACATCTCCCTTCCTTCTGACATCATTGACACCAATATGGGCGTCAACCTCTTGCTCACTCCCTCCTCTCTCAGAGTATCCTGTACCTGCTGAGAGACCACCTGGATCCTGGCACCAGGGAGACAACACACCATCCTAGATTTTCACTTGTTGTCACACAAATGCCTCTGTGTGCCCTGTCCCTGAAGTCCCCTACCACAATTGCTCTACCAGACCTCCCTTACCTGTTGAAGCTCACAGCCAATCATGGCATCAATACTACCCTTTATAAGGTCACCCTCTAACCCCTGCAAAATACTTGTTACTGCGATTCAGGGGAATAATTTTCAATGCTTATTTTCTATTTTCACCATCACTTGAGCAACTCGTAGCTTTTGTAAATTTCAAATCATCAATAAAATCTACCTTTCCTGGAGAAATAAAACTGCTTCAAAATTAAAAAAAACAATGAACTTGAATTCTCATTGTTAAAGCATATTTTGGCAAAGCATAAAATTTATCATAAATTCTGCCATGGATTTGTAAAGGCTCATGTAATTCCATGGACATAAAAAGAGGTAATGGTGCAGAGAGTTCAATGTCTCATCCTCCTCTTTTCTCTCTTCTAACATCAAAAATACAGTCTTTCAAATACAACACAATTGTCAGAAGTCAGAGATTGTTCAAAGCAAAATTTCATGCCCCCCCAATGAAATGAAACACAAGTAAAATATAATAAACTGCTGGACTGTTATGTAGCAGACCAACAGCAATGGAAATCACCAAGACAGTCTTAATGTTATTGTTTAAAACAATACATTTATTAATAACTACTAATAATATAAAACATTAGTTAAATCAAACCCAACAATGTGCTAATATATGTGTGTGCACATGAACAGCAGATACCCAAACCTATTACAGCTTAGGTACAATTCTGAAAGTCACTCCAAAGTTCAGTCTTAGAAATCCTGTGTTGATATGCAGACTTTTAAACAGATGCACAGAAGTAATCTCGAAGGAGGTTGGAGAGACTGAATGACCCATATGCTGAAAACTCACGAATTCTTGTCGAGTTTCCTGCTGAGAAAAAATCCTTCCAAATGAACGGTTGTCACAAGTCCCCTTTTTCCTTGCATAGGGTAAGCAAAATGTGTGACTTCCACGATGCTTCCACAAGCCAGGTGAATCAAAGTGACCTTTCCTTTTGTCATGGTGTGGTTCAATAACTCCCCTACAGGGAGAATCAGCCAAATTGCCCATTTCACACAGAGTCACTCCACCTCATTGTTCCATGAGATGGCTGGTGGTCAATCATGAGTGTGCCACTCACATGACTCACCATATGTGTCCCTGGAAAAAAAGCAAAAGTGTTTTTTCTCTTCCTCCAGAGTATCAACTTTGGGTATAATCTGCACTAGTTGTTGCCACGCAGTCTCTCCTTATCTGTGAATGGTTGTTGCAGGTACTAGCCCCAAAGGTGATATTCACATTAAATGAAACAGGAGCTCGCAATAGGAGAAACTCAGCATCGGTGGGAGAACAAAAATTAGTGACATTTTGGGTCGGAACCCTTCAGCAAGATTCGTGAGTTCATCGGTCCTGATGAAGGGTAAGACCTGAAACGGCAATAAATCCATACTTCACACTGCTTCCAAGTTCCTCCAGCAAGTTATTTCTTTGCTTTAAATTGCAGCATCTGCAGTTTGACGTGTGACCACATTTTTCCCATGCTAAATCCACCAAAAAGCCCTCCAAGCTCATCTTGCAAGAACATAATCATCACACAACAAAACTTCCTTCTCATCACTTTGGGGAAAAATACAAATTTTGTTTCCATGTGGATGCTTAGTAATTTATCAAATAATTCACTGGTAATAACATGTATCATGCTTTGATTATTGAATTACAGTTTTCTTTTTAAAATATTTTGAGTTTAACATAATAATTCATTTGTACACAAAGAACCATGAGCACAAAGCAAAGTAGGTATAACTACATCAATAATTCCTCATAATACCTCAAAAACATTTATCTGAAATGATCTATGTGACCACATTAAACCCATTTATTGAAATAACTTGAATAAAATAAAAAAGTAGAAAAAAACTGAAACTAAATCTAATCTATGCCCTCCCTCTAATCAAGGTTACCTTATATAATCCATAAAACAAATTAACAATGTGGAATCACTGGTGACCACTCCCCCCCCCCCCCAGAGAACAGGCAAATAACCAATAATTGTTAATTCTTCAAATTATAAAAAATATTCTAATAATCGGCCCAACAATTTCATAAATTGGAACATCCCATCCTTAATATTATATGTTAATTTTCTTTACCCTTAAATGGGACATTTCATCATGTAACCACTGAATATGAGTAGGGGATGAATCATCTTTCCATTTCAATAAAATTGCTCGTCTGGCTATCAATGTGATAAAAGCTAAAATTTTTTTTTCCTGAGATGCTGATATAAGTTTATCTGAATCACGAGAAAAAACAAACAAAGCAATTATTGGGCAAGGTTCACAATTGAGAGCATCCTGTCTGGCTGCATCATTGGACAGTCCAGTAGCTGCAAAGCATCGGACCGGAAGTCAATATAGAGGATCATCAAAATGGCCTCAATGATCATTGGGGTATCTCTTTCGTCCACTGATGGTATTTACCAGGAGTGTTGCTTAAATAGAGCTCAAAAAAAAAATCAGAGACCCTTTCCATCAATCACATATTATCTTTAACCTGCTTCCATCTGGAAGGAGGCACCGAGCATGAAAATCAGGACGGCCATGCTTGGAAACTTCTTCCAACAAACACTGAGATTGATGAACAGTGTCCTGGAGCCAAGTAAATAATGAAAAATATATTTATTTTAAATTATATCTTTCTTGATGTGATTATTATTATGTGCTGTACATTATGTGTGTAGGTGTGACTGCGCCGGTATCCAAAGAGGCACCATTTTGTCTGTACAGTCAGGTGATCATAAACTTCATGACACGGTCACAGTCTGTCAGTTGGTAAATACTCTTAGCACTTTTCATGTTGCATGAAATTCTTGAAGGTTCTTGGCTGTGAAAGCTGGACACCTCACAGGCAACTAGTGCCCGCAAACACTTGGGTCATCAAGCACAAAACCTGCCATGATTCCTGACAAGTCTATGTGACATGCCAGCCTCATTCTGCAGTACAGCCTGGTCCTGATTGTTGATGACGTCAAGCTGTTCCCTTTGGTGTGAAATGTTGAAAGTTGGACCCATTCGTATACTCAGATTACATGGCATTGAGGAATGGGGATTTTACTCATGACCTGGCCAATGTTCCTCCTTTTAAATAACAAATGATTTAAATGGTCTGACAGACTGGCTGAAATCCTCCAGCATTTCACTGTCTTTTTACTTTGAAGAAGACCACAGAGCTCACCTCATTGACAAAAGACAAAGGAGGAAAAACCCAACAGCCAACCCCAACCATCCAATTTTCCCTTGCAACCACTGCAACCGTGCCTGCCTGTCCCGCATCGGACTCCTCAGTCACCAACGAGCCTGCAGCAGACGTGGACATACCCCTCCATAAATCTTAGTCCGCGAAGCCAAGCCAAAGAAAGAAACTACAACCTGCAGACATTTGAGTTTTAGTAAATGCTTCTACTCATGTGCTCCTTTACTTGGTTTGATTTCTTGTACTTTTACAGCATTGATAAATCATCAATTAATTTTGAAACATTGAGAACTGTATTGAGGATGTGCAATTTAACAAGTTCCCTTTCTCCTTATTTTATTGATTGTTTTGCATTTTGATGTCCTGAAGGCACCATTTCTAAAACTTGAGTATCCTTACAGGAAAAGAGGCCTGAACATTATAACTCTCTGCAAACATTGCCCAGACACCGCATTGGCAGAGAAACTCCTAATATTGAAATAATAATTCTGTGAAACTTAGCTTCTGATGAAAACTTGGCTCAAAATATTTCTATTCAATAATAAATACCCTGTCGAAGGCCAGAGGGTAGCATGTTCCTCTCAATGTATTTGTAAATGCATGTTGCTTTTGTAAGTTTTCTGAGTGTTTATTTTGTTTCAAACTTTATTAATCTTTAGTATACACACTCATTTGTTATCAACAACAAATTCTAAGACTGTGCTTTTAAATCCCAATTGCATGATTAACATACTTTTTTTAATTTTTTTTTTTAATTTTTCACACTATGAACCATATTAACCAAAATACACAGAAACATTTCCCTCTTGAATATACACAGTATCATTTTCTCCCCTTTTCCCCCTCCCTTCCCTCCCTTCCCTCCCTCCTTCCCAACCCCTCCAAACCCATTAAACTTTCAACATATAAAATACAATAAACCCATTAAACAATGTCATCACACAATGAAAATAAACAAGAAATGTGTCATCTACTTTTACACACTGGATCAGTCTTCTTCTCATTCTATCATTTTAGAGGGTGGAGGTCCATGGTAGGCCCTATCTGTTGTGTTATTATTTTCAATGGAATACATTTATTCATTTCTATGTACCATTGCTATACTCTCAGGCTCTCTTCTGATTTCCAAGTTGACTTTATACATTTTTACAACTGCCATGTTGTTCCAAAATAATTTTGGAATAATACTGATGATCAAGTTCATAAATCTGATATTGATTCTTGTGGAAAAAAATTGATACTGCTCACTACAAACCTGGTACTTCCTCTTCAGCTGAAGAGATTCCATCAGTTTTCATCTTGAATACAAAATAATTGCAAGGCTGTGAAACACAAAAGTCTGCAGAGCTGTGATTTTATAAAAAGCACAAAAATGCTGGAGGAACTCAACAGTTTTCACAGTGACCAGATAAGGTATATATAATATATAATCAACACTTTGGGCCTGAGCCCTTCTTCAAGGTACAAGCAAAAAGCAGACAGGCTCCTGAATGAAAAGGCTGGGGAAAGAGGGAAGAATTCACCCCTCTCAAACTCAGCAGATTAGGGAGACTTTGAAGATTAATATCTGAGTTTTACCACTTTTAATTTCATGATACGATTTACATAATGATCTTCCAAATGAATCGGAATCAATGTTTTCAACACTGATGGAAGTATTCTATGGCACTGCAGAATGTGTAATGGCAGAGGCCGACAGCATCAAATCCACGCTGCTGAAGATCCAACTGCGCTGGGTAGGACCATCGCCTTCCCAAGATCGTGTTATATGGCGAGCTCTCCACTGGCCACCGTTACAGAGGTGCACCAAAGAAGAGGTACAAGGACTGCTTAAAGAAATCTCTTGGTGCCTGCCACATTGACCACCGCCAGTGGGCTGATATCACCTCAAACCGTGCATCTTGGCGCCTCAGAGTTCGGCGGGCAGCAACCTCCTTTGAAGAAGACCGCAGAGCCCACCTCACTGACAAAAGACAAAGGAGGAAAAACCCAACACCCAACCCCAACCAACCAATTTTCCGCTGCAACCGTGTCTGCCTGTCCCGCATCGGACTTGTCAGCCACAAACGAGCCTGCAGCTGACGTGGACATTACCCCTCCATAAATCTTCGTCCTTGAAGCCAAGCCAAAGAAGAAGAATGCGTGTTGAAAGAACCAAAGACTTGTTGATCCAAACCAAGGCTTTTATTAACTTAAAGACTGGAGCATATCACAAGTAGGTCAACCAGTCGAGAATGACCTGGTTTGGCTAGGAGCAATCCTTTAAGACCTGCCAGTAAGTGTGGCTACACTCTCAGCCAAGCACAGTCATCCTACACTACCATCTGTACATATGTACATATACACATTGGTGATAGAATCTGTACTATCACAAACAAAGTCAAATTTCTCAAAAAGTATTGTTAACCTAATATTCTTCGCAGCAATGTGATGGGAAATTCATTAGACTCTGGCCAATGAAGTTTTAGGACAATCGACTTTTGTGCATTTTTTTGTTCCTCAAACAAAACTTGTATTTACAAAGTATCGCACTATGCCTTTCAGAAACAACTTAATCTATTGCAGTGAGATTCAATGATGGTTGTATGATTGGAACTTTTAAACATGTTCCATTTGGAGATGCACTTTGACCATTAAAAGCTACAGAACAATCTCATATTTTGATACATGATTAATTCAGCAATTATACCTGTGTAAGCATTTTGAAATGCAGAAACAAGAATCTGCAGGTGCTGGTCAAAGAGCAATCCGTTGGACAAACAGAAAGGGTCGGGGGGTGTCTTGTTCTGAAACATTGAGCAATCTTTCTCCTCCACAGGTGCTGCATGACAATGTTTTAAGGTGCATGGAAATTTGTAAAGGGGGATGTAAGAGGTCATAGATTGATGGGTGCAGATAATGTGCAACTGGCAATGGTGGTGGAGGCAAGTATAATCAGATCATTTAAAACACTATTAGAGAGGTCCATGAACCAGAGAAAAATAGAGAGAGAGATAGAGTCAGGAAATTCCAGGCAGTTGGTAGAGTAGGTTATGATGTCAGTACAACACTGCAGACGAAGGGCCTTTACCGTTATAGATGGCACTTTCCTTATTCTAATATATCCGAATTTAAAAGTATCATCTTCTAAAGCATGAACTCTGATATCCCAAATTTAGATCTTTTTAGTCCAACAAATCAAACTGTGGCTGTTACTTTATGTAGTTTTAATTCATTGATAGAACAGATAAACATTTTGCATAGCTTCGTATTAAGACTTTCATAACGATGAATAACAAAGTATTTACTGTATGATAGAGATACAAAAGATATATAGAGATATAAAATATATATAAATATTGTGGTGGTACACCACCGTCCTACTGCAGGGGAAAACCTCTGTACCTGCAGGAGTGTAAGGGGACAGGACAACACCTGGCCGGCTGTCAATCAGTTGGCCTGAATGGATCAAGCCCCACCCAGTCAGGTGTCAATCACCCTCCGGGATATAAGCCTGCGCCGGCTTCCTGAGGCCTCAATCAGAGTTGCTGCAGCCACAGCCAGCCTGGCTCTGTGGAAGTCTTTGTGGATTAAGGCCTGTTGTACAGTCTTTACTTTGTATGTGTCTGATTCTGTCTAACAGCACACCACAATTTAATCCACAATATTTTCCCACGGCGGCTATGGAAAAACGCCTGTGTGCAGGGAGCCTCGAGGTCGACTCATGCCACCCAGAAGCCCAGAGATGCTTTGAGATCTGGCAGCATGCAGTCGAGCCAATCATCGAGGCACACAAGGGCGACATCCTGGACTCCGATCGGAAGAGGATGGTCCTACTCCGGTCAAAGCTGGGTCACCACGCCTTCCAGGTGACCAAAGGCTGCTCCACATACAAGAGCGCAATGGACACTCTCGAGAACATACAAGCCCCCCATGAATGCGGTCTATGCAAGGTACCTCCTCAACACCTGAGCCCAGCAACTTGTGGAGATGGCTGAGTCTTACCTGGGACACTTGCGAGACTTGGCCCGACCATGTCTGGCTGTACCCGGGGTAGGTGTAGAGGAGGTTGAGAGGCTGATCCTGGATGCCTTCGTCCAGGCTGCCCTATTGACGCTCCCCATCCCTCCAGATAGTGGTGACTCTGACTCCGAGATGGTCCTGGCCACCACCACGCTGACCAGGGACATCCCCCACGATCTTGGGCGCTTGATGATGGACGTGTGAGTCAACGGGCAGATAATAAAGTGCCTGTTTGACAGTGGCAGCACTGAGAGCTTCATTTACCCGAGCGTGGCCCACTCCCTAAGGTTAAAGGTTCACCCCACCACCTGCTCGATCACCCTCGCCGCCAAGGATAAGACTGTTGGTACCCTCAGGCGCTGCTCGGTCGATATAACGGTGGGAGGAGACACTTACACAGGATTCAGGCTCCTGGTCATGCCCAAATTCTGCACACCACTCCTCCTGGGCCTGGATTTCCAGTGCCACCTGCACAGTGTCACCCTTGCCTTCATGCGGCCCCAACCTCCACTCACATTGCATAGCATGCCAACCTACCAGCCCCGGCCAACCTGTGGCCTCTCCACACTACGTATCATCCCACCAGCGCTCTTTCCACATCTTGCGCTAGGCTGCAAACTGATCGCCGCCAGAAGTAGGTGCTATTGCCCTGCAGACAGGTACTTCATCAAGGCAGAGGTGCGGGGACTCCTGGCGGAAGGTGTTATAGAGCCCAGTAACAGCCCTTGGAGAGCCCAAGTCCTGGTGGTCAAAGGAGGAAGTAAACCGACGATGATCATGGATTATAGCCAGACCATTAATCAGTACACCCAGCTGGATGTATACCCCTTGCCGAGGATTGCCGACATGGTCAATGAGATAGCCCGCTACTGGGTTTTCTCCATGATTGACCTGAAGTTGGCATATCATCAAATCCCTATCCAGCTGAATAACAAGCCCTACACCTGTAACCTGTCATCATGCACAGGTGAGAGAGAGGGCATCGGGGGAGTCGTTAAACTTCCTGGGGCAGTACTGGATGTCGTAGCTGTAGGTTGCCAGCTCCACTCTCCAGCACAGGATCTTGTTGTTCTTGCTCTTGTCGGTAGTGTTAAACATGAACACCATGGCCCACTGATCTGTGAGGAGCGTGAATCTCCTGCGGGCCAAGTAGTGGCACCAGTGGCGGACCGCTTCCACTATCGCCTGGGCCTCCTTTTCAATGGTGGAGTGCCCTAGCTCGACGCCATGGAGGGTCCTGTGGATTAAACTGTACCAGTTCTGCCAGGTTCCTTTTGGGGTCACGAACGGGGTCTCTGTCTTCCAGCAGGAGATGGTCACATGGTAGACAGGCACAAGTTGAAGGCGACGTTCCCATAACTGGATAATGTCACCATCTGCGGCCGTGACCAGCAGGACTACGATGCTAACCTAGAAAATTTCCTCCAGACAGCCGCGGAGCTGAACCTCACTTACAACAAGGAGAAGTGTGTGTTCAGCACCACCCGCCTCGCCATCCTGGGGTACATCATGGCCCATGGAGTCATTGGCCCAGATCCAGAAAGGATGCGCCCATTAATGGAGTTACCCCCCCCCCACGCTAAAGGCCCTCCACAGATGCCTGGGCCTGTTCTCTTATTACTCACAGTGGGTCCTTCGCATCTAGGACAAGGTCCACCCTGTGGCTCAAGCCTCAACTTTTCCCCACCCACCTGAGGCGCAGGCAGCCTTCACCCGCATCAGGCAAGACATCGCGGATGCCACGATGCAGGCTGTGGAGGAGGACTCCCCCTTCCAGGTGGAGAGCAATGCCTCCAAGGTGGCCCTCACTGCTACCCTCAACCAAGCTGTGTCTGATTCTGTCTAACAGCGCACCACAATTTAATCCACAGGACCCTCCATGGCGTCGAGCTAGGGCACTCCACCATTGAAAAGGAGGCCCAGGCGATAGTGGAAGCGGTCCGCCACTGGTGCCACTACTTGGCCCGCAGGAGATTCACGCTCCTCACAGATCAGTGGGCCATGGTGTTCATGTTTAACACTACCGACAAGAGCAAGAACAACAAGATCCTGTGCTGGAGAGTGGAGCTGGCAACCTACAGCTACGACATCCAGTACTGCCCCAGGAAGTTTAACGACTCCCCCGATGCCCTCTCTCTCACCTGTGCATGATGACAGGTTGCAGGCGTTGCATGAGTCTCTCTGCCATCCAGATGTCACCCGGTTGTACCATTTTGATAAGTCCCACAATCTACCATACAACATCAGGGACATGACCGAGGCCTGTCAGGTCTGGATGGAGTTTAAACCCCGCTTCTTCCACCGCCCCCCAGCACATTTTGTAAAGGCTACTTGGCATTTCGAGCATCTCAGCATGGACTTCAAAGGTCCCCTGCCTTCCACGAACCAAAACGTCTACTTCCTCAAGGTAGTGGACGAGTACTCACTCTTCCCTTTTGCGATCCCTTATCCGGACACTTCCACAGCCACCATCATCAGGGCCTTGTGGCAGATTTTCACAATGTTTGGCTACCCCGCCTTCATCCACAGTGACCGGGGGTCTACTTTCATGAGCGACGAGCTGCGCCAGTATCTGACGGCAAGGGGCATGGCTTTCAGTTGGACGACAAGCTATAACCTGAGAGGCAACGGGCATGTGGAATGCAAGAATGGGGTGGTCTGGAAGGCAGTCCTCCTGGCTCTCAGGTCAAAAGGGTGGGCCATTGAGTACTGGCAGTACGCCCTGCCTGAGGCGCTCCATGCCTTTCGGTCACTGCTGTGCACGGCTACCAATGAGACCCCTCAAACGCCTGTTCTCATTCCCCAGGAGGTCAGCGACTGGAATGTCTCTCCCAGCATGGCTCATGTCCCCGGGACCGGTGCTTCTGCATAAGTATGTACGGAAACACAAGGCCGAAGCCCTGGTAGAGCAGGTTTTCCTCCTTCATGCAAACCATAACTACACTTACATTAGGTTCGGCAGTGGCAGGGAGGACACCGTCTCAACCAGGGACCTGGCACCAGCAGGAGCACTCACCACAGCACGCCATCCTCCAACCCAGGATAACGCTGACCGGGCATATATCCCTGACCCCAGGCAGCTATGGGGCACACAGGGCCTCTTGACCACCTGGGGCCTGCTTCAGCCTTAGGAGACGAACCCGCTCCTCAACCTATCCAATACTACCCATCGACCCCAGCCCCCCTGGCCACCCCTCCGCGCGGCACCACACCAGCCACACACACCCCTGCCACCAGCCCCCCCACTTCCCCACTGACCAGTGACCAGGAGCCAGTCCTTCGATGGTCACAGAGACCCCGGCAGCCGCCGAATCGTCTCAACCTGTAAATATTGTATGTGCAATTCCTTGTTATTGCCCCCCACCCTCCGGGTCAATTTTAAAGGGGGTGAATGTGGTGGTACACTACTGGCCTACTGCAGGGGGCAACCTCTGTACCTGCAGGAGTGTAAGGGGACAGGACAACACCTGGCCGACCGTCAATCAGTCAGCCTGAATGGATCAAGCCCCACCCAGTCAGGTGTCAATCACCCTCCAAGATATAAGCCTGTGCCGGTCTCCCGAGGCCTCACTCAGAGTTGCTGCAGCCACAGCCAGCCTGGCTCTGTGGAAGTCTTTGTGGATTAAAGCCTGTTGTACAGCATTTACCTTGTGTGTGTCTGATTCTATCTAATAGCGCACCACAAAGATGCAAAAACTTTAAAGAGATACGAAATTCATAGAAAATTTTCTCGTGCTCACACTTACTTTAAATCTCGTAGAATGAAAGAGCAAGCCATTAGCCTGGGCAGATACTATGAAATATTACATCATAATCACTACAGTAAAACTACAAACAATTGTTCTCTTAAAGAGAAAGGCACAAAATTAACTAAGAATCAAAAACACAAGGTTTTAACCTTTACAACTGTGTGTTAGAGTTTCTATGTTCTATGACCTGCTGAATTCCTCCAGCAGTTATTTTCTGCAACTGTTTTTAAATGATTAGTTGCATTCAGTCAGATGACCTGATTTATCTGCCATCATTTTACAAGACCGTCATTTTTTCACTTGTCCGATTCCTGATAAATTTACACATGGAACTAGAAGGTTGAGTTCAAGATCTTGTTGTAAATAAGCTATTTTTCTGCACTTTTGAAAAGTTTTGCATTTTGATCTGCTTTAGTCAAGTCTAAAGTTCTTCTTAACATTTCTTCAACCATGAAAACTCCGCAAAATATTGAAAAATAATCACTGCCGATTGACTTTAATATGGAAGAAAACATCTAAGAATGTAATAACACTGTGGAAATATTCCAAACAACAGATTGTGCTTTGATTGCGACAGCATTGTAACAGTCAATTGCTCAGTAAAAGTTTCCGTGCAAGTGGATATTCTCACGCTGATATTCATGATTTGGCCCTCCTGCCCAAGCAGATCTGTTCAGAAATTTTACCAAATCAAAGGGAATCAATCAGATTGAACTGACCAAGCTTGTAATGAACTGGTACTGGTATCAAACATCTTGATTGTTGCTCCAGACAAATCATGTTTTTAAATAACATTCTGAGTCGCAATTACGGCTTGGAGATCAATCTGGAAATTTTTTAAAAAGTCTTTGTGGGCATTCATCCCTTTAATAAATATTCCAGAATACAAATGACTTGAATTATTTCTACAAAGAGTTTTATGATATTTCCAAAAGACCATAAAACATAGGAGAAGAATTTTGGCCCATCAAGTCTGCCATTCAAATCATGGCTGATGTACTTTTCCCCTCATCTTCCTTCTCCTGCCTTCTTTCCATAACCTCTGACACCCTCACTCCTCACTAATTGAGAACCTATTAACTCCTGGTTAAAATATAACCAATGACTTGGTCTCCACAGCCAAATGTGGCAACAAATTCTTCAAACTCACCACCCTTCTCATCTCTGTTCAAAAGGGAGATCCTTTTATTCTGAGCCTGTGCCCTCTAGTTCACCTCTCTCACTACTGGAAACATCCTCTCCACATTCACTCTCTCCAGCCCTTACAATATTTGACAGGTTTCAGTGTGATCTCCCTTTTCAACTCGAAGTACAGGTGCAGAACCATCAAACACTCTTCATACAATAACCCACTGATTCCTGAGATCATGCTCAGAAATCTCCTCTGGATTTCTGCCAAGCCAACATGTTCTTATGTTCATGAGTTCAGAAGAGTAAAATTAGATTTAGTCAAATATACCAAGTCTCAAGAAGTCTTGGGAGGTTGGGTGTGAAGAGAATCTTCCATTTTTATGGAAGAACTAAGATTCATTATGGTGTTGAAAACAGAGATGGTGTTTCCTTTTCTTCTGCTCTCACAGAAAGCTGTGAGCATTTGGAGTTTTGTCATCAAGGGACAGTGGAAGTAAAGTCTGGGTATTTTTAAGGCAGAGGTTAATCAATTTTTTATGGATTTTTGACATTCAATGCCGTGAGAGGTTTATGTGGGTGGAAGGCTGGAAGTCATGATCTGACCTCTCATTCACTGGGATGCTCAACAAGGAGACAAATGCTGTTTCTGCCTTGTATTTGGGTAAGGGGCCACAACACTTTATCCTGTGATTCTCAGCTTTCTACCACGAGATTTGTTGTATCGAATGGCTTCATTCATCTTAATGTGATCGCCGACCTTCGCTCAATCAGATTTCCACCAAACAGCTATCTATATTGTTGGAACATGACATATTTTTTTCCCACTAACTGCAACTGTGAATATTTCTTGCCTTTCATAATTCCTACTTGTTTTTCGTGTGGTAAGTTAATTTATACCAATTGTTTCAGCATTTTACGTACCTCTGTTACTGCAGTAACCAAGAATTTTAATGCATCAATACTTGTGTGTGTCAATGAGCTCATCATCAGAATTAATTTATACAAATTGAATATGATCTGAAATTTATTTGTATCCAAACATTGAATTATTATGAATTAAGTTAGTGCAGCAATTTGAATCCCGTGCTGTCTCTAAGTAGTTTATATGTTCTCCTTGTATCTGTGCAGATTTCCTCCGGGGGCTCTGGTTCCCACCCACTCTTCAAAACTGTGGTGCCACTGAGGTAACAGCTCACAAGTACAAAACTCGAAAGACTGTATAATAGGCTTTATTCAGGTAAAAGTCTGAACATCAGTTCATGCTTCAGTGGCTCCCGTGTGACTGGCTCAGGAGGGGCTGGCTCAGGTCTATATTCGGGTCAGCTGATTGACAGCTGGCCAGGTGGAGTCAGCCCCCCAGGGGTCTTTTCAGATCGGCTGATCGACAGCCAGCCAAGTGGAGTCAGCCCTCAGGTGGTCTTCCTGCAGGTGGTGGAATCTCCCCCCCACCCCCTGCAGTTGGCTGGTGGTTGGATCTCCACAAAAACATGCCAGGGGTTGTAGGTTAATTAGGTGTAAATGGGCAGCAGGGCTCATGGGCCGAAATGGCCTGTTATCATGCTGTATGTATAAAATTTAAAATTTAAATTTAAAATAAATTAAAATGCTTTTTTTTGGCTGGTGCATACTGTCTCCATTTCTCAGTGGACAAGGTATTTGACAGCACAGGATATCAGCAAGGTTTCAAGGTAAGGCCTTGGTCTCTGCCACCTGCAGCCTCATTGGCACTTACAGAATATTCCATCTCTCAGCAGCCACTGCTGAGAGGCCAGAAGGATATTGGGAGCTCTGTGGCCATGACAATGAATACAGCCACACTCATCCCACGAGAAATCAATCCAAGGCGCAGGCTGGGTAACTGTGACCCAGTTTGATATAAACAAGGCCATGATTTTCAACTGAAGTGATTCAACTTGCTTAGGGCACAACAAGATGTTTGCTATTAATTTGATACCAATATGCTCGGTGGTGTGAGGTGAAAACAGTTTTGTTAAAAATTGGCAACAATGCAACATGCCTCAGATTCAATTATTTTAAATGCTTGATAGTTGAAACAAATTCTGTTCACACTTACTAAGCTTTGTGTGTTACCAAGTTAAGAATATGCTGAAGCAGAATTTTGAATGTACCAATTTGTCTTTAATGTTTATTCTTCTTCTTTGGCTTGGCTTCGCGGACGAAGATTTATGGAGGGGGTAAAAAGTCCACGTCAGCTGCAGACTCGTTTGTGGCTGACAAGTCCGATGCGGGACAGGCAGACACGATTGCAGCGGTTGCAGGGGAAAATTGGTTGGTTGGGGATGGGTGTTGGGTTTTTCCTCCTTTGCCTTTTGTCAGTGAGGTAGGCTCTGCGGTCTTCTTCAAAGGAGGTTGCTGCCCGCCAAACTGTGAGGCGCCAAGATGCACGGTTTGAGGCGATATCAGCCCACTGGCGGTGGTCAATGTGGCAGGCACCAAGAGATTTCTTTAGGCAGTCCTTGTACCTTTTCTTTGGTGCACCTCTGTCACGGTGGCCAGTGGAGAGCTCGCCATATAACACGATCTTGGGAAGGCGATGGTCCTCCATTCTGGAGACGTGACCCATCCAGCGCAGCTGGATCTTCAGCAGCGTGGACTCGATGCTGTCGACCTCTGCCATCTCGAGTACTTCGACGTTAGGGATGTAAGCGCTCCAATGGATGTTGAGGATGGAGCGGAGACAACGCTGGTGGAAGCGTTCTAGGAGCCGTAGGTGTTTATATTTGTTTATATGTTTATATTTGTGCACTAAATGTCGGTATAATTGGAGTATATACATTTGTTTTATTGTGCCCATTTCCGACAACAATCACTTGTTCCATTGACAAGGCCTTTTGACGTGATTGTAATTTCTGGTGTCATCACAGCATGTGATTAACAAAGTCTTTAGCCCTTTTGAGTGTTAATATCGCTGGCAATCCCAATTCAATTTCAACTCAATAATCTATTTAATGCTCAGCAGACATTTTGCTTCATTGAGAGGCTGCCGGATGTTTTTTTTTTTTGTTTTTTTTTTAAATTTTTTATTTTTCACACCATAAATCACAATAGCCATGATATACACTTTTTCTTTTCCACACATTTACAGTGACTTTTTCTCCCTCCCCCCTCCCTCCTCCCAAGCCACCCCCCCATCCCCCCCCTCTCATCCATTTTAGTTATACAATCTAGGTTGCATTAATTCAGTTAGTCAATGTTGTCATTCAACAAAAATACACCAGAAATTCTACTGAGTCCATTCTTTTCTTTTCTTCTCCTTCCATCAACTTAGGTAATGTTTGTTCCCGGTAGGTTTTCGCTATTGTATTTAATGTAAGGCTCCCATACTTGTTCGAATATTTCAATATTATTTCTTAAACTAAATGTTATTTTTTCTAATGGAATACATTTATTCATTTCTATATACCATTGTTGTATTTTCAAATTATCTTCCAATTTCCAGGTTGACATAATACATTTTTTTGCTACGGCTAGGGCTATCTTAACAAATCTTTTTTGTGCATAGGCTGCCGGATGTTAAAGTCACAAATTCATTCCACGAAGTCATCATGTTTTCACCAAGTCAGCAAATCCTCTAACCTCCACAGCTCTGTCATCTACACAACTCTAAATTTCAATCTGCAGCTGACAAATGAGATACCCAAAGTCAACAAACGAGGGAATCAGGTGGCTTTGCACACTTGTAATGTCAGGGAGAAGTCAAACAATACCACGATGCACCAAGAACGATCACCTAGCAAGTATCACATTTAAATTTTATGTTACAATGAGGTTCAAGGCAAATCATAGCACACAAACAAGCTATTGGTAAGAGGGGCTGAGAAGAACAGTGATGTGCTGAAGGTGCTTTCACGTGTGATTGAGACTTGAAGGATTGATTCCCTAGTTTTTATTTTGGTTCATCTTTCCTTTCTATTTTATTTTGTGTTTGATTATAATGAATCAATCTGATGTTTGTGGCCTGATAAGAAATTGAAATCTTGTCTCAGTCACAATAATCTTGTAGCTACAGACATCTCTGAAGCCATCCAATCAGGTGGACAGGCAACGTCAATATATCAAGCCAGATTCCAGGGTTAAATGGTGCTAATGGTACACCAGCAGCACCTAGACACCCAGTTTGTCACAATGCACATGTCAGAAAGTTCCAGACTCGGCACATATTCACCACCACATGGAACGTGTTTGGGGACAATTCATCTGAGCTCCTGTATCACCATCTGGCTCAGCACTGGATCTGGAGAAAGTTCCATGACCCACCCAGCCAGGGAGCTGGACACACTTCACATCTCACTCCCAGGCTTCACAGCAGCTATTCGCTGTCGACAGATCAAGCATCCCCTAGTTGACTTGAATGCCGAGGCAATTGTTGGGGGGAGGTGTTCCTGCGATAGAGCCTGAAAATCTGCCACCTAGTGTCGATTACTCCATCTCGCAGAGTGGCCGGAGCAGGAGAAAGGGAGCCACACTACAGGAAGTGGAACCACGTGACATTCTGTGAGAGGGGGAAGGCAAGGCATGAGTCGGGATTGGGGGAACCTGACCCACTTGTTTAACTTCACAAATTTAATATCATGCCACTTTAAATAATTATGACAAAAGGTGACTGATTTAATATGTCACTTCTCTACTGTTGCTAATTGACCTGTTTGGCATCTCCAGTTTTTCTATCAGATGACCACCATTTTCAGCATTTTACTTTCTGATGGAAAATTCCAGTAATTACTTCCAAATTTAGTGCATAACTTTCTCTCCGTACAAATGAATAAGCCAATTGGTAATTTACTGCCCCATTATCCAGCAGCAATCTATTCTGGCTCAATGATAGATAGCACTTCTTTCAATAGCCCTTTTTTAGGGTGCAACTGTGTATTAAAGCCAGCTCAACCACAACAAAAAAGTGAATTTACCTTTTTATGGAGAAGGTCAATAAGGCGAGGCAGTATTTCCTTCCTAGAACAATGTCAGGAGCTGAGGGAGGCAAAGCGGGTGGTGCAGGAGCGCCGCCCATTGCCGTGATGTCATCCAGGTATGCGCCGGCAAGTGAAAAATCAATATAGACATTCACTCCCATCCAAGAGAAGAAAACACTTCATTACCCTGTTCATATTAGTGATGGTTGATGTGACTGATGCGAGTAAATAAGCATCTGAACACAATGAGTGCTTTAAAATTCACGCTCCTGGGTCGCGGGCTGACGACATCATTGCAATGTCGTCAGCCCACCCTCTTTGCAGCCACTTACAGCGACATTGCCTTCATGGAGGAGGTTGAGCGAGTCGCTCCATCTCTGAGAGATCCCCCCTGCCCCCCCGCCCCAGGCGGATTGGCTATCACCTATTGAATCTGCCCTCATGAAGGAAAGTGAATCAATGCAGAGACAGAGAACATCACTATAAAAGGGGCTAATGTTTTCCCTCAATGAGAAACGAATGAGCATTTCTGATATCTGCTCAAAAGCTTACAGGTATTATTTGCTTCTGAGCCCACAGCGACAAATCCATTTTGGCAATTCTCCATAGCACTGTGCTGAGTTCTTCCATTATCCATTGCTGTTGAAATTTTTATGGCTGCATTTCTGAAAGGATCGCTCTTTAAATAACATCCATTTTATACCCTTTGGTCATCAATATGTGAACTTTTTGACAGCACCATGCAACTGACTTTCACAACAAAAGAGAGATGTACGTTTAGAAAGCCCTTTCACAATCTCGAGAAGTCCCAAAGTGCTTCCCTGCAAATGAAACCTATAAACCGACTGAGTGTTCAATGGGGGCGTATTTAGTCCAACAGATCAGGAGGAGTGAGCGGATGCGGCGCGTTTGGGTTTGGCTTGTGATAAACCTCCAACTTGAGATGATCACTGGAGATCAGACATTGCCTTGATGAAGCATACATTTGAAAAGGAAAAGAGATTGCCAAATTATTTTTTTTTGGAGAGATTAAATCAAGGACAGTAGCAAGCACTGTCTCTTTTCATCAATCTCGAACAGTGGGGCATGGTCATAGTGGAAAGGTAGTGCAGCACACCTTTAGCACTGTATACATAAACTTGCTGGAGAAACTCAGCAGGTCATGCAGCATCCAGAGGAAGTCAGGGGTAATCAACATTCCTAATTTAGACACAAAGCCCCATAGCAGGGCCTCTGGCCCACAAACCCATGTCCCCAAATTTAACCAACATTTTTGAAAGATGGGAGAATACTGGGGCACCCACAGAAACCCACACAGACACAGGGAGACGTACAAACTTCTTCCAGACAGTGCTAGATTCAAACTCACATCACTAGGGCTGCAATAGCATTGCACTAACCATGATGTTAACCATCCCATTCAAGTTCAGGCCTGGGTCCTTTGTCACATTCCTGTCAAAGGGCTTAGGCCCAAACATCAGCTACCCTTCCTGTGGACACTGCAAGGCCTGCCTGAGCCTCTCCAGCACATGTGTGTATTGCACTTTCCCCAAACATAGGCAGACTTTCTTGTTTGACACTTTGAAGACTGCCCTGGATTGTCATCCTACAGTCTGCCTGTAAAGTCTCTTGCGGGAGGTCTAAGCTCCTCCATCGGGCACCGGAAAGCTAGCCTTGTGCCATTCCAATGCTACTCTTGACAAAATAGAATAATATTATTTCTGTAATCAAATTCTTTCAGCTGAATTTTTTAATGGGTGGCACAGTTGGCGAAGTGGTTAGCACCAACACCTTTACAGCCCCAGCGATTGGGACAAGGCTTCAAATCCTGTGCTGCCTGTAAGGAGTTTGTATGTTCTCCCCGTGTCTGAGTGGGTTTTCTCCAAGGGCTCCAGCTTCCTCCCACTCTTCAAAAACGTACCTGGGTGTAGGAGAAAAGGGTGTAAAGTGGAAGGCATGGACTCGAGGGCCGAAATGCCCTGTAACAGTGCTGTATGTCTAAATTTTTTTTAAATTTGAATGCTTTGTATAAGTTAATGAAATCAAGGTAACAACTTCATAAAACTGATATCACCAAATGTAATAATCAAAAAAGCAATTAAATTTTAGAGATTTGCTCTGCTTATTCTCAAATCCTGAAAGCTTGTAAATTCTCCAAATATTCAGGGCTGCAGTGGTGCCAGAGCTCACCAGAGCGCCACTCCAAGTCATGGGGGCCGCTCCGACACGTCACGGGGGCTGCTCTGACACATCATGGGGGCAGCTCCGGCACTTCCTCATCACCGTTTTTGGTGAGCGCCAGCACCTCCTCATCACTGTTTTTGGTGAGCGCTGGCACCTCCTCCTCATCATTTCTGATGAGCGCCGGCACCTAAAAAATTAGCACTGCACCCCTGCAAATATTGAATATTGATTAAACTATTCAACAAATTGGTATCTGCCTTTGACCAATCAGAATATGTCTCAGAATGCAATTCACCCCCTGTCAACCATCCTACCTTTATTGTTTCATTGTTCATTTAATGTCTTGCTAAGGAGGTATTTTACTGCACTATGCAAATGTGCTGGAGAAACTCAGCAGGTCACGCAGCATCAATAGGAAGCAAAGGGTTATAACCAAAGTTTCGGGCCTGAGCTCTTCATTAAGGTAGGAGCAAACAGTAGGCAGGTGCCTGAATAAAAAGGTGGGGAGGGGGAAGAGGAAGGACTGAACACTGCTCTTAAAAAGGTCCTCTTTTGATGTGTGCAACCCCTCGCTTGTTCTGAACATGATCACCCTCCCTCACTACTGGTCCATTGCATGTGGACTTCCCCTTCTCAAATCTGCCAACATCAATTATGGGTTGACGCCATTTGGACTCAAATATCACAACCTCAAGCTTAGCCAACTGCTGAACCCCATCAAGTTTTGCCTTGCAGCTCCAGGGTCTGAAGCACACCTCAGATGCCAGCTGTCTGAGGTCTTATCAGAATTTCTTGTTTTCTTCAACATCTCAAGGATGTGCTAGAAGGTTAAGTGGCAACCAGAACATTGGCAAATGGCAACAGAATCAAAAGGCCATTGACTGGCATGAAAAAGGAAGAGTGTGTCACGGTGGTGCGGGAAAATTGGAGTGGAGGAATGAATCTCCTGGGATTGTTCTGCTGAGAGTCGGTACATATCTGAATAGCCCCTTGCGTTGTTAAAAGCAGGCAATGTCCTTGAATGCTCCAGAGATTCAGTAACAATTAAAATCTAAAGAACTAAATAAAATACAAAAATAAAATTAAAGCAAATTGATCGCATTTCAGCAAACTCAATCCAAAAACCCTTTAAGATAATTTCATAGTGAGCTGGGATCATCATCATCTCAATGTGTGTTGGCTCCTTCCGTTCCATGTCCAACCAGTGAGAAGTCTCCCACATGGACCATTGGGCTTCGAATGGCTGAACGTTACGAGGATTTGAACATTGAGCACAGGCAGGGAATTGTTTGGAAATACAGACTGGTCTCTTTCAGCTCTTTTGCATTGACTCAACTTTTTAACTGACATACAAGCCACAAAGCTTGAGGAAGAAAGCAGCAATATTGTAATGTCAATTAAAGCTTTTATTTATAAAATTTCCTCATGCAGCAGAAAAATCATCCCAAAATTTTTATTTCTGTTTATGTTATATTTTCATGGAAATATATTATTATGTGTGGTCCAGAGAAATGCTGATTCCTTAAGTTGTACATGTACCGTCAGATGATATAAACTTGAACTTGAAATTTGTTTTCCCCCGATAATCTGTAGCGCTGACGTGAATTTTGAGACACAGAAATTGCAGCTTTTACCACCCCCTCCCCTCCCCATTTCGACCCTTCTCATTGCAAAGTGAAAGCCACTCTGGAGACTTGAGGATAACCCAATGACTGGGGCACTGAAGGGCTTCTACATGATTAGTGGTGTTGCTTTTCACTTGAGACAATTGTCCAGAGATTTTGGTCAGTGACAAAACAACTACTAGAAATAAGAAAATCCGCCCCCCCACCCCCCCACATGCACCTCCCACTAATTCTGGTAAGTTTAATTCCTTCACTTCTTCTTGATGATAAATCTCTTCAATCTCCAAAATAGAAAATAGATTTTTTTAAAAACTTTCACTTAGTGCTCTCGTCTGGAGGCTTTCAATTTATTTCCATGCCTTTTTCACTCATGATTTAAATCAAGTTGACTGACAGGCTAACTTTGACAGAACCTCCACAGCTTCTGCAAATTGGCAGGTTAAAGTCAGCGGGGAGATGGGAAACACATCACCCACGTTCAGAACCAAGTCACACACCATCCCAGTTTGGAAATGCAATATCATATCTTCATTGTTACTGGACAAAAATACTTTAACCCCCTACTTACACATTGTTAACAATATCAATGAGAATATTTGCTTGCTTTCATTAATCAGAGAAAAGTAGCTGACCATTGCAGAGAAATCAAAGTATATAACAATAAACTGGCTGGATGTATGCACTCGAAAAATGAAAAACGATATTTTGATGTAAGCAAGTTGTCATAAAAGGAAAGAAACAATGTAAAATGGAAAGGCAATGTTATTAGCTCAAAGAATTCAATGAAATGCATTCAAGAAAATAGTATTTCCTGTTTGTTCCCATTTATTTATGATTCAACTATCATTAAAATATTAGTCATGATCACATCAGCCTCCAAAGGAAAATCCATAAGAACTTGTTCAATGCAAGAGTTTAATTTTAATTAATGAATGTTCAATTTTTAACAGTGAAGCAGCACTTGAAAGAATGAATGTTTGCTTCATGAACAAAATTTCAAGCCAGGCATTACCTCAGAACTCGTCCCAGTAAATCACTGGGAATAAAATCAAGAGTCTCAGTCTACAGAATCATTTTTATTGCATTGACCAATGGCAACCAGTTATCGGTGAATTTGTTTGTGGACTTCCGGAAGGGGACATCAGGAGAACACAAGGCACTCCTCGTCGAGGGGTCAGCAGTGGAAATAGTTAAGAACTTCAAATTCCTTGGTGTCAGTATTAATTTTTTTTAAATTAGACATACTTCATGGTAACGGGCCATTTTGACCCACCAATCTGTGCTGCCGAATTTACACCGAATTAACCTCCACCCCGGTATGTTTTGAATGGTGGGAGGAAACCAGAGCCCCTGAGGAAAACCCACGCAGACACAGTGAGAATGTACAAACTCCTTACAGTTAGCACAGGATTTGAACCCTGGTCCCGATCGTTGGCGCTGTAAAGGTGTTACACTAACCGCTGTGCCAACCGTGTCACCCAATATCTCTGAAGATTAATCCCAGAGCTTCTGTGTGAATGCACTGATGAAGAAGGTTTGCCAGAGGCTATACTTCATGAGGAATTTGAGGAGATCAAGTAAGTCACCAAAGACTTGCAAATTTCTACAGGTGTACCATGGAGAGCATTCTGACTGGTTGCATCACTGCCTGGTATGGAGGTGTCAATGCACAGGACAGGAAAAGGCTACAGAGAGTTGTGAATTCCATCAGTGCCATCATGGGGATCACTCTTCACTCCCTTAAGGATATGATGAAGAGGAGGTGTCTCAAGAGAGCAGCCTTCATCCTCAAGGACCCCTCTCACCACCCAGGCTGTGCCCTCTTCTCATTGGTGCCATCAGGAAGGAGGTACATTTCTAATGTTAGCGAGATAGAGGGAAATCAGAAGAGGTTTCACTCCTCATATGTTTTGGTCATGCCCTATGTTAGAAAGGTTCTGGATAGATATTTCTAAGATTTTGTCAGATATACTGGATATTAGTTTGCAACCTAACCCAATCACTTCTCTTTTTGGAGTTATAGTTCCAGGAGTGGGACGAGTTCCCATTTCCACACATTGGGTTGTAGCCTTTTCTACATTGTTGGCTGGAAGAGTGATCTTATTTAAAGGGAAGGATTCTAATCCACCTGCTTTGACCCAATGGTTCTCTCAAATTATGCCATGTTTAAATCCAGAGAAAGTTAGGAGTTGTACATTTGATCCTTCTGTTAAATTTGAAGAGAATTGGTGACCTTTTAGAATTATCTCCACATCTTAGTTAGTACAATTATCTTCCCTTCCGGCAAAGACCAGATGATTAATTTTTATTAATAAATTCTCAGGATGGGATGCCCAGGCTTTTTTCCCCCTTAGATTGTGGAGTTCTATATAATAATTTTTTTTTTGAAAGATTTCAATTTCAGGAGATGAGAACATATTCAATAATTGTGCTGTAATGCACTATGTTATATCATATGCTGTCGTGGACTCGATGCTGTCGACCACGCTGCTGAAGATCCAGCTGCGCTGGGTGGGTCACGTCTCCAGAATGGAGGACCATCGCCTTCCCAAGATCGTGTTATATGGCGAGCTCTCCACTGGCCACCGTGACAGAGGTGCACCAAAGAAAAGGTACAAGGACTGCCTAAAGAAATCTCTTGGTGCCTGCCACATTGACCACCGCCAGTGGGCTGATCTCGCCTCAAACCGTGCATCTTGGCGCCTCACAGTTTGGCGGGCAGCAACCTCCTTTGAAGAAGAGCGCAGAGCCCACCTCACTGACAAAAGGCAAAGGAGGAAAAACCCAACACCCAACCCCAACCCACCAATTTTCCCCTGCAACCGTGTCTGCCTGTCCCGCATCGGACTTGTCAGCCACAAACGAGCCTGCAGCTGACGTGGACTTTTACCCCCTCCATAAATCTTCGTCCGCGAAGCCAAGCCAAAGAAAGAAAGATATCATATGATGTCATTTTCCCCCTTTTTGATTCCGTACCTCTATTCTCAAGTATTGTTTAATTGATTTTATTGATTAATAAAAAGATTGAAAAAGAAAGGAAGGAGGTACAGGAGCCTGAAGACGAACACCCAACAAAAATAGCCCCTTCCGCTGAGCATCCAATTTCTGAATGGTCAATGACCCACAGACACTACCTCACTTTCCCCTTCTTTTGCACTAATTTATTTATTTTTAAAATATATAATCTAGAGCAATTTCACACGTAAATTTTGTGACAATAAATAGAAAAAAACCAAGTTGAGTCTTGGAGCATGGATAGGCACACGCAGATATACAAGTACAGAAACTCACACACGCACACAGGTTCAAGAAGACAAGGATATAATGACATATTCAATTTAAAAATTCAGGTAGCATATTAAATAATTAAATTTATAAATGGAAGAGAGTGACTTTGGGTGGGAAAATCGACATTAATGTTTTTAAACTTCTTCACTGAAGGAGACTGGCACAGATCAGGAAACGTGTACTTTTAAAAAAATCGACGTGGATAATTTCCAATTCTTCTGCTCATTCAGAAATAAGAAAGAATGGAGAGCACCAAATAATCACTGTTGGAATGAGCTCACAAAGATGGATCAGCACGTTAGAAGAATGCAAGGTCCAAGCCCATAAAAAATCATGCCCGATTAGAAAGTAGTCAGATGGGTTGCTTCAGGGCACTGAAAGTGGGAGTTACCCTTCAGACAGAAAAACATTTTCTGAGAGCTCTTCAATAGGAGCGTGGTATTGAGAAGTGTTAGCATTTGAACTCACACATAGAACACAAAATCATCTTGCATCACTGCAAGTCAGAGAAGGACAACCCTGATCAGTATCATACAAAGTACAGCTTTCTCATTGCTGAGGTTACATACAGTCTACCAGGCAAGGACACAATTCTCATTGTCGGGTAAGGAACAATGTATATCCCTGGAAGGGATTTCTCTTTGCATGATTCTCAATCGGCTACTTTATTGTTTGTTTTTTATGGACAAGATAATCAATTGTGACCATTTATGCCTTTTCTCAGAGTTTCTGACAACCCACACTCAACCTTCTCTTCCCACTCACGTCACACCTTAAGCAATCCCTTACTAATCACAGAGCACCGAATGGCACAGGGATTACTTAAACTAGGATGTGAGTGGAAAGAAAAAGGTTGAGAACCTCTGATTTAAAGCTTTTTTTTTACTCCCACGTTGGAAGTGAAGGCGAGCAGTCTACAGCTGTCAGTAAACCAAAATACATGCAGGTTCTGGTGTTGAGTGTAAAAGTGCTGGGGAAACTCATCATACAGCATCAACGATTCTCCATTCTGACTTGTGAATACGACTTAAACCAGCGATTGATGATGAAGTATTTTCTCAAACCAAAACTAACTCAGTGGACCTTGCGCCTTCAACTTGCAAGGAGTTAATTTTCATTTCAACCATGGTTTAAAATAGCATTTTGAATCAGTCGGCTGCATCACTTCTCCTGAATGGCATTTTAATTGCCATCGATGATGCCAAGAATAGTCAAGATGTCGTTGAGTGTCCTGGTAATCCAACTGGACTGAACAATCCACATATCTAACCAATTCAACACAGTAGCCCATTGTCTAAGAAGATAAAGATCTACATTTTCGAAATGTTTGATGCAAATCATGGCAATGTTGGGAAATCTGGGTGATCTGTATTGAAACTATCTTCCTTAAGTCATGTCAATCCAATCCAGAAACATTTCTATTGGAAGAAAATGTTGTCTTTTTGTGAATAATTGATACGGAGATCAAAACAGATTTTGTTGTGATTTTTGTTTAAAAACAGGATTGAATGAAATACACAAACTCACAATATAGTAAATGAAAATATGCCCAAGATCACAAGCTGCATGTTAATTAATGGCTATCAGCAATTCAAATGAAAATCTGAATAATATATACATTTGAAGGATCTTGGGATTTTTTTTAGTGCACCAAAACTAGATGTTTTTTTTTCCCTCCAAATGTCTAGAATTTTCATTTTTTTTGTAGTCTCCAACACCCATTCGGAACTAGTTCAAGACAGAGAGGAAATCTGTCTAGGATGCAGAGAGCACGTCTTTGTGGCTCAAAGCAACCTGAACTCCAGTATCTAAGCAGGGACGTGACCCTCAGCTCAGCTCAAGAAAACCTCCGTGACTTTTGACAGCAATATAGCCTCACCTCAGGATGGCATGTGACAAAACCGGGGAGAGGCAATTTTAAACTCTTACATGATTAATCAAACATATTTTTAGTTTTAGGTGAACTAGAACAACCAATAATTAAATGCATTGAACTAAAGTAAGAGTCCCTCCCTTTTATTCCTCATGTCTTGCATCTCTTATCCCCCAGTGAACTCAACAAGATTTTGGATCCTGCATTATGTCCAAGCTGGTCAAAGATCCAAAGCACTCTACACTCACTGTCAAAGCCATGAGTGGAGCAAACTAACAGATGGGGCTTTAGCCAGAATTTAATATGGAACGCATATTAATATCTCAGCTCAAAATTTGCACACAAGCAACAGAAAGCTTCAAAATCCACTTAGTGAAAGTAAAATATCCACTTTTCAGAAACCTGAGAAAATTTGGCTTCCCTCAACTTCTAGAAGCATCCTGTCAGGCAGCATCACTGCGTGGGACAGGAACTGCTCCCCTCAAGTCTGCAGAAAGCTGAAGAGGGTTGTGAACGTGGCTCAGATCACCACATGCCCCCTCGCCACCTCCCACCCCCATCAACTCCTTTGATAACTTCTGCAGCCTTGGAAAAGCAGCTAGCATTTTAAAAGACTCATCCATCTCCAGGAGCACTCTCTTCATTCATCCTCCTGTCAGGAAGAACATTTGCAAGTGCAGGATCACGCTCCACCAGGTTGAAGGATAAGTTACTTTCCACACATTATCAGACTCCTGAGTGAACCCCAAAATATTTGCCTTTGATCTATACTCACTGATCTCTCTTTGCAACTTTGAACTTTTCTGTTGCATTGTACCATTTGTACCCTGCATGAGATTGTCACTGGACTGCCCACTAAACAACCTCCATCAATGCAGCTCAGTTTATGTGACAATAAACTCGAACGTGAACCTGAAAGTGAAAGTACATTTCCTTTCCAATGCTGGCACATTACTACCAACATTTTTCTCCATGGGAATTCTAATTGTGCGGTATTTCAATTGTACATTATTTAATAAATTCATCCTTGGGGGCATTGCTTCTAAATTTCCATTGTTCACCACATGATTGAAAAAATATGCTTCATTGTATCAGCCAACATCTGCTACATGCAACTTGCTCTTGCCCTCAATTCAGCAATTCTTTGCCTCATTCACTAGTCTGGCGCAAGTCCATGCTTAATGACAATGGAACAGATGTTTGCATCACAAGATTAAGATGCTGGGACCAAAAAGGAAAACAATGCAGTAAATACCCCCATTAATCATTGTAAATGCCAATATGACTTCCTCCATTACAGATGCTGCTTGATTCACAAAATATTTTCAATTAAATTTAAACATAAACATACAGGCCCTTCCAGTCCAGGGGTCCGTGCCACCCAATTACGTCCAATTGATCTCCAAATGTCGTACATTCTGAAGCCTAAGAGAAAAGCAGAGCACTCGAAGGAAAACTGTCCAGATATGGGGAGAATATACAAACTCGCGCAGATATGGGGAGAAAAAACAAACTCACGCAGATACGGGGAGAATATACAAACTCCTTACAGACAGCACTGGATTCGAACCCTAGCCGCTGGTGCTGTAACAGGGTTGCGCTAACCGCTACCCTAACCGTGCCACGTTGGTTTCCGGCATTTTTGGTTTTTTTTATTTTAAACTCCAAATGCTGGGGATCATTTTCCTTGTTCAGCTCTGACTTTCCTGTTGCCTGGCAATTCTGACTTAAAGTAAAACCTCTTCTGATTTGCATCAAACATTTTGAAAATGTAGATCTTTATCTTCTTAGACAATGGGCTACTGTGTTGAATTGGTTAGATATGTGGATTGTTCAGTCCAGTTGGATTACCAGGACACTCAACGACATCTTGACTATTCTTGGCATCATCGATGGCAATTAAAATGCCATTCAGGAGAAGTGATGCAGCCGACTGATTCAAAATGCTATTTTAAACCATGGTTGAAATGAAAATTAACTCCTTGCAAGTTGAAGGCGCAAGGTCCACTGAGTTAGTTTTGGTTTGAGAAAATACTTCATCATCAATCGCTGGTTTAAGTCGTATTCACAAGTCAGAATGGAGAATCACTGATGTTGTATGATGAGTTTCCCTAGCACTTTTACACTCGACACCAGAATCTGCACATATTTTGGTTTACTAACAGCTGTAGACTGCTGGCCTTCACTTCCAACATGGGAGTTTAAAAAAAGCTTTAAATCAGAGGTTCTCAACCTTTTTCTTTCCACTCACATACCAGTTTAAGTAATCCCTGTGCCATCGGTGCTCTGTGATTAGTAAGGGATGCCTTAATGTGTGATGTGAGTGGGAAGAGAAGGTTGAGTCACACTGTTCCAGACCCAATTGTAACTGAAATATTTGGCTTGAGAAAAATGGTCATTGGCCCATTTGCTTTGGAGTTCTGAAACCGTGCACATAATGAGTCAATGAGGTACGATTAAAACAGTGGTTTTCAAACCTTTTCTTTCCACCAATATACCACCTAAAGTAATCCCTTACTAATCACAGAGCAGCTGTACCATAGGGAATACTTAAAGTGGTATGTGAGTGGAAAGAGAAAGGTTGAGAACCACTGTTCTAAATGGATATTTATGGCTTACTTGACTGAAACTTTAATGAATAACCTTGCATAAAATATCACTCAATAACCATAAATTAGTCATTTTAATCTTGGAACGTTGGGCCATTTGCTTTATTGGTGGCAGAGAGAGCGACCAACTTTTCCAAAAGGGTACTTGACTGGTGATATTAGTTATACTCAAAAGATGCTGCATCACAAGCCCTGACCCACACACCTCTTCCACAAGCTGGACCATCAAATTGGCAAGAATTATTGTGAAGGGAAAAGAGCAGAAGTGCAACAGTCGTAATGTTTAGCTCAGTCAGGACATGAAGAGAGATGGGCTTCATTCACTAACCTTGGGTCCACCTCTCCCCAAACAGTGCACCTGCAAGCTTCAACTTTTATTTCATGAGAACTTAAAGTGGAGTACAAAACATTTTATTTGGAGAACTGTGCATAACAATTCATGAGGCTTATTGTCCCTGTATTCTTTCCAGATTTAATTACTCTGGTATCATGTTAGTTAAGCAATACAACTGATTAATTACACTGATAAACTGGATTTCAGTTTTAAATGGACAGAAGTAAAATGAAAACAACTGGCATTATTAAATTACATCATAAAGGGATTGTTCAGTGTTTCCAATAATAGAAAATTGTCTGATGTTGTTCAACAAGAAAGACTGAAGGTGCTGGGGTTGAAGGCAATGCACATGTGTGAGAGAAACACAGCAGGCCAGGCAGCATTCTCAGGAAGTAAAAGGGAGCCAACGTTTCAGGTCTGAGATGGGTTCAGGCTCGACACATTAGGCCATTTCATGTCAGGGCTCTGCCTAGAGGCCGGCTGCAAGAACGAATCTAAAACTTAAAACCTGCCTTTCAAACAGCAGCCCAGCGTCCCACTCATATCCAGAGGCATGTCATAGTGCCCTCTGGCGGTGCAGCACCACCTGTCATAAATGCGTGACAGAGCAATGGTCATCTTCCCTACCCATAATCTCCCACACAGCTGGAACCGTTCTGTGATTCCCAGAACAGTTCCAGCTGCTTGGGAGATTATGGATAGGGAAGACAGCCATTGCTCTTCCGTGTTTTGAGCCGCAGAGACCAAAGGCCAAAGTGGCCTGATGTGGCTGTCTTAGCCCACACCGGCCACCCCCTGATGGCTCCCACTGCCCCACCAGCTCCCATTGCCCCACTGACCCCCACTGATGGCTCCTGCTGTCCCACCAGCCCCTGCTGATGGCTCCCGCTGCACCAACAGTCCCCACTGATGGCTCCCACTGCCCTGAAGGTTCCACTGCCCCGTCAGCCCCCGCTCATGGCTCCCCCTGCCCCAATGGTCCCCACTGCCCCAACAGCTCCCGCTGCTCCACATACCACCTGTGCCTTGGAGGGAGAGGGGTGAGTGGGAAGATGCGTCGTGGGCTGATGGCACCATCAGCCCACCCCTAACCAGCTGCTTGCAGCAACTGTACATTTAGATCAGGTGGTGAAGCACAATGCTCTGTGATTATCCTTCTCTGAGAAGGGTTGGAATCGGTGGCTCGGCGCCGGCCGTGGCGCATTCAGAAAGGTACGTCTTTAACCTAAAGATTACCCTTGACTTCCTGTGGATACTGCGTGTCCTGATGAGTTTCTCCAGCATGCTTATGCATTGCAGAAAACTGCCTTGAATAACAATCAAACAAAAATAGTCCAAACATTCTTAGTACCCAAATTTACTTTAATCAAAAATGCTAAGCATGGAAAAATCATTGTGGGTAATTATTTCCCCATGCTGAAAAGAATATCCATGCTGAATACAAAGTTTCCACCTTCTTCTGTGGAGAGTTTTGCTAATTTTGTCCTGGGAACTATATTTTCTATTCTTCATCTAGAGAAAAGACAGATTATTACCCAATTTACCATTAGGTAGTCAAATCCAAAATAATCTAGTGGCATCCATGAAGGAGACCACAACACCATTCCCCAAATCTGCCAATCGATGACAATTGTACTGTGAAGATAAAAATAATCCCACACATCATAAGGCAAGAAAAAGAAGAATTTATTTGCAAAGAATCATTTGCCTCTTACCTCTGCGTATATATCCTGGCAGAGAAATTGTAATGGGGTTAAATAAATCAATAGCTAAATGGGTTCTCACTATTAATTTTAATAATCCAGATCTCACATGAGATGTCACGTCATTAAAATCTTCCTTTTTAAGTAAAATACACGCAGGTTTATTGCCGCTCCATGGAAGCAATTTGTGTCTAATAAATATGGAGTGCTTGGCTATTTTAGTCAATCGTCATTATGTCAATCCTGCAATGCAGAATTCCAGGAGGTGCAAGTGATTTTTGCATGCAAATTAGTTTTGCGTGAAACTGGTTGACAACCACTTACTCACACAATTCCCCACTAGATAATCCGAGTTGGTCAGTGTTCCACAGGACAGATTTTGCTGGTTATCAGGTCTACATGCTTAATCAGTGATTCATGCTCCTCACGGGTCTGTCTAAAGAAGGCAGTTCATACCTCCCACTAACTCCGAGTGACACCAAATGCTTTCAGTGATTTCTCTTCTGTTGCTCTCACCGCTGTTTGTCAGAATTTACACGGATGCAAATTGCAAACATTGTCTCCCACACACTGCAGTAACAGGGACACACAAGGGAAGTCTAAAAGAAGCCAGGGCCCCGAGGTCACTATTCTTCACTGGTCCAAGCAGGCGATGTCCTATGTTGCCCGCCTGCAACTGAATAAGCATTAATACGTCGCTGTTGGAAATACGTAATTGACGTCAACTCTTATATCTTTCAAGAGACTGCAGCTGTCCACCTGCAGATGAACTATTGCTCCAGCAGTCCCCACCATGTCTTCAGTTTATGGTTTTTGGGAAAATGTGCAGCTTTTAATAAATTAAATAAATACAAACTTGGATGATAACCTTATTATCAAAATGCCTCAAAGCACCTCAAACAACAAATTACATTTGTACTGCAGTTACTCTTCTGTCAGCAAATAGAGAGCAGGACTAAGCAAACACTGTTACAGATGACAGAAGACAAGATAATATTAATGTCATGGCTAATATCAGAGTGGCTTACTCCCCAGACAAAGAATTACTCCTTGCAGTTTGCATACCCCGCTTGGACTTAGAACCAAAGGGTCAGAGGGACATACAACACAGAAACTGTCTCAGTTCAATGATGCTGACCAGAACTGGTGCCATTAGTCTGGAGGTAGCTCATACCCATTTAAACATTTCCTATCCACGTACCAATCGAAATGTCTTTTAAAAGACGTTTCGGTACTCATTCCTACTGCTTCTTCTGGCAGCTTGTTCCACAATTCTTCATGCCCTCTGTGATTTAAAAAAAAAAGCCTCTCAGGTTCCTTTATACAGTAAAATCCCCCAGTATCCAGCAACAGAAATCACAGATGCCGGATATGAGATTTTTCAGGTTGCCTGAGACACAATTCCTAACAAATCTGCATTAAGAATGCACAGTTTAAAAGACAAAACACAGTGCAAAATGTAAAATAATTTGAAAATAGTCAATAATGTAGTTGTTAATTATATAAAGTTTACTTTAATCAGGTAATACCATAACTTACAGAATTTAAATTTGAACTTTGTCACGATAACAGTGGCACTAACCGTACCATTGTCATAATTACCCCCCCCCCTCAAGTTTAAATAGAAAGTGTTACTAAGATACTTTATACTAATAAAGACTCTACCCAGGCAGGGACAGGGAGACCCTTGGGTCGAGTCGTCCCAGTGGCGAACGACATCAGCCGGCTCTTCACCTTGGGTGCTGCCAATTTTATTCAAACATAACTTTATTAAACTTCATTCAAACAGCTGCTGTGGGTGGGTCAAGACTGTGGCACTCCACTGGCTGAATGTTTGCCCCCGAGGGTTTGTGTGTTGCCTCAGAGATCATTTACTTTTACTATTTAAACTTTTATTTAAATTTGTATTTATTCCTTCAATTTTATTTTGGCGGTTGGTTGAGTTGCCAGTTGCTTGAATTCTCGGTACTGGGGATTTTACTGTGTGTATCCCCAACTTATCTCCATTCCTCTCATTTCAGACTTGCTACCCTGGCAAAATGAACTTGGGCGTTCATCCTAACAATGCCCCTCATGATTTTATCAGTCGTTAAGGTCACCCTTCAACTCCTGTGTTGCAAGGAAAAAATGTCCCAGCTTGTCTCGTCTCTAACAACCCCTTCCATCCTGACTGTTTCCATGTGCATTTCTTCTCCACCCTTTCCAGTTTAACCACAACCTTCCTCTATCAAGGCAATCAGCTATGTCCAGGAGTGGTGGCACCCATGTCTTGTACAGCTGTAACATGATGTCCCAACTCATGAACCTAATGACATGACAGATGAAGGCAAGTGTCTTCTTCAGCACCTTGTCTGCCTGTGTCACCATTTTCATTTTCAGGAAACTATATTTGTGAACCCCAAGGATTCACTGTTGTATACTTTCCAGGACATTACCTTTTACTGGGTCAGTGATGTGATGTAGGACATGAAAAAGATGAAGTTCCATGGGATCATCCAGCGTCTGAGAGGCTCGACTTTTATTTTACAAGAGAACTAAAGTGTTAAAAAAAATGTTGAAAAAGCACAACTTTTGAAGACTGTGCTCACACTCCTTACACCCCCCCCCCCCACACCCCTCCCCCCCGTAGCTACATCACTGACCCAGTAAAAGGTAATGTCCTGGAAAGTATACAACAGTGAATCCTTGGGATTCACAAATATAGTTCCCTGAAAATGGTGACACAGGCAGACAAGGTGCTGAAGAAGACACTTGCCTTCATCTGTCATGTCATTAGGTTCATGACACGATTGCTGAAATGTGAAATTTTTGAATGTAGAACACAATTTTGTACATTATAACCTGGTAATGAAATATTTTGCGTAATGTAAGAGAAACAAGTGTGTGTTTACGAGCCAAAATACCTGTAGCCCAGCCAATACACTTTCCTTGCTCTCCGACTGTGGGTCATTCCTTGACTTTTGACACTGTAGTCGTATAATATTTTCTCTCTGATGTTTTGATTTTAAATACAAAATCATAATTATGCACCTCCTTTAAAACTATATCTTCCTTCCATATTGATGTTAAATACAAAATAAAAATGTATAACGAATTTAAAATTTGATAGCCCCTCTTCCCCTAAATTTGGAACCTGCGCTGGGTATGACCTGCCCGGGTGTTTGGCAGTGGGCTCAAGGGATTGCAGACTCCAGTGGAGCAGCAGACTAGGGCAGGGCACTCCCTAGTACCAGAGAGAGCACTCCCCCCATTGAGAAGGAGAAGCAGACCCTAAGGACAATGGCAGAGCAGCTGAAGAACACACACAGATGGTGGGCTGTTGGCAACTTGCAGGCAAAGAGACCCCACACAGGCTGCTGGTGACTTTAGGTGAAGGGTCTCAACTAGGCTGTGAGCTCCCGGTCACCAGCTCACGACAACCAGGTATCTGAGCTGGGAGTCGAGAGGATGAGGAGGTCAAGAAGAGCCCTGAGTGCTGAAGGCTTCCTCATCACGTTGGAGGTTTGGATTTGGGCTCGGGTTAATGGCAGTTTGAATTGAACTGGATTATTGCGCGGTTGTGGAGGCTGCCAGAGCACTCTACAGGCACTTACTGACTCTGGTGGGACCCTCTTTACTTCTCGTTCACTGACTGAAGGGGCACCAGGCAATTCTAATGATGAATTTCTATCTTATAGCAGACTTAAGGCAATTTTGTGTAATGTTACATTTCTGTTTATTACATGCCAATAAATAATATCTGATCCAATCAAATGCAACACTTGCACTTCTCTGAGATAAATTCCATCTGCTGTCCTTGGCCAATTCCTCATTTGATCTAGATCCCGCTGGAATCTTCGATAATCTTCTTAATTTTGGTGTCATCTGCAAACTTACCGACCATGCCGATGACATTTTCATCCAAATTATTGATATAGATAGCAACAACAGTGAATCCAACATCGATCCCAATGGCAGTCCACTGGTCTCTGGCCTCTAATTGAAAACAACCCTCCATTTCAGCTCACTGACTCTTACGATCATGGCAGTTCTGTATCCATTGGCAAGTTCACCCTGGGATCCCAGGGTGAGCTTTTTACCTTCCAAAAAAGCGCACCTTGAGAGATCTTTTGAAAGGCTTTACAAAAATCCATTCACGCAATATGCAGCACTCTGCCAATATCGGTTCATCAAGTTTGCCACGCACAATTTCCGATCACCCTCCACCATTTTTTCTTCTCTAGCTTCCCACAACATCTGAGGATAAGCCATGGTCAGGAATCTGCAGATTTATGCAGACCAGTAGCTCCTTCTTTTCTGTAAGCTGGATGCCTTCCAATACTCGAAGACATCACCATTTATTACTCCGAATTTCAGGATCCTCTTTCATCTGATCAGCCAAAACATCTCACATCCTCTTTTTAAACCAGAACTGCATACAATACTCCAAATGTGTCCTTACTAAAGTTACATAGAACTGAAGCAAGTCTTGTCAACTTTTATACTCAATGCCCCTACTGATGAAGTCAAGTGTTCTGCCCGCCTTCTTTCCCACCCTATCCACTTGTTGCTAATTTGACTGTGATTGTGGACTTGCACTCTGAGATCTAATTGTACATCAGAGCTCTTAAGGGACCTCTATTCACTGTACAGTATATTACTAGATAGCTGGTTTCCTTTCATTCAGTTCAGCCGTCCAATATTTTCAGCCCAATTCCTGGCTGAGTCCAATGGCTCCAATGCCTCTCATCATGCACTGTGCTTTCCAAACATCTCTAAGCTCTGTCAGCTGATATGGAGGAGGCAGCACCCAAAAGGGAAGGAATATTCGAATAGGCACATAACTTACTCAAGGATTGATATGTTTTTGTTGTCGGCCCATATTCAAGGGAGAGTTAGGAAAACTGAATATAAAGCTGGATTACTATCAGATAATTCAACCCTATTATTAGCAATAGAACTGAGGACATCCCATCAAGAACATATAGATGGAGGTTAAACTCCATGCTACTTAAAAGGCAGGAATTTAGGGAGTTTATTGAATGCCAAATTAAAACATATTTTGAAATAAACACAGGATCAGTGAAAGATAAATTGATATTATGCGATGCAATGAAAGCCTTCATTAGAGGGCAGATAATAAGTAATGTGACTAAAATGAAAAAGGATTACAATCGGGAAACAGAGAAGTTGGAAAGGGAGATAGTAAGTACAGAAAAAAGAATTAGTAAAAAGGGATGATATAATGAAAAGGAGAGAATTGGCAGACAAAAAAATAAAATATGAAAGATTACAAATGTATAAAGATAATGAAAACAAAGCAAAAGCAAAAGAACTGGGAGAAAAAACACTTAAAATATTAGCCTGGCAACTTAAAACAGAACAAGCTATAAGAATGGTATTGGCATCAAAAGAAAAGAACAAACAAATTAGATATAACCCAACAGAGATTAATGAAAATTTTAAGGAATTTTATGAACAATTGCATCAAACTGAGAACGAGAGAAAAGATGACAAAATAGAGGAAATTTTAGCTAAAATTGAACTGCTGAAATTGCAAGAAGAGGAATAAAACAAACTAATCTTTCTTTGGCTTGGCTTCGCGGACGAAGATTTATGGAGGGGGTAAAAAGTCCACGTCAGCTGCAGGCTCGTTTGTGGCTGACAAGTCCGATGAAAACAAACTAATAAAACTATTTGAAATAGACGAAGTACAAGATATATTAAAAAAAAGCTGCTGAACAATAAAACACCATGAGAGGGTGGATTTCCAAGAGAATTTTATAAAACATTTAAAGAGTTATTAATTCCTCCTCTCCTGGAAGTAATGAACCAGGTAGAAGACAAACAAAACTTCTCAGATTCATGTTTTTCTATGTCTTTGGCTTGGCTTCGCGGATGAAGATTTATGGAGGGGTAAATGTCCACGTCAGCTGCAGGCTCGTTTGTGGCTGATAAGTCCGATGCGGGACATGCAGACACGGTTGCAGCGGTTGCAAGGGAAAATTGGTTGGTTGGGGTTGGGTGTTGGGTTTTTCCTCCTTTGTCTTTTGTCAGTGAGGTGGGCTCTGCGGTCTTCTTCAAAGGAGGTTGCTGCCCGCTGAACTGTGAGGCGCCAAGATGCACGGTTTGAGGCGATATCAGCCTACTGGCGGTGGTCAATGTGGCAGGCACCAAGAGATTTCTTTAGGCAGTCCTTCATACCTCTTCTTTGGTGCACCTCTGACACGATGGCCAGTGGAGAGCTCGCCATATAACACGATCTTGGGAAGGCAATGGTCCTCCATTCTGGAGACATGACCTACCCAGCGCAGTTGGATCTTCAACAGCGTGGACTCGATGCTGTCGACCTCTACCATCTCGAGTACTTCGATGTTAGGGATGAAGTCGCTCCAATGAATGTTGAGGATGGAGCGGAGACAACGCTGGTAGAAGCGTTCTAGGAGCCGTAGGTGATGCCGGTAGAGGACCCATGATTCAGAGCCGAACAGGAGTGTGGGTATGACAACAGATCTGTATACGCTTATCTTTGTGAGGTTTTTCAGTTGGTTGTTTTTCCAGACTCTTTTGTGTAGTCTTCCAAAGGCGCTATTTGCCTTGGCGAGTCTGTTGTCTATCTCGTTGTCGATCCTTGCATCTGATGAAATGGTGCAGCCGAGATAGGTAAACTGGTTGACCGTTTTGAGTTTTGTGTGCCCGATGGAGATGTGAGGGGGCTGGTAGTCATGGTGGGGAGCTGGCTGATGGAGGACCTCAGTTTTCTTCAGGCTGACTTCAAGGCCAAACATTTCGGCAGTTTCCGCAAAACAGGATGTCAAGCGAAATTATTAGCAAACAGATTGGCCGATTGTGTACCAAAAATAGTAAAACAAGATCAAACTGGATTTATTAAGATGAACAGCGGACAATGCCTGTAAATTTATTAATCTATTTCATGCAGTTCAAGGAAGTAAGTTGCTTTAGATGCAGAAAATGTTTTTGACAGAGTAGAGTGGATCTACTTATTTAAAGTATTACAGAAGTTCAGTCTACCAGAAAAATATATAAATTGTAATAAAGCATTGTATAATGGACCATTGGCGAAAATAGCAGTAAATGGATATGTATCGAATTAATTTAAATTAAGTAGGTCAACTAGACAGGGATGTCCACTATCACCCTCATTGTTCGCCTTAGCAATAGAACCTTTGGCAGAACTGATAAGAATAAAAAATAAAATAAAAGGGATAAAAATAAAGGAGCAGTATAAAAATAGCTTATTTGCAGATGACATTATAGTATACTCAACAGAACCAGAGATATCAATAAAAGAATTACATAAGAAATTGAAGGAATATGGAGAAATATCGGGGTACAAGATCAATGCAAATAAAAGTGAAGTGATGCCAATGAGTAATGCAGACTATACATAATTTTAAAAAGAACCCCCATTTAAATGGCAAGCACAAGCAAACCGATACCTAGGGATCAGATTAGATAATAATTTAAGCCATTTTTACAAACTAAATTATCAGCCACTAATAAAGAAATTGCAGGAAGACTTAGAACATTGGAAAGAACTGTCGTTAACATTGATAGGGAGGGTGAGCTGCATCAAAATGAACGTGTTCCCTTAACAGAATTTTTAAAAAATGAACTAAAAAGGAAATTCTCATGGAAAGGGAAGAAACCAAGGGTAGATTATAAATTAACAGAGAGGTATAATCAAGGTGGTTACCAAATTTTAGAAATTATTATAGAGCCACCCAATTAAGGTATTTATCAGATTTTTACCAGACAAGGGAAAAGCCATACTGGACTAAGATAGAACTAGATAGAATAGGCGAGAAGGTACCAGAACATATACTTTATAAGTGGGATGATAAACTGGTGCAATATAAAAACTCACCAATATTGCATCATTTACTTAATACATGGAAGAAGATCCACTTAGAAAGAAAAAAAATGAATTACCAAATACCAAAAGTATTATTGATGTGAAATCTGCTAATTCCTTTTACAATAGATAACCATTCCTTTAGAGAATGGGAGAGAAAAGGAATCAAATGAATAGAAAATTGTTTTTTGGGAAATAATTTATTAACGTTTGAACAGTTGAAGTACAAATGTGGAATAACTCATGGTACAATGTTTGCATATCATTAGTTGAAAGCTTACTTAAATGATAAATTGGGAAACAGCTTGAGATTACCTGAAGGAAGCAGCTTTGAATATGTGATTACAGACACAATGATAATTAAAAGATTTATAATAAACATGCACATTAAGCTGAAAGAAAAGGAGAATGATGAAATAAACTATAAACCTACCTGAAGTGGGAAAAGGATTTAAACTTAAAGATAAAATATGAAGTATGGGAACAGATATGTTCTGGAACTATGAAGGATACAATAAACACAAGGTTACGTATCATACAGTATAATTGGTTACACAGAGTATATATTACTCTTCAAAAATTAAAAAAATGGGCCTCAACATTATCAAATAGATGTTTTTGCTGTGGAAAGGAAATGGGAACAACATTACATGCAACTTGGACATGTGCGAAGGTGAATATGTTTTGGGAAGAACTAAATCAGAGACTAAATAAAATTATAAAAAATAGCATACCAAAAAAAAGAGACATTTCTTTTAAATAACATAAGAAGTAAAGAATTAGGCCTTAAATTGGACAACGCACAAAAAAAATTTATTATGTAGCCTTAGCAGTAGCAAAAAAAATGTATAAGGTCAACTTCAAAAATGGAAGAGAGCATGAGTATACAGCAATGGTACATGGAAATTAATAAATGTATTCCACTGGAAAAAATTAACAATTTACAAAATAAAGTCACAATATTTGAACAAATTTGGGAACCATATCAGAGAGAGCATGCCTAGGACCTCCATCCCCTAAAATGTAAATGATAAGAAGACAAAATGACTAGATTCAGTGTGTAATAAATAGATGACGCATTTTTCTTGTTTATTTTCCTTTGTGTGAAGATATTGTTTTATGGTCTTATTGTGTTGAATATGTTGAATACTAATGGGATTTGGGGAGGTAGGTAGAGGGGAGGGTGGGAAAGGGCGAAAAAAGTGAGAAAAGGTCACTGTGTAAAAAAATTTTTTAAAACCTGTCAGCTGGCTAAACCCTGCCCATTGCTCTGTATGCTGCCAAGTTCATGGGAGACTTTGTTGACATTGAGATTCAAAAAACAAAATTGAACAAACTAATATTTAAAAATTACACAATATAAAGATGAACATAAAACTAATTTTCAGAAACTAACAATCCTTCCCTTTTGCCGACTAATCCTATCCCTCGTGATCTCCAGTGAAATCAATAGGACCCTACAAGTGAAGAGGTTCAAAATCATTTCAAGTTCATGTTTATTGTCACATGTTGTGAGTTCTGAGGAGAGGGAGTACCTTTGGTGCTGAGAGCTCCCCCTCACTAAGGTGGGGTTGGTGGGCATCACTGAACTTCACTCATCTCCTAAATCTCTCACTTGTTGGCTCCTCGTGCCACACTCTGGAAACCACTTCAGCTAGCGGGTGAAAACAAGTGAGGGGGTGGTGTCATTACTGCACCACTAGGTGATCAGCCCAACAGCGGAACAGGTGGAAGAGGAGACATCTCCCAATGGCTGCAAAGGTGGATGAGGATGCCCATCAATGGGTAGGGAGGATTGCAAGCAAGCCTCGAGAAATGCCATGGACCCATATCACTTAGGGCTTGTCTACCTAGTGTGTGAAGCCTGGATTTGGTGGTATGTGCGGAAGAAACCATCACTGGTTCATCAGGCAGAAAGGTAATTCTCAGCAATGCGTTGTGGAGTGCTAAGAGAGCACAGTGAGACACACACAGAACACTGCTGGCCATCCATTGCATCCTGACCTGTCTCCAGCCGTCTCAACTATGTCTTGCCACTAGGTCCAGATATGCAAGAGAGTGAGACTGACGACCGGCGCAACTCTCACTCACTTTAATCCAAATCAAGCGCAAGTAATGACTTCAAACCCAACGTGACTTTGAAGCCATGGTCATCTTTGACTATGAAGGATGAACAACAATAAAAGGCATGCAACTCGAGGCTTTGTTTACTGCAGCTTCCTGACTATATATAAGAAACAATATATAAGAGGGTAAAAAAAATAATTGCATAAAAGGAAAAAAAATCACAATAAATCTACTCAGTTTACTGTAGTGGAAAAACAATTGTATGAGTCAGACTGTGGTGGTCTTGAAGTTGCGCTATGGTGAGGTTGTGCCTGGTAGCTATTGGAAAGAAACTATTCTTGATCCAGGAGGTGCCAGACTTCAGGCTTCTGTGCCTTCTCTCTGAAGGTTGCAATGAGAAGAGGTGATGATCAGGCTCATGGTGGGGGGCCGGGGGTGGGGGGTGTCCCATTATAATGTTGACAGTGTCTCACATGTGTCTGCAGTGGTTGGTAAAGGTCGGGGCGTGGTCGATTTGATTTTGTCTGCCACTTTCTGCAGCCATCCGCGTCCCTGGGCATTCAAGTCTCAAAACCAGACTGTAATACAACAAGTTGTTCTGTTTTCCCCAGTGCGCCTGCAGAAGTTCCAAGGAGTACTCAACGGCATGCTCAATTTCTCAAATGCCTTTGACAATACCAGTGAGGTGTGCCTTTTTCACAAGGCCTTTTTATAGTTCAAAAAAAGCATATGTAAAGGTGAATATTCTCTGCCCTTACATGCTAAGCTTACCTTCATAAATGCTCTGAGGGCAGATCCAGCATGTGAACTCCGATCCATCCTGAGGATACAGTCAGCAGTCGGTCCACCTCATCCATAAAGACAAGTGGCTGTAAAGGGGTCGGCTGCTGACGTCACGAAGATATCATCAACCTGCGTCCCGGAGCAGGACTTTTTAAATCCCATATGCCGCAATATAGCTAATTATGTTGTGCAGGAGATCTGCCTGAGTCCTCAGACTGCTTGAACAGAACTCCACCAGTGCTCTTACCTGCTCTTCGGTCGCTGTTTCGGGTGTAGGCTGCTCTCCCTTCTTGGCGCGTACAGATGACATCGCAGCGATGGGCAGTGCTACTTCACCACTCGCCCTGCCTCCCTCTGCTCTGGAAGATGGATTCCGACATTGTTGGGTTGAAAGCAACGCTGGATCCACTTAATAGGCCTTCTTCATAAAAAGGTAAGTTCAATTTCTTTTTTCTTTTCATACACTGTCTTCAAGGCGGCGTTGCACTATAAAAATGCCTATCATTGCCTCCATGTGCTGGTCCAGGAGCAGTGCTCCAACATTTGGACTTGCAGGAACTACAAGGTGCTGACCCCCTCCTTCAAAACCCCACGAATAAAGACAGGTGTGGGTTCCCTTGGCCTCCTCTTCCAAAAATCCACATACAATCCTTTGGTCCTTCTGACATTAAGAGCAAGCTTGCTCAAGTGCCACTCATTTCTGCATGTCTCAGTATATGCATGGATTCCCAGGCCCTTTTGTCTGAAATAGATCGTCAGTTGGTTCCATTTGGAGCCTCCAGATCTAAACATCTGGCCTAGCAGGGATTGAGGACTATTTTGGTAAATGTTAAATATCTATCTCATTCCTTTGTGACATTAAGAAGTTCAATTCTAGTTAAAAATTATTCTGACATATTTTCCCTGGAGATCCTATTGAATATAGGAGTGGGGATGTTATAATAAAGTTGAATAAGACATGGGTGAAGCCAAATTTGGAGTAGCGTGTGCAGTTTTGGTCACTGAACTACAGGAAAGATATCAATAAGATAGAAAGAGTACAGAGATGATTTATTGGGATGTTGCCTGGACATCAACAAATTAGGACTTTATCCCCTGAGGAATAGAAGAATGAGGGGAGATTTGATAGAGGTAGTTAAAATTATGAAGGGTCCAGTCAGATTAAATGTTTGTAGTCTATGTTCCACTCAGGGTGGGTGAGATACAAACCAGAAGGTCATGGGTTAAGAATGAAAGGAAAAGTTTAGGAGGAATTTCTTCACACAGAGAGTGGTGGGAGTGTAGAACGAGCTGCAAGTAGTGAATGTGGGTTCGCTTTTAACATTTAAGAAGACTTGGGACAGGGAGAGATATGGATGGCTATGGACTGGGTGAAGGTCAATGGGACAAGGACAAAAAATGGAACTGGAAGGGCCAAAGGGGCCTGCTTCTGCGCTGTAATGTCCTATGGCTCTATCCTGTCACTGTTCTATGAAGTATGTTGGAAATCCCAACAACCCATCTAAACCAATTTCTTCAACTTGATAGGTTCTGCTATCTATATTTAGCTTTGAGCAATGGAACAGTAATTCACAGAACATACTAATTCTTGGCAGTATTGAGGTTTTAGCCTCCCAAAATACTTCTCAGGGAGCCAAGAAAACAGCAAAGTGTTGAACGACTTCCGACGCTTGCACAAACCATTACCTTTTATGAAATTTTTCAAATATACAAGCCCAAAAATGATTCCTACTTATAATAGTCAGTGAATGATTAATATGCCCACAAAGCATTCCTATCTGCACTATTTTAATGGAGGCATTAAGCACTTTAAAGTACAAGTTCCTTTGTTAATATAAATGAACCTTGCATGAACAGATTAATTATTTAATTGCCATTACTCACAAGAGGTACATTTTGATTCTAATTGAAAAGCATTAACACAGGAAGTTAATGTTTACCAACAATGTGCATATTTATCAAGCTCCCCGTCACATTCTCAAGAGTTATCAAGTCAAAATAACTGGGGTTCAAGTCGAGCAATGGATCGTGTGCATAAAAGGTATCGATGCATCCAACTGAAGTTATTCAAAACTGTTGTTTTCTTGTCCCCATGTGAAGCATTTGCAAAATGATGCTAAATATAAACGTGTGGTCGGCAGGACTGGAAGCATTCTCATCATCTCTGAGAGAGTCGCAAAATGTTGATGGCCATTGTCTAAATCCATATAGCAAGGCAAATCAGCGATCTGGTGGAGTATGTTGATTAGTAAGATGAACAGAACAGAATATGCAGTGGATATTTCTTCAGTGGTGCCTGATCCCATTCCAACTGGCATATGCAATGCACTGTGCCGAATGCAGGGCATGTGATACAGATGGAAAATGATGCCCCAGATTTGGGCATCTTTGAAAAAGATACAAGAGAAATGAACACAGTAAATGAGACCGTTTGAAACAAACCTAAAGGAAAGGGGTGAACTGAAAGAAAATGTGTCGGTGACAATGATGCCTGCTTGACTGACTCTTTCCAATGAGATGAGATGGGGCGTAAAAGATTAACGGTTCCATTATTGACACATTTACAATGTAACATTTTTGTCTACCTTAAGGTAGACAGGGAGTTGCCACTCTAATAAATTTAATACAATAAAATATATTAAGTATTAGAACAAATTATTTCATCAGAATATATATTTTCTTTCACAAATCACAAGCTAAAGCAGACCAGTCATAAAATGGATAGAGATATTTCCTTGGACATACTAAATTGAGATTGAATTGAGATTGAGAGGTGGTAAATTAAATTCTTCCCGTAGAAAACGTCAATAGCATTGATGCAAGGAAACTCATGGTCTGTTTCTGAACGATTACCAGTTTCTAATCTGAGGAAGAATGGCACAAGAGTTTGCCAGACCAAGCAGGAGTTCACTCTGGTTTGTGTTCCTTAAGGAAGGAATGGTTCTTCTGCGGAACTCCATGAAAGCATGGACCATATGCAGAGTAAACCACGCCACTTAGTCAGCAGAGCTAGCAGGTCTTTTCACTGATCAGAAATTGAACAGATGTTGAGCAGAGGGACTTAGCAGTTCAGACTGCAGTGATGGCTAGAAATGGTTAGTTAACGTTTTGGGTCTGAACCCTTTATTGAGACCATCACGATTTCACTACCTCATCTTTAATTATTTCATAAGTCCCTGCTTTATCGTTTTTTTTAAATTTCATGCTCATTCTGCCACTCAAAACTCATGATCCACAATTATTGCCTGTCCAAAGGCAAGTCGATAATCTCCCAGTTGATCATGCAAAGACCACCCTTATTATCCATATTAGTCACAGGCCGTTTCTTAAACTACTCCAGACAGGTAAATTTCCATTAACCATCCATCGCCAGTTATTTTTGATCTACAATGCCTCTTTATCTCCTCCTATACTCCTGACAGTATTCTGGATGTGATCTGGCTCAGGATATGTCTAGTGACAAAATTGTCTTTTAATACATGGAGCAAACTTCCAGGTGTATAATTTAAGCTTCAGTTTCACTGTTCCCATCACTGAAGGTTCATGACCAATGCGCCACTCACTGAAGACCCGATCAAGTTTATTTTTCAAATGAAATGCTCTGCCATTCTCTGGTCAATTTCTCCAGCACACCTGAATTCCCTTGCTTTTGATTCCATGCTTTCTATATTTCTCCCCCAACAAAGAAATTGGTGACAACCACCAACAACCATGTACTTTCCCAACAAAGGTTACATTGGTTACAAATCAAGGCCATGATCAGCAGAAGTACTGGTAGTAGCCCCAGTGGGAGCAACCCTTCTAATGTGCCTGGAGAACAAAAGACATCCATGACTTGCAAATCTTCAGGGAGCAGAATTAGAGCTTATTTGTCATCCAGTACATTAAGTTACTGACACTACTTCTGAAGCAGCTTGCTGTGATGAGTCGACAATGTCTTCTGAACGCTGAGGTCGGCGTTTCCAACCAATTCTCCTCACCTTTCTCCCAAGTGGTTTCCTCACTCTCTCAACGTTTCCTCATCACTTTCCACTCTCTGAGTGAGGCCAAGGCAAAAGCTACATGTGCTGAAAGATCAGAGAGAAATAAAGATTGAAACTGCAGATATAACGATTGGGATTTTGTTCTGTTCCAAAAATACCTTAATTCTGCCTGGGCCATTTGATCTTGAAACAAATGTGCCTGGCATTTCTCAAGTCTCTTGTGGCTCATGAATTGAAGATAAAATTGATTCAGGGCTGTCAAATACCATGTCAGGTAAGCAACAAAAAAAAAAAACACTTTCCACAAACTTTTGGGAAAATCTAACGTAATCATCTTCGAACATAGCCATCTTCCTTCCAAAAACCTTTTTGAGACTGGATCACACCAATCACAATTGCCCAAGTTGAGATTCACCAGATAATGTCAGCAATCCATACCAACTTCTTCTTTGGCTTGGCTTCGCAGACGAAGATTTATGGAGGGGTATGTCCACGTCTGCTTCAGGCTCGTTGGTGACTGACAAGTCCAATGCGAGACAGGCAGGCACGGTTGCAGCGGTTGCAAGGGAAAATTGGTTGGTTGGGGTTGGGTGTTGGGTTTTTCCTCCTTTGTCTTTTGTCAGTGAGGTGGGCTCTGCGGTCTTCTTCAAAGGAGGTTGCTGTCTGCTGAACTGTGAGGCGCCAAGATGCACGGTTGGAGGTGATATCAGCCCATTGGCGGTGGTCAATGTGGCAGGCACCAACAGATTTCTTTAAGCAGTCCTTGTACCTCTTCTTTGGTGCATCTCTGTCTCAGTGGCCAGTGGAGAGCTCACCATAGAACACGATCTTGGGAAGGCGATGGTTCTCCATTCTGGAGATGTGACCCACCCAGTGCAGTTGGGTCTTCTGCAGCATGGATTCGATGCTTGCGGACTCTGCCAGCTCGAGTACTTCGATGTTGGTGATGAAGTCATTCCAATAAATGTTGAGGATGGAGCGGAGACAGCTCTGATGGAAGCGTTCTAGCAGCCATAGGTGATGCCGGTAGAGGACCCATGAATCGGAGCCGAACAGGAGCGTGGGTATGACAAAGGCTCTGTACATGCTGATCTTTGTGTGTTTCTTCAGGTGGTTGTTTTTCCAGACTCTTTTGTGTAGTCTTCCAAAGGCGCTATTTGCCTTGGTGAGTCTGTTGTCTATCACTTTGTCGATCCTTGCATCAGATGAAATGGTGCAGCCAAGGTAGGTAAACTGGTTGACTGTTTTGAGTTCTGTATGCCCGATGGAGATGTGGGGGAGCTGGTGGTCATGGTGGGGAGCTGGCTGATGGAAGACCTCAGTTTTCTTCATACCAACTAGTTGTGGAGTAACTAGATAGTATATCATCTGCTTTATTGAAACTGCTTTATTGATGCAATGAGGTTAGAAGAACAGAAGTTATTATAAAAATCTTATTTGCAAGAAATATGCCTGGTAGATCTGAAGTCAGATGCAGAAGATTTGTGCGTGCATGCACATCCCTGAAAGATTTGCTTTGTTGATGTTGGCAGAAAAGCATTTTTCTTATCTTGTGCCAAGTAAACCAGCAGCATAGTTTCCTGTCAGTGCAAGCGAGTTACTGTATAGGCCTTTCGATGTTTTAATTGCAAATTGTCAGACCAATTCACAAAACTCTCTCAGGTATTAGGAACATGCTGAATGAGAAAGAAAATTATGCAGGAAACCATTTATCATAACAACAGAAGTTAAAGATTTAATTTTTTGTACATTTATAAACAAATATTGAAAAAAGGTAGTTTCCTCTTGCCTTTCATAAGCCTTTGCAATTCTCTCAATGAACTCCACTTTATTATCCATTTTTGTTTCGTCTCCGTCAACATTCCCTTTCTTCTCCATGTCCTTCCCCACTCTCAGAAATGTAACACATCACTGTTCTATTTTTTCCTGAAGGTAATTGACCTGAAATATTTACTCTGTTCCTCTCTCCACAGATCCTGCTTTACACTGCTGAATACTTCCTTCTTTTACTGTGAAGAAATTATGCAGACTACGGCATTCTTTGTTTGATTTCTGTGCTTTTCTTGATACCGCTGTTAAATAATAACAACTTTAAATAACCATGACATCGTAATAACTTTGAACTTTAATTCAATTCACAGCTTCCATGAAAAGTCTTCAAAAAATAGCCTTTGTCCATAAGAACTGACAGGGGAAACAAATTGCTGAAAAGTATCAGTTATTCTCTTGTTAAACTACATCTATACACATGTCTGTGAGAGTGAACCAGATAGCCAATACATTTGGAATCTTTAAAACAGCTGTTTATTTGACCAATGACTATTACCATTGTTACAGACTTATGTTGTTACTGATCTTTATAAAATATATAATTTTAGTACAGACTTTGTGAGTTGGAAACCAGGGAAAACATGCACAAAGGCTGTGTCAAAGTCATGCAGAAACCCAACAGCCTTATCCTTGTTCAGTTGAAAGCCATAAAAATGAGACTGATGGTTCCATTGAAATCCTGAGACAATGGATGTTTGCTGAGAGAGAGAGAGAGAGAGAGAGAGAGAGAGAGAGAGAGACACCTGCAAAATCAGAAAGTCATTTGCTTCATAAGTGATTTCTGGGGAAAGGTAACTTCAAACAGAGCCAGTAGTGATGGCATGTCATGTGATTACGACACTTCAAGAAAGTGTCTTTGATATTATGAACCAGTTTTCAATTGAGAAATGCAGTAACATTCTGTGACAAAGGACTGCTATTGTGTGCTCCTTGTCAAAGGAGGAATACAGGATCAAAGTGGCTTCAGAAGAGATGGTTACTTTATCTCACTTTGTTAAGAGAGAGCAGTGTTACAGTATTGTAACGGTCATTTTGTTTAAATGGTTTGTGAAATCATCATGAAAATCAAAAGTTCCGTAACCTCCACGCAAGAGAGGGAATGTGAAAAAAATATTCGTATGAAGAAACATTTTTCTGAAAACAACTCCACAAGAATTTGTGAGTTTTGTGAAGTCTGATGACTTGGCACCTCACCTCCTCCATAATTACTTTTGAACAACAGTTTAAATACTCTGAATTTTGAAATTGACTTTTCAGAATTGTGCCTGAACTGTAATGTGTTTGAGATATGCCGCCCACTCCTGCCACCCCCCACACCCACATACACGCAATTGCATGTAGTGGGGTTAAGTTTAGATTTAAGTAAGAACTTAACATTATATATAATGTTATATTATTAATAAAAATTGTTTCGAAGATATCATTGTCTTAGTGAATTTCTGTTGCTGCTGGTCTATGACATAACACCATGAAAACACATGCTTCTTTCTCCACTTCATCAGAAACTTTCACATACTTTTCAAAGCACATAGCCATCACAAGTTCTTTTAAGTTGCCTGTAAAAGCAAATCAGGGATTCGGCAGCAAGTGGCCAACATTCTGCCATTTTGAGACTTTTTAACTGTTCACAAGTCATGTCTGGAACATGATGAAATGCTCTCCACTTGCCTGAATGAATTCTGCACCAACAATGCTCAAGGAGATTCACACCATCCAGGGTGAGGCACTCCACTTGACTGGCATCTTCTCCACTACCCCCAAAGACTTGCTTTTTCCTTAAAATGGTGCACAGTGTACACCATCTCCAAAATGGCACACTTCATCAAGGCCTCTCCAACCATTCCTATCAAACTCACAACCTGTGCCACCACCAACTACCTGCCCATTCCTCTCTACAAGCTGTACTAATTTGGATATACACTGGCATTCCTTCACTCTCATTGGATCGAAATCCTGAAACATCACAGTGAACAGCACCATGGCATTATACACATGAGGTTGCTTCAGAAAATGAGAGTCCATGAAATTACAGGAAAGATACCTGCATGGGTAGAACATTGGCTGATCATCAGGAAACAGAAGGTAGGAATGGTGGAGGGGGGTGTATTCTGGTTGGCTACCCCGGTTACCAGTGGTATGCTGCAGGATTCATTGTTGGGATCACTTCTTGCAATGTTGTGCATGTGAATGATTTGGATTGCAGAATAAATGGCATGGTGGCCAAATTTGCAGATGATGCAAAGATAGCAGGAGGGCCAAGTAGTAAGGAAGAAATGGAGAGGCTGCAGAGAGACTCACATCGATTAGAGAATGGAGAGGCTGCAGAGAGACTGACATCGATTAGAGAATGGGCAAAAAGGTAGCAAATGAAATACAACATTGGAAAATGTAGAGTCATGCACTTTCGAAGAAGGAGCAAAAGTGCAGACTATTAGTTGGATGGCAAGAAAATTCAAAATTCGGTGATCAGAATCAAAATCAGAATTGAATATCATGAGCAAGTCATGAAATTCAGTGTTTTGCGGCTGGGTCATAGTGCAAACATTCATACTATTACTATCTAATGACATTACTATAAAGAAGTAAAAATAATAGCGCACGAAAAGGAAGGTTGTGACTTAGGTTCATTGAATATTCAGGAATCTGATGGCAGTGGGAAAGAAGCTGAGCTTGTGCCGCTGAGTGCTCGTCTTTAGGCTCCTGTCCCTTTTTCCCGATGGTTGGAGCATGGCCTGGGTGGTGGTGGGGGTCTTTGAAGACTGAGGCTGCTTTTTTAAGACACCACCTCATGTAGATGTCCCCGATGGAGTGAAGGCAGATGCCCGTGATGTCGCAGGCTGAGTTAACAACCCTCTGGAGTTTATTCTTGTCCTGAGAGTTGGCACCTTAATACCAGACAGTAATGCAATCAGCCAGAATGCTCTCTGCGATACACCTGTAGACATTTATGAGAGTTTTCGGTGACAGTCAACTCACAAAGTAGAGCCACTGGTGAGCCTTCTCCAAATGGTACAAATGGATTTGGGAGTTCTCATGCTGAACACCCTAATGGTCAACTTCCAGGCTAAGTCATTGGTGAAGAAGGTGAATGCAATGTTTGGCATTCATATCTAGAGCAGGGGTTCTCAACCTTTCTTTCCACTCACCACTTTAAGTATTCACTATGCTATCGGTACTCTGTGATTAGTAAGGGATTGCTTAAGGTGGGTGGAAAGAAAAAGTTTGAAAACCACTGTTTTAATTGTACTTAACTGACTCAGTATATGCACAGTTTTTCAAAGGAAATGGGCCAATGACAATTTTTCTCAAGCAAAATATTTCAGTAACAATTGGGCCTAGAGCAATAATTCTCAACCTTCCCTTCCCACTCACATCCCACCTTAATCAATCCCTTACTAAGCACAGAGCATAGGGATTTCTTAAAGTGGGATGTGAGTGGAAAGTAAAAGGTTGAGAACCGCTGATCAAGAGGAATAGGATATAAGAGCAAGGATGTGATATTGAGGCTTTGTAAGGCTCTGGTGAAGCCTCACTTGGAGTATGGTGTATATTTTTGGGCTTCGTATTTACTAAAGGATGTTTTGACATTGGAAAGGGTTTAGAGACGATTTACAAGAATAAGATATTAGCATATGCAGAATAGAAATGCAGCAAAATCGGTAACAGATCCCGGTCTAAGTGAACTGTAGATAAATGCAAGGATCATTAGGAATAAACTAGATGACCTTGTTCTACAGCTACAAGTTGAAAGATATGACATTGTGGTCATCACCGAGACATGGTTTAATGATGGATTTGATTGGGAGATGAACGTTAAAGGTAGACAGCGTATAGGAAGGATAGGCAGTAGAGAAGACTGAGAGTGGATCTCATAAGGCCTCTTTCACACTTGCAAGTGGTACCAAGAATTAACGGCCAATCGGTCTTTAAGGTGTCAAGTGTGAATGGAAAATTGTCTCAATGCCAGTGTCAGATGATATTATCTCATGCTCAAGTTTGACTGCCTTGACCCCCTAGTACAATCCCTGGTGTCTGCAGATGCCTACATTGCAATCAGGCAAATGTACAATGGGCAATTACATTGTGGGATTGAAATGGCCCAAGTTCTTGCATGAGTGCAGGAATGTGAAGGGAAGGAAGAAAAAATAGAAATGAATCTATAAACTTTACTGTGGGAAAGTCGCAGCGGGGGGCAGGGGGGAAGGGGAAGAGAGAGAGAGAGAGGAAATAAATAGCAATAGAGCACAATTTTTAAACAGTGTGGAAAAATTGGTAGCGCTATAGTGCACAATTTATAAAGACTGTTGGGGGAAAAAAGTGATGGAGGTGGACCTGACTTTCCAGGATGCCATGCAGCAGAGAAACCCTTTCATGAGTGCCCTATGAATGCCGCCATGCACACAGCCCTTTCTCTGCCACACTGAATTCTGAGAGGCCAGGTCTGCCTTTGCTTCACCCCCCACCCCCCATAGTATTTCTATATTGTGTGCAATAGTGCTACCAACTTTCCCATGCTGTATAAATTGTATGCTATAGCACTACAAAATTTCCCAAGGTCTTTATAAATTGTGCACAATAGAACTACCAACTTTCCCACCCTGTTTAAAAATTATCCACTATTGCTATATGTTGCTAGCATTTTCCCATGGTCCCTTAAAAAGGTTTATATAGGTCGGCACAACAACAACAGGAGCTGAAGGGCTCATTCTGTGCTGCACATAAAGCTTAATTATGTTATAATTAGGCATGATTAATTTTGTTCAAATTTAAGATCATAATGCCTTGATCAGGATTTAGGGCAGGTCCACCATCTTTTGATCAGTATAACATCATCAGTATAAAGTAGAACAGTTCTAATCCTGGGGATGGCTCCTTGCAAGTGTGAAAGCGTTCAGTGTCCTAGTTAGGAGTGGTCAAGTGTGAAAAGCCAAACCCCCATTCCTATCCCAGGACACTAAATGGCCGATTTAGTGGGACGTACCTACTGAAACATTTTGAATGCTGAAAGGATTGGACAAAGTAGAGGTGGCAAAGTTATTTCCCCATGTTAGGGGAGTCAAGGACATGAAGGCACAACTTCAAGATTGGAGGGCATCTGCTTAAAACAGATGTAGAGGAATTTCTTTACCCAGAGAGTGGTGAACCTCTGGAATTTGTGGCCACAGGCGGCAGTTGAATAATCAGGGTATATTAATTTATGGGCAGAAGGCAGGGGAGTAGGGCTGAGTGAGAGTATACAGCAGCTCGTGATGTGGAGCAGACTCAATGTGCCAAATGGCCTACTTCTGTTCCTATATCTTATCCTCACCAGAAGGACCACACCAGTCCTAGAATATCACATACATAACTAAAAAGGCCAAAATCTACTTTTTTTTTGAATGAGATTTTCCAAATTTGTGTTGCTTGTGAATGGAATAAAATAAGAAGTGCTGACAGAGCAAGTTTTGGCAGTGTTTTTGACCTCATCAGTTTCCTTGAATCAAAGCTCTGAAAATAACTGCACTACTCCTTCCTGACTAGTTATACGAATCTCCAAGCTTACGACCTCCTTCGACTAACGGATTCCGTCTGCTCTGTGACTGAGTGTAATGGACCATAAGGCCAATCTGAGTCATTAAAATACAGTAAAGCTTAAATTGTTTTTATTGTGGCTTCATTATGGTATTTTCAGGAAGTCTGAGACTTGCGAAAGATTTGAATTAAATCATTTGCTTTTGAAATTAGATGCTTCATTTTATTGGGGAAAAAAATTAAATCCTTATGCTATTAATTGCAACACTCCCCAGTAGTTTTGATGATGAAATATATTGGTTGCCAGTTAACACAAATTACTTTCTACTTTGATATTGACAATATTTTTGACAGAGTACTATTCTGAATACAAAAATGCTGAGGCTTTGAGTGGATACATTTAGAATTTACTTGGTTACTGCACTGAATCTATTCAATGGCCTTGTTGATCTACGTGATTTAGTGTAGCTGAAAGATGTTCAATTTTTTTTTGCTCTTTATATCCCCCTCCGAAAGAAAGGGATCTATTTTACTCGCTGTCACCACTAGAAGGAAATGCAATTAGTTAAAACTATGACACAGGTAGAGTTAAATTACTGTGACTGATTTTTATCTTGGTCAATATTTGTTAAATTGCAAAGAACTACCGACTAGAAGCAAATTAAAACAACATTAGAAATACTCAGACAACATCTGCACAGGGCAAATAGAGTTCATATCTGACGTAAGTGCCCATTTTGATGAAATGTTAGCTGCCTCTGTTCATAGATTCTGGTTAACCTTTTGAGTAAACCCAGAATTTTCTGCTTATATATTGTTTTTCTTTATTCCCCTTTTCAGGTGCCAGATCAGAAAACAAATCCATTTGATGAAAGCACAATTAATTTTCTGGCAGCTTATACACGGGGATCTGAAATATTGCTTCTGTTTTGAAAGCTACACATTGATGTAATTTCCTAATAAATGCTTATAATAAATTACTTTAACACTGGAAAATGTTCCATATCTGTTCACTTGTTCATCATTGAACAAACTTAACTAAATGATACATTAGGAGTCACAGAAAACAAAACTGGCTTTAACAAGAAGGTGAAAGGAGGAAAGAGAAGTGAAGAGACAAGGCGATGAGGGTCCCTTGCAGCAGATGGTCCACCGACCACTGCAGGAGGGTTTGAAATCAGAGAGCAAGAGGCCAGAACTGGATGGTCCCCTCCAGATGTTGGAACAGATGGCTCTTCCCACAAATGTTGCTTGATGTGATTTTAGGGGCAGCACAGTTGACGTAGCAGTTAACGGAATGGCTATACAGTGATAGCAATCTGGACCAGGGTTAAAATCCCACGCTGTCTGTAACAAATTTGTACGTTCTTCCTGTGTCTGCATGGGTTTTCTCTGGGGGCTCAGGTATCTTCACACCATTCAAAAAGTACCTGGGGTGTAGATTAATGGGGTGCAAATTTGATGGCACGAACACGTGAGCCAAAATGGCCTGTTACTGTCCTGTCTGCCTAAACTAAATTAAATAGGCTGGTACAGCTTCTGCGAGTCCTGCACGAGTTCAACTCAGACCATGCTCATCCCAAAACCTCCACTAAATAGAGGTGAGCCAGCAACTAAAAAGAGGAAGGAGGTGTTGTCCAAGCCTACGACTCACACCGGGAACAGTTCCAAAGGTGAACCAGCAAATTCAGCACAGGACAGAATAGTCACAAATCCACGCAATGACTTGTCTTAAAGTAGATTGAATTTATCTCGCACAAATTTGACATTCATAGTGAGGCTTAGTGAAAGGTCCATTTTGATTTCCAATCAAGTGAGTTAAAACCACGTGACAGAATAACATTTCCGCTTTTGAAATTACAGTTAAAACATGAAGTAATATCTGGTTTATGAAATTGCTTTCAATTGGAATGAAAATCATCCTTGTCTCTATCTTTGGTTAGTGATGCATCTTATGAGTGCATTTAAAAATCTTGATTCAAATATATTTGAAGGTTTCCAACCAATGCACATTGTTGTGATCTAAAGACCTATCAACAACCTTGTTGATGAAATCTAAATGATCTCCAAATTCAAACTTTTCAAAGCTTTCAAGCATTATTGAAAACAACATAGTGGCCTCAATCTTCAATCTAAATTTTGATTATCTGATCACATTTTCTGCATTACATTTCACATATTCCAAATGTTCATTGAATTATTATAAAATAATAACAGCAGCCCTGCTGCTGGTGTGGACCTGGGAGGGTGGGGAGCAGAGCACTTTTCCACAGGGCCTTGATTCCAGCAGCTCTTTACAGGATTTAAACAGCCTGTTAAAGAAGCTGGTAGTGTTTGCAAGTAAAATCTTGCAATTATGGGGTCTGGGCCCAAGATAACAGCAGCCAATGAGAAGTTGCAGACACCGGTGGAGTAGAAATCAGGTGCCAGGCACCAGAAATGGGGAGAAACGCCCCCGCACTGTTGAGAAGGAGAAGCATGGAAGATGACGCTACAGCAAGGTGAGGGGCTGAGCCGCTGAAGAACCCTACAGGATGGTGCCCAGGGTGGCAGACCAGCGAGGGGATCAGCATCTGAGGGGCCCACTCATGCTGCAGGTGACTTGTGGGTCAGTGGACCCACACGGGCTGCTGGAAACTGGCTCTTGGAAACCAGTTATCAGAATCGGAATTTGAAAGGGAGCGTAGGGCAAAAAAGTGCCCCTAAAGGGCCTTGGGGACTGAAGGCTTCCTAATCGTGTTGGAGGTTTGGATCTGGAAATCGGGTTGCTGATGGATTGAACAAGAGTCTTTGCAGCTACAGAGGTTGTGGGAGGGTTGGAGGTGAATCCACGGAGACTCAGTGACTGAAGGGACATCTTTTGCTTCTCTTTCGTTAAGGGATGCTGGGCAACTCTTTGTCTGCCTTACAGCAGGCGAAAGTATACACTATTACATGTTCTGTACTATTACATGACAAAACATTAATCTTGAATCTTGACCAACAAGTGTTTCTTCAGTGAGTTATCCAGAAAATTCATGTACTGAATATTGACCGGTCTAAAGCCTGCTTTGCACACTTCATTTGATTCCCTGGATCTTTAATTTATGCCTCCTCTGTGACAACTGGTCAAAAAGTTTTATTTTGAAATAGCCACAAAATTATCACCATCCAAAAAAAAATAAAATAAAACTTGGAATAAAACTTAACATCCAACCCACACCGAAAAGTGGGAATCTATCCCCTTATAATTTTGCGTGATTAAGACTGACCCTTTCTCTGCAGTTTTTACTCAGACAGAGGGATTGCAATCTCAAACAATAATCATTCACTCACCACAACACATGAAAATGGCTACAAATCTTTAGCCATGGAAACCTGTCAATTAGATTTGAACTTTACTGAGGAAACTGGGTCAGATTTTATTGATGCTTTTTTTTAAAAAAGAGTGCCTAACTTTGCACCACGTGGAAAATTTTTGGTAATGTTAGCAGGGAAATTGTAAGAATGATCAGTTCAAATTTAGCACACGGGGGCTTCAGTGTGCTCTACTGAAAAGCTGAAGTGTCTCATTTTCCTTGCATTGTCACAAATTTCTTCCAGGAGCAGATCTAGTTTTAAATAACATATCAATTCTCATTATAGAAGTACTATTAATTTTTTTTGTATTTGAATCCACTGCAGCATCCAGCTCAGTAGTGAGTTCCCTATGGATGTTAATATCACTGTTTATTACAAATTTTCTCTGATTAAAAGTTGCATTTGCTTTCCTTCTATTGGTGAAGTGTGAAAACTGGGTCTGTAGAAGAGTTGGTTGTGAACTGTAAAACTCTCAGTTGGAAATTAAAGAATTGCATGTATAATGTTGAGTGTTTTTTTTTGGTAATGTTTTGTGGACATCTTTTATAACTAAGCATTAATTTTGAATCATTAAAAACAAACCCTGATTCAACATAACTCAATTTAAGTGTTGGTCAACATAAGACTTCAGCTGATCAACAACGACGGCAGTAAGATACCGCAAGTATTTAATTAATGATATTTCAGTAACAGAAAACGTCGAGTGGATATGCCATTGTTACCCAAGGAACTTGTCTCTTAAGACTGCTTAATGCTGTGACAAGTAAATGCAATAATGAAGCAAGAGTGGAGGCAGAATGACATCATTCCTCGGTGCAATGCTGAATCTCATATGAGAAAAAATGCTCATGGAACATCTTTTCCAATTATATTTAACTATCAATCCTACTTTTAGATTAGCATTTATATTGGGCTCTATCTTGACTTCACTGCACATTAAAATGCACCAAAGCATTTTAACACACAATGAAGTGTAGAGTTTGGAAGCACGGTTCCCATTGCAATGTAGAATGAACTCGGCAAGTTCCCCACAAATAGATGAATACTAGATAATGCATTGTTTCTGATATCAATGGGGAGAATACGTAATGGGTGGGATACTGAAAGTTAGCTGGGAGAAATCCTGCCTCGGAATGTTTTACGTCCACCTGAGAGAACAAACAAGGTCTGACTACAACATGTCACCGGGAAGAAAATGCCTTCAACAATGTAGCACTCACTGGAGCGTCAGTCGAGATTTATATGTGCTTAGGATTCTGGGCATTTATTCAAGCACTCAAATACTTAATTTTTTTTTAAGAAATGCAATCTGCTTGTTTGAAGCATGAATTATTCATTCCAAATAGTCCATGAAAAATATATTTATGTTTCAATAACTGTGATGGTTGTAATTGGATAATAAACTATCAAAATAATAGAATACTGTAATATGTAAGTTTCACACTTAACTGAAACCATAAATTACATAAAATATTTTCTTTTTTCTAGTTTGTTTATATTTTCATTAATATAAAGAATTATGAACTGAGTATTTTCCTCTAAGAAAACAAATTCGAAAACATTTTTTCCACAAATGCACATTTCCTTTCATGTTACTTTGACTGTGGGTTAAATTTATTACTGCCATAATTAACACCATTTTCCACTGTTAATGTGTTCAGATTATCGAATAAGAGAAAGAAATATGGTAGAACAATACAGCACTTTAGAGGCCCTTTGGCCCTCCATGTTGTGCTGTCCCATATATTCCTTCCTAGAAAAAAGTACTAAACCCTCCCTACCCCATAAACCTCTATTTTTCTTTCACCCACATATCTGTCTAAGAGTTTCTTAAATGCCCCCAATGTTTCAGCTTCCACCACCAAGGTTGTGCTGACAATCTAATCCTTCCCTATCCTCAAACCCATAACATTCCAGTTTTATTACATTCATGTGCCCATCTCAGAGCCTTTTCAATATCTCTGTTGTACCAATATCTACCACCACCCCTAGCAATGCATTCCAAGCAACCACTGATCGGTATATTAAAAAAAATACATCTCCCCTAAACTTTATTCCACTCACCTTAAACAGATATCCTCTGGTATTTGCTACCGTCGCCCTGAGAAAAAGGTGCTGACTGTCCATACTATCCAAACACCTCATAACCATTTACACTTCTATTCAGTTAACATCTTCTGTTGCTCCAAAGCCCCTTTCTTCATCTGACATGTTCTCCAATCTGTGCAAACTTCTTGGAAAGCTCCTCTGCACCTTCCACAAAGCACCTGTGATGAGGTACCAGAAATGAATGCACATTTTCATTCTCAAGCAATTGCTATAATTGCATGGTCTATCCTTCAGAATCAGAATCAGAATTTATTGTCATGAACTGGTCATGAAATTTAGTGTTTTGTGGCAGCGTCATAGTGCAAACGCTCATATTATAACCACCTTACAACATTATATTAAAAAAATAAAAACAATTGTGCATGAAAAGGAAGGCCAAGTCTTTGTTCACTGATTATTCAGGAATCTGATGGCAGCGGGGAAGAAGCTGTTCTTATGCCGCTGAGTGCTCGTCTTTAGGCTCCTGTACTTTTTCCCCGATAGTAGCAGAGTGAAGAGGGCTTGACCTGGGTTGTGGGAGTCTTTGAGGATAGAGACTGTCTTTTTAAGACACCATCTCAGGTAGATGCCCTCGATGGAGTGAAGTCTGGTGCCTGTGATGTCGCAGGCTGAGTTAACAACTTTCTGGAGTTTATTCTTGTCCTGAGAGTTGGCATCTCCATGCCAGACAGTGATGCAAACAGCCATAAAGCTCTCCATGGTACAAATTTACAAGAATCTTTGGTGACATACCAAATCTTCTCAGACACCTCACAAAGTATAGCCACTGGTGAGTCTTCTTCATGATTGCATCAATATGGAAGCTCCAGGAGATGTTGACACTCAGGAATTTGAAGTTCATGACCCTCTCCACTACTGAGCCCCCGATGAGGACTGGGTCGTGTTTCCCTGACTTCCCCCTGAAGTCCACAATCATCTCCTTGGTTTTACTGATATCGAGTGCAAGATTGTTGTTGTTACACCATTCAACGAGCTGATCTATCCCCCGTCTGTACGCTTCCTCATTGCCGTTTGTGATTCTGCTGACAACTGTGGTGTTATTGGTAAACTAGTAGATAGCATTGGAGGTGTTTCTAGCCACACAGTCATGAATGTATAATGAAGGGGTGTCAAACTCAAATTCACAGAGGGCCAAAATTAAAAACTTGGACTAAGTCATGGGCCAAACTAAATATTTATTGAAAATTTTCTCATCTTTCAACATATGTAATGTTTAACTTTTTCTTATTAAAATAAATGTTTAATAATAGTTTTGGTTAAACTCTTTCCAGAAGAAGCATTAACAAATGGGAAATAAAATATAAAATAAAGTTTGCTGTAAGAACAGATTTCTTTTCATCTCCTCCACCTTCTGGAGCTTTTGCTTCTCATTCAGATCCTTATACCTGTCCTGGTGTTTCGTTTCACAGTGTCGTCGTATGTTATATTCTTTAACTACAGACACACTGGCTCCACACACAAGACAAACAGGTTTGTCTTTTAAAATGATGAACATATTGTCTGCCTCCCACCTGTCTTGAAAGGTCCTATTTTCTGTCTTTCGTTTGGCCATTTTTGAAGTGCTGAAGATTTTGGGCCTAGACGACTTGAAGCAGCCCCAGGCTCAACTTCTTCATTGCCTAAATCCCAAGGATCACCTGTGGATGCTGAAAAGGAAATGCATCAGGCAGCATTACAATCTGAAGAAGTCGTTTTTCTTCGCGAATGGATGAGAAGACAACAAGATGTGGGGGGAGACAAGCAGCGACTTCTTGAAGAAGTCGGGATGCCGTCGCTGGGAGTCCAGACCCGCAGTAAATCTTTTAAAATGCCTTTTGTTGAATTGCAGCAGGAGCTGCAGTTACCTTGTACTGCCACTATGTCAGAGAGAGCAGAGCTGATCTTTACTGAATCACAATTGAAGGCAGCTATTCAAGCTGTTATAAAACCTGGAATGGATTCGTTGACATCTCAAATGAATGAAATGGTTCAAATGAATGCTGGTATGAAGGCACGTGTGGATGCATCTTATGAAGAATTAAAATAATTTCAGACTGCTTTTTAGGACTGTAAACAACAAGTGACTTCTAACACAGAAAAAGTATTGAAGGTGGAAAAATCAGTCATAGAATTAGGAGAACATGAGAAGGAGCTAGAAAGAAAAAAATAGATTATTTGGAAAATCAAAGCAGAAGGAATAATGTGAAAATTCTTGGTTTGCCAGCAAGTATAGAAGGACAAGATCCTCTTCATTTTTTTAAAGACTGAATTCTGCAAATATTAGGGCAAGAATTTTTCTCTGGGGTATTGGCACTGGAAAGAGCCCATAGAGCTTTAAGAAGAACACCCTCAGCTGGTCAACCACCGAGACCGGTAATAATTCGATGTTTGAGTTATTTGGATAGAGAAGCAATACTTCGACTTGCAGTACAAAATGCAAGAAAACGACAAACCCCATTATTGATTCAGAATAGCAGTCTTTTTTTTATCCTGATCTGAGTCAAGAGGTCATTCAATGTCGACATCGATTCAATCTAGTTAAATAAGTTTTGTGGCGTAAAGGTTGTAAGTCGACTTTTCATTACCCTGCAGTGTTGAAGGTGTTTTATGAGACTATCAATTTCATTTTTTTTTAAAAAATGATCGCAAAACAATGAGTTTTGCTGATTCATTTGACCTACATCCAATTTTTGTTGAAGGGATTACTACCTTTTGGTAGTTTTTTTTGGGGGGGGGAATTTTCTTTTTTCTCTTTATTATTTTTTTTAGTTTTTAATTTGTCATTTTTTTTATTGGAGGGCCTATATACGTTGATTTGAGTTTCTATATAAATATATTATTGGTATTTAGTAATAATAGTAGATATGTCAAAGTTGAGGTTTGCTACTTTTAATGTTCGAGGATTAAATAGTCCAATAAAACGTAAGCAAGTCTTGGCGTATATTAAGAAAATGAAAATTGATATTGCCTTTTTAAAAGAAACACATTTGAATGTGAAGGAAAGCATGAAATTGGGCATGTATATTCTTCTTCATTTAATTCTAGAGCTAAAGGTGTAGCAATTTTGATACATAAAAAAATATCTTTTGAATTATAATCATTGGAGGAAAAGGCAGGATGCATTCTTAAATTGAATTGTAAGATTTTTAGTGAATTTTGGACTTTACTTAATATTTATGCTCCAAATGCGGATGATGAAATATTTATTTCAGATGCATTTTTATGTTTGGGTCATGCTATGATAATATTTTAGTTGGTGGTGATTTTAATAGTGTTTTGGAACCTTTATTAGATAAATCTCCGAAGAAAGTTAAAAAATCCAAGATGGTAATTCAGGCTCAAGCATTGATGAAAGATCTTAATTTAGTAGATATTTGGAGACGTCTTAATCCGACAGAGAAAGATTTTTCCTTTTATTCATCTAGACATGAATCGTTTTCAAGGATTGACTTCTTTTTAGTATCGGCACATTTACAAGGGAAAATACACCAAGCGGAATATAAAAGTAGGGTGATTTCAAATCATTCTGAGTTATATTTTACATATGAAACTTCTGAGAAAATTCAAATAGCTTATCGTTGGAGATTTGATAAAATGTTGTTAAAAAAATATGGAATTTATTAATTTTTTGAAAAAACAAGTTAATTTTTTTGGAAAAAAAATTCTAATTCTGTTCAAAGTAAGTTTGTATTATGGGATGCTATAAAAGCCTATTTGAGAGGACAAATAATTAGTTATACTTCTAAAATAAAAAATAATCAATTAAATCAGTCTTGAATTAGAGAAACAGATCAATGAGTTAGAAAAGGAATTTCAGAAAGATGCTACAGAAGATCAGAAAACAGAATTATCTAGGCTGAAATTGAAATATAATACTGCAATCTTATCAATTTGAATGTGTGATTAATAGGACTAAACAACGGTATTATGAATGGGGAGAGAAAGCACATAAGGTATTTGCGTGGCAATTTGCGAGGACTATTAATCCTGTTAGATGGAATTCTCTTATTACTTATAAATCTCGTGAAATTAATGATGAATTTTATTCATTTTATAAAAAGTTATATACATCTGAAGGAAAATAGGAAACTGGATCGATTGATCTTTTTTTATCACAGCTGAATTTACCGATATTAGAGGATGGAGATATACAGGAGTTAGAAATACGATTTACTGATTCAGAAACTAAAATGGTTATGCTGGAAATCCATATGGTCAATCGCCTGGCGATGATGGATTCTCAGTTGAATTTTATAAATTTTTTAATGATGATTTATCTACAGTGTTTGGGGATGTATTACATCAAGTTGGGGAACATTATGAATTACCTGAGTCTTGTCCTAATGCTTTAATTACAGCTCAACTTAAATTTATTAGCTCATTGATGGATTTGGTATGGCATCCTAGTTGGGCTAAAATTGAGATGGCAAGTATTTCTGAATTTCAAATACATCAATTTTTGTTTAGGTGGAATATGAATTTGTTACAACAATATAATGTGCCTATACTAAGACATTTAATGAAGTTACGAATAAAGAAATATAAAATGATAGGTTCTAGGGGTAAATTATTGGCTTTGACTCTATTGTATAATAATCAAATCTCTTGGTGCCTGCCACGTTGACCACCGCCAGTGGGCTGATATCGCCTCAAACCGTGCATCTTGGCGCCTCACAGTTCGGCGGGCAGCAACCTCCTTTGAAGAAGACCGCAGAGCCCACCTCACTGACAAAAGACAAAGGAGGAAAAACCCAACACCCAACCCCAACCAACCAATTTTCCTTTGCAACCGCTGCAACCGTGTCTGCCTGTCCCGCATCGGACTTGTCAGCCACAAACGAGCCTGCAGTTGATGTGGACATTACCCCTCCATAAATCTTCGTCCGCGAAGTCAAGCCAAAGAGAAGAAAAGAAGATAATAATCAACTTATTTCTTTTTCAATACATAATCAAAGTTTATTGCATTGGAGATTTAAAGGTGTGAAAAATTTGGGAGATTGTTTTAAAGAGGCTAAGTTTTTATCTTTTAATCAGATGAGGGAAGATTTTGGTATTGATAAGAATTCTTTATTTCTTTATTATCAAATTCGATCTTTGGTAAAATGTATGTTTGGTGGTATGATTTTACCTAAAATGACTAAATTTGAGACTTTTCTAATGAAGGTACCAGAGAAGGTGTATATTTCATCTATGTATCAAATATTACAGGATGGTATGTATGAAAAGGTTTGGGATAGATCTAAAATTAAATGGGAAGTAGATATTGGTTTTATTTTTCTGAAGAGGATTGGTTATATATCTGTTATGATAGTGTAACTAGATTGATAAATGCACATTATGCAATGATTAATTACAACTTTTTACATCAATTATATTTGACATCTGAAAAATTTAAAAAATATGGTTTTAATGAATCAGATTTGTGTTTTAGATGTGGTGATACAGTTGGAACTTTTCTTCATGCTGTTTGGTCATGTATACATATACAATCTTTTTGGAAGAAAATTCAATCGTTTTTAGAATATCTGTATAAGATTAAAATAGTTTTAGATCCAACAGTAATTTTATTGGGTAGTTTGCAACCTCTGAAAGGCTTGGGATTAGATAAGTTCCAGCTTGCTTTTGTATATTTAGCTTTATCTGTAGCAAAAAAATGTATTGCTAGTATGTGGAAAGATACAAATATGATTGATATCAATAGATGGCATAATGAGATGAAATATTGTTTAATAATGGAAAAAATTATGTATGCTTCACATGATAATTATAATTTTTAATTAATAAGTGGCTGCTATACTTGGAGTATTTACATTTCAATTTATATTGATTACATTTTAATATGTATCTGTATTTTTTTTAATATTCTTTCTTTTTTCTTTTTTTATGGCTCTCCTTAGGAGAGTTGGCTGAAGGTGGGGGCTCTTTTCTTTTCTTTTTTTTTCTATATATGTTTAATTGCTGTATATGTCATATATTATTTGTTTTTTTGAATGAATAAATAAAGTTTAAAAAAAAACAATATTCTGGCTGCATTAAATGTTTTAATAAATGCAATTGAGTTCAGATCTAATCTTAATTGGAGGTTTTCTCTTCAAATTCTCCTGCTTGTTAACCAAAACAAACGTACATCAAAGAAAATTGCAATCAACTTGTGGATAAGGACCTGTAATATTGAACCAACCTTAAATCAGGATTAAACTGATGGCATTTCCTATGAGAAATTTAAAAGAATCATCATACAGAGATGTAATTTGTCAGAAGGACTGTTTGCCCAATTTTAACTCTTGGTGAGCTTTGCAAAATCACAGCATAAATTCAAAGGCCAGGGATTTTTCAATACCAGGCTTCACTGAACTTCAGCTCCTTTGGTTTGGTTTCTAGCAAGCAATGATCACAAGGTCAGTCTAAAGACTGCCCACCATCACTAGTTGGTTCGCAAGATAATCTTTCAGGACATCTGCTGAGAGAAAGTCCATGCAGGAACTCTCCTCCCTCTACCTAGAGCACTCATTTTGACCCAAAACTTTAGGGGAAACTGGAAAAGAAAAAGCTGAAAATAAAACCACTATTCCAGCCAATCGCAACAAAAGAGGCAGCAATTAAACAGAAACTCCACACTGCAGATAGAGACACTCTCGAGAGAGAATGATAAATTCCAATTCATTGAACTATTCTTCAGATTTGCCTTTAGTTCTCATTCATCTGGGTGAATAAAGAAGTGTGGTGATTTGATGACTGTTGGGAAAACTTGCTAAATTATCTCAGAAAGCATAATTTGTATTAATTTCACTGAAGGTGCTATCATGTTAAACATGCAAAAATGCAAGCAAGCAGGTTATTAAATTTATCATTTTAAATTATTTACAAACTTTCATGTCTTCAAGCCATCTGTTTCATGTTATTTTCAAATAAAATGTAACAATCTGAATATTGATGTTCAAAACTAAACATTTACATATTGAATAATTAATTAAATGGCGTATTGAACATTTAATGCAAGCCAGTTTTTGTGTCAGATTGAGATAATTATTTGATGAATGAAAAAAGTATCGTTACAGTCCATGCACCCATTCCCCACTGACACTTCTGAAATCCTTTACCTCCTGCATTTTATGAACAATAAGATGATAATTAACCAATGAGCTCAGGAGAAACCATAAATTTAGGTCCTCTCATTGTACAACATCCATTGTCTTCATTCAGCCATGATCGACTCAACACATTGACTAGCTCCCTAATCTGAAGTGATCAAAGTACCTCAGAAAAATTAATGCACGAGAAGATTGAAAAAGCAATGTGAGGTTCAGAAAAAACAGAGGATGAACAGAAAACGGATGCATGAGCTATTCAAATGACAAATGAGAATTTTTAAAAAATTACAAAGTTTTCTTTTCTCTCTGATTTCTAAGGATAAAGTGGGCTTATCTGGCTTATTGGCAAAAGAGATAGTCCTCCAAGTTTATTCTGCATTGACCATAACTTCTCCAAAGGATCGGAATGTCTATCATACTGTATCCAGGGAACAACAAATCAAAGATTATTGATAAAGTGCTAACTCCATCATCTTAAGACTTTACATTCTTGAGCTGTCTGACTGGACGCAGCAAAAACATTCCAAAAGCAACAGCGCCATTGCTCAAAATATTTTGTTGCTGAAGGCAAAATGCGCTATTAATTATGAGAAGGTCTGTCATTTGGAGTACAGCTTTGTCCCTTTTGTGTTAATCAAGTATTAAGCATTTTTAGAAAAAGAATATTTTTAGAAGAAAAATACAATGCGGAGAATACATTACAGATTTGAAATATTAAGGCCTGGTGCATCTCTGCTATCACCCTCATGAAATGGGAAATGGGTCACATTTTCCAGGGAAAAACGAGATGCTGAAGGATCTCAGTTAGTCTCGCAGCATCCGGCTGAGTTCCTTCAGCACTCTCCGTGTTTTTACTGCAATCTCGGCATCTGCAGACTTACATGTTTACAACATTTTTCAGGGTCTTGTTGTAGACAATATAATTGGGGGGGGGGGTGGGATTTAGTGGGATCAGTTTGGTCAAGGGGCTTTATTTTGTGAGTGTAAAACACAAAGCCATTTCTATAAAATGCATGAGCGACTGAGTAAAAAAATACAATTTGATTCATGACCTCCAAGTACCATTCAAGGCTTCACACAAAGCCCTGGAACAACTGGACAGCCAAGGTGCATATATCAGGATGCTGTTTTATCAACTACAATTCAGCATTTACCTCCATCATCCCCTCAAAACTGATCAGCAAACTCCAAGACCGGGGACTTAACACCCCACTGTGTAAATGGATCATCGATTTCCTCACCTCCAGACCACAATAAGTGAGGATTGGTAAAGAATTTCCTCCACAATCGCCATCAGTACCAAGCACCACAGGGCTGCATTTTTACCCCCTGTTATACCCTATGACTGTGTGACTTGGTAGGAAAACAACATCATCTACAAATTTACTGACTATACTACGGTAGTGGATTATATAAAGGAAGGGGATGAGTCAGCGTAGGGGTGGGAGATTGAAAACTTGGCTGAAAGGTGCAACTTTGCACTCAAATGTCACTAAAACCAAGGAGCTGATTGTTGACTTCAGGAAGGGAAAGTCAAAGGTGTCATGATAATGAATATGTATGAGATGTACCGGAAGTCACGTGGTATGAGAGAGAGATAAGAATACAAGCAGGAGAACAAAGGAAGCAGGAGAATAAAAAGACACTAAGAAGTTTACCTGATAAACTTGTGTTTAATGTTTCATTAACTTCACATTTCGGGCCACATATGTGACATTGGCGACGAGGATGAAAGAAGCTTGAAGAAAATTAAAGACTAAACAAGATTACAGAGGTTTACAGACAACTTCAAGGTGATAAGAATTTTCTCTTGTCTCAGTACTTTTGGGGCTGGAATATTTCCTCATGGCTGGGGCAGACGGTGACTTTCTAACACATAGTGGAATTGCTCATTTTGACCCAACGGGTGATGCAAGCACTGTAAGTGTGAAGTGGAATGCATGGCTGGAAGAATTTGAATCCTATGCCGACAGTCGTGGCCTATTTTTAGATACCGGTACAGTTGAACAAAAAGCACAGAGAAGGGCATTACTTCTTTTCACTGCAGGACCCTCAGTTCGGGAAACATTTAAGATACTTTTGAATACTGGAAGAAAGGATGAGTACCGGAAAGCGGTAGATGCATTAAATGCACACTATGTAGTGACACCGAATGCTACATTTCAACGCCATTTGTTTCGGAGAACGAGACAAGAAGCTGGCCAGACAATTGCTTAGTACGTGACGAGACTATGCAAGCTAGCTGTTGGATGCAATTACATGCCAGCTGATTTGGACAACCAATTATTGGATCAAGTCGTACAGCACTGTAGATCAGATAAACTCAGAAGACGTCTACTGGAAAGGAGTGAGTTGGAACTCACCGATGCTTTAACCATTGCTGCTGCATTAGAGGCTGTTGAAGGGCAATTTCATACCATGTCCCTGAAAGACAACTCAAGCCAGCAAATTAAGAGGCTCTCACATCGCCATAATCAGCCAAGATATACGCCGACACGGGACGTGGAGTGTTATCGATGTGGAAACCGAGGTCACTTTGGAAAAGACCCATATTGCCCGGCCAAAGGCAAAGTTTGCAGAAAGTGTGGAGGCAAGGACCACTTTGCAAAGAAGAGCAAAAGCAAGTCCAATGCAGACCAGAAGAGGAAGAGTACAACTTCCAAAGGCAAAGCCTGGGGGAAAGGAAAGTATCCTGGAAAGAAAGATACTATTCGCCAGATAGACGGTGACGATGATGATACCCAGGAGGAACAGAGTTGTTACCAATTTACGTTGAATGAAGTACGTCATGAGAAAGTCCCAGTGATCATTGGTGGAGTGACAGTGCAGGTCATTGTATACTCAGGCAGTGACAGTAATGTGATTGATCGACATTTATGGGAGAAGTTGAAAAGGAAAAAGATCATCTGTACCTCAAAGAAGTGTTCCAAGAAACTGTATCCATACACAGCAACCAAGCCATTGCAGACCATTGGATGTTTTACTGCAACTGTTGAAGCTGGAGATAAGTACACCAAAGCAGAGTTTATGGTCATAGAAGAGAGGGGAGAACCATTGCTGAGTAGAAGCACAGCGCAAGACCTGGCAATAATTCATATTGGAGCTTGTGTCAATTCAATTCAGTCATACGAGGATATGAAGCAAGAATTCCCCGCAGTCTTCCAAGGAGTAGGAAAGCTGAAAGGTCGACAATTGAAGCTAGCGGTAGATGAAACGGTCAAACCCAAGGCACAACAAATGCGCAGAACTCTGTTTGAACTTCGTGGGAAAGTCGAAGCCAAAATTAAAGAATTGACCGAACAAGACATTATTGAACCGGTGGGACATTCGACACAATGGGTCAGTCCCGTAGTGATTGTGCCCAAACCAAAGGGTGACATAAGACTATGTGTTGACAAGAGAATGACCAATGAAGCTATAATTAGAGAACGACACCCTATACCAACAGTGGAGGAAATACTTCAAGAACTAACTACCAGCAAGGTATTCTCAAAAATTGATCTGAAATGGGGCTATCATCAATTAGAGCTGGATCCAGGTTCCCGAGATATAACTACATTTGTGACTCACTGTGGATTGTATCATTACAAGAGACTATCATTTGGAATTAATGCAGCTTCGGAGATCTACCAGTATGAAATCCATCGAGTGATTCAAGGCATTCCTGGAGTTGCCAACATTTCTGATGACATCATAGTCCATGCACCAACGAAGGAAGAGCATGACAAACGGTTGAGGCGTGTACTATCTAGACTACAGGAGGCAGGCCTTACCGTGAATGGAAACAAGTGCCAGTTCGGTGTGTCAGAAATGGACTTCATGGGACACAGACTTACAAGGGAAGGACTAAACCCTGCAGAGGCCAAGGTGAAAGCTATTGCAGAGGCACGTGCACCTCAGAACGCAACAGAGGTGAGGAGCTTCCTGGGATTAGTCAATTTTTGTGCAAAGTTCATTCCTAATTTTGCTACAGTGGCAGACCACTAACGAAACTAACCAGGAAAAGTGTACCATTTCATTTTGGATCTGAGCAGAAGAAAGCGTTCACAGAGCTGAAGCAAAGCCTGACAGATGCAAAAACTCTTGGATATTACGATCCGGCGGCATCAACCAAAGTCATAGCGGATGCCAGCCCGGTTGGTTTAGGAGCCGTGTTGGTCCAGATGCATGATGGAGGACCAAGAATCATTGCCTATGCCAGCAGATCGTTATCAGATGTGGAGAGAAGATACTCTCAGACAGAGAAAGAAGCACTCGGACTTGTATGGGCCTGTGAGAGGTTCCATGCATATTTATACGGCATTGAATTTGAACTCATCACAGATCATAAGCCATTACAGGTGATCTATGCACCTAGATCCAAACCATGTGCCAGAATAGAAAGATGGGTACTCAGACTACAACCCTACAAATATAAAGTAATCCACATTGCAGGGAAAGCAAACATTGCTGATCCGCTGTCCAGATTGGTGAAGGATGGTGGTCCACAATCCAAGTCAGATTTGGGAACAGAAACAGAGAGCTTTGTACGCTTCGTAGCTATTCAGGCGACACCAAAAGCTGTGACTACGAAGGAAGTCGAGAGAGAATCCGAACGTGATCCAGAACTCATGGAAGTAAGAGAATGCATACAGAGTGGACAATTTGACAAGTGTACTCACAAGGCTTACATTCCCATTAGAGACGAACTTTGTTGCATCGGACAGTGTGTATTGAGAGGTTGCAGATTGGTGATACCACAAAGATTGAGACCGAAAATCGTATCCTTAGCGCATGAAGGACACCTAGGTATTGTTGGTACCAAGCAAAACCTCAGGACCAAGGTATGGTGGCCAAGTTGTGATAAAGACGCCGAGAAATTTGTTAAAACTTGTCAAGGATGTCAAATCACAAGTAGGAGTAATCCGCCAGAACCGATCCGGAGTACGCAACTTCCGACAGGACCATGGATCGACGTAGCTGTTGATTTTCTTGGACCTTTACCGATGGGTGAATCAATTATGGTAGTGATAGATTACTACAGCAGATACTATGAGTACGTGGTGTTGAAGTCCACAACCACTGAAAAAACAATACAAGCGTTAGCAGAGATATTCGCAAGATATGGATTACCTGTTACATTATACTCTGACAATGGTCCACAATTCATTTCAGAGACATTTACGGATTACATGAGGACCACAGGTATCCACCATCATAAAGTAACTCCGAAATGGCCGCAAGCCAATGGAGAAGTAGAGAGACAAAATCAGTCCATTGAAAAACGATTGAGGATTGCACACGCAGAAGGACAGAATTGGCGAGAAGCATTGCTATCTTATGTGGCTATCTATTGAGCAACGCCTCATGCAACCACTGGAAAAAGTCCTGCAGAAGCATTTTTTGGGAGAAAAATCTGCACAAAAATGCCAGAAATAAAGGAAATCCGAGATGACCAGGAGATGAGGGTCCACGATGCTGAAAAGAAAGGTGCAGCAAAGCTGTACACAGATTCGAAACGTGGAGCCAAGTTCTCAGACATCATGCCAGGAGATAATGTTCTAGTGAGGCATGAAAATGGTGGTAAGCTAGAAACACCTTATTACCATCAACCCTATACTGTCGTATCCAGAAGTGGCAGTATGGTGACAGTCAAGTCTCCGACTGGAGTCCTGTATAAGAGAAATGTCTCAGATGTAAAAAGGTACCAGTCGAGAGATACATCGAGCGAAGAGGTTGAAAGGCCAATACAAGATGCTGAAACTGAGAGACCTGATGATGTTCCAGAGGCAGTTACCAGCACTCCTGATGAAGTGACTAGAGCGCCAGAAACAATGAAGAAATGGCTTGTTTTCAGATTTAAATGAGTCTAATTCTTTTTCTTTGTTACCCATGTCCATTCTAAATATTTAATTCTTTTGAGACCTACAGCATGGTAACAGACCACTTTAGCCCACGAGCTCATCCCACCCAATGGCACCCGATTGATCTACAAACCCGGGACAGTGGGAGGAAACTGGAGCCCCCAGCGGGAAACCCCCACAGACACGGGGGAAGACTGTACAAACTCCTGGCAGCCTGCTCTAACTGTCCCACCCATATCCTCTTTTACTACTTAGCTGTATCACGAAAATATTGTTGGCCCTTCATCTTTGATAGAATCCACACATTAAATTTAGAAATATGTCATGGAGCATTAATTTTCATGAGATACTAAAAAAAAAAGTGAGTAGCCATAGCTGGGGCATTTTGCTTAATTTCACCTTCAGGATATCAACGTGAGATGTGAATGTGAGAAACTCAGATGAGACCATCCAACATATGGCCTCCAGAAAGTTCAAGTCTCTGTGGAAACTAATCCATTTAGACACTCATGCAAAAGTCAATTGGCTGTGAAATCATTCGAGACGAAACACAGACAGATGATTCCCTTCACAGAAGCTTGCGCTGGGTTAAGCCAAAACCATAGGTCAAGTTTGCAAGACTCACAGCATTATTCAGCCGCGATGGAAACAAGCCATTCATTTCCCATGCTCTTCACCTGTCAAGAGGGTGCCAGACTTGACTTTGCGAGCAGGGCAAGCATCGGGTTGATTTTCCAAGTTTTTTCACCACCCAGCGCACGCTCTGTTCTCACTGCTACCATCAGGAAAAAGGTAGCGGTGCCACAAGACTCGCACCACCAGGTTCAGGAACAGCTGCTCCCCCTCCACCATCAGACTCCTCAACGACAAACTCAATCAGGGACTCATTACATGTGCACTTCCTCGATTTTCTTTTTGTTCCCTCTGTATTGCAGTTTGTTTAAATTTGTTATCTGTTTACAGTTCTTCATTTGTTTACATGTATAGGATGTGTACAGTTTTTTTGCCATAAGAATCTCAAGTTTGTATGGGATGTCATGCCTGTACTCTCACAATAAATCTGAACCATGGATGTAGGAAAGGGTCAACCTTACAGAAACATAACCTATGTGAACATTAATGCTGCAGGTAGTATAGATTTCAGTGTGTGATCCATATAAATCCTGGGTGCCTGTGTTTTTAGGTGCCACTATTTTGGTAGAGTCATACTTCTATTTTTTCCTGATATCTAATGGATGTGGAAATCATAGTTAACAAGACAATGTTCACTTCGGCAGCACATATACTAAAATTGGAATGATACAGAGAAGATTAGCATGGACCCTGCGCAAGGATGACATGCAAATTCATGAAGCATTCCTTATTTTTTTGTTTAAAAACATAAAACAATACAGTTAAACAAGAAAATCTGCAGCTTCTGTGGTCAAGTGCAATACATAAACGAGCTGCGCCATCTCAGCAGGTTTCTCCTGCGTCATCTCTTATATACCTCTATCAAGTTGTCCCTCATCCTTCATCGCTCCAAAGAGAAAAGCCCCAGCCTTGCCAACCTTGCTTCATTTGGCAGGATTTCTTTGGCACTTTGACAGGTTAATTTTAAGAGGGAACATTTGAATGCCAGTTTCTCAAACTCTGTGGGGCAGAGTTTGTAGCACATAGCCTCTGATTGCAAAAGAAATGTAAAAGCCTTCTCATTTCAGCCATGGACGTCATTGAAAACAAATGGGTTTTGGACCAGATGAATGTGGATAAAAATCCTGACGTTGATGCCTTTTGGGTGAGCTTAGCATCAGAGAAAGGGTACTGGAATACCCAAAACCTTGCATGAATAATATCAAATTACATTCATGAATGACTGTTAACTAATCCCTAAAAAATGTCTGCACACATGTCTGTAAACATCTTGTGCACATCATTTTCATGTGCATCATACTGGAACCTTTGGCTCTGCACAATGAAATTTCAAGGTGACCTTGGTTAATTTTAACTTAATTTTAATTTAGACATACACCATAGTAACAGGCCCGTTCAGCCCACAAGTCTGTGCTGCCCAATTTACACCTACAGCCTCCGGTATATTTTACAGGGAGAAAGGAAACCAGAGCCTCCAGAGAAAACTCACGTAGACAGGGGAAGAACGTACAAACTCCTTACAGATGACGTGGGATTCGAACTCCGGTCCCAATGGTAAAGGCACTGCACTGAACTTGAGGCCAACCGTGCCACCCTCTACACTAGCTGTGCCACGCTAAGTACATACTGTTACAAAAGACAGGCAAAATGTAAGATAGGAATATGAAGAGATGGCAATCCTTGCCTAATGCTCATTATGATAAATGATCTTGACCATTAAATCAGGGAAGATGTACGCACTCCAACAAGTAATGGCCAGAAGCCTGAAGTCCACCACCTCTAGGTTCAAGAACAATTTTTTTTCCCCCTTCAGCTATCTGGCTCTTGAACTTACCCAAATTACTCTAAGCAAAAACTACTCTGGGACCATCAAAATACCTGTCTGCACTGATTTTACATCCCTTTTTTTGCATGAAATACCTGTCAATATTTATTTGTTTATCCTCTGGATTTGTCATCTCCTTCCCTGTTGCATGGCATGTTGGGGTAAATTACCTTGATCATCACTTTCGATGCTCTATGTTCCATAGCTCTGTGAAGTTCTGCAACGAGATCTGATTTTTTTGGCACTAACTGCAACTATGAATATTTATCTCGCTCATTATTTTTTTGCCTCATACCACTTTGTAGTAGTTTAATTCCTGTGATTGTTATATTTGACATACCTGCAAGTGTGAATTTTGGTCCATCTGCACATTGTACTTATATATATGACAATAAACTCTCAACTCTTATTATGTCTATCAATCCAGGAGCAACAAGGCAATTACAATTTCTCTCTAACTCTCTGCACAATGTTCAATTTTTAAACTGAAAACTGATTTTCAAAAGAGAGATACATTGCAAATTTTGGGGAACAATTAGAATGTTTATATTTCCATACTCCAGCAATCCAAGCATTTTAAGTATTTAATTCTCAGATTCAGAGGCACTGAATCACGATGCCGATGTTCCAAACCTGGATGCTCCTTGTATTTTGTTATATTTGCTTACCCACTCTTCCTTTTTAATGTTTTGCTCACATTCCTTCAGGGAGGGAAACTGCAGCCCAACTTGGTCTGCTCTGTTTCCAATCGGCAACTGCACCACAGCACTGCCAGCTGAAGTCAAAGTGCCAACGATTATTTGAACTCAAAGGGACAGATTTGTTCTTCTCTCACATGATTTCAGTCACAATATTGATGAACGGTGGCATCGAGAAATGATGTGGAAGAATCAAGCGGAAGAATTCTCAGGCCAAAGCAGAAAGTTAAAGAAAATAGTTTTATTTAATGTTAAAATCGTTTTACAGAAACCAAAATAAAAACGATGATCTTCATGTGATTAAAAGGTAAAATGTGCATATAAAATATCAGAAACAATTTAAATTTTAAAGCCACAGTTTTGCATACACAAACTGATTTTGCAGGTTGGAAACAAAGATGATCACAAATTCCCTGGACAATCAAATGTACTTCTTTAGATAATTTTGCTCTAACAAGCTGTAGCATATTTACATCTTTTTTTTTTCACACCATAAACCACATTGACCATGATACATACATTTTCCTTTTCAAATATATACAGTGCCATTTTCTCCCCCCCCTCCCTCCTCCCATCCCACCCTCCCTACCTCCCCCCCATCCATTTAAAGTACAAAATCTAAGATACATTAAACCAGTCAAACAATGTTGTCATTCAATAAAAATAAAGAAGAAATTCCACTGAGTCAATTCTTTTCATTTCCTTCTCCTTTCATTAATTTAGGTAGTGAATGCCCCGGTAGGTTTTCTCTATTGTGTTTCATGTAAGGCTCCCATATTTGTTCAAATATTTCAATATTATTTCTTAAACTATATGTTATTTTTTCTAATGGAATACATTTATTCATTTCTATATACCATTGTTGTATTTTCAAATTATCTTCCAATTTCCAGGTTGACATAATACATTTTTTTGCTACGGCTAGAGCTATCTTAACAAATCTTTTTTGTGCACCATCCAAATCAATTCCAAATTCTTTGTTTTTTATGTTACTTAGGAGGAAGATCTCTGGATTTTTTGGTATATTGTTTTCTGTAATTTTATTTAATATTTGGTTTAGATCTTCCCAAAATTTTTCTACTTTCTCACATGTCCAGATTGCATGAATTGTTGTTCCCATTTCTTCTTTACATCAAAAACATCTGTCAGATACTGTTGGGTCCCATTTATTTAATTTTTGAGGTGTAATGTATAGCCTGTGTATCCAGTTATATTGTATCATACGTAACCTCGTATTTATTTTATTTCTCATCGTTCCAGAACATAACTTCTCCCATGTTTCCTTTTTTATCTTTATATTTAAATCTTGTTCCCATTTTTGTTTAGTTTTACCATTTGTTTCCTCATTCTCCTTTTCTTGCAGTTTAATATACATATTTGTTATAAATCTTTTGATTATCATTGTATCTGTAATCACATATTCAAAGTTATTTCCCTCTGGTAACCTCAGACTGCTTCCTAATTTGTCCTTCAAGTAGGATCTCAATTGGTAATATGCCAGCACTGTATCTTGAGTTATATTGTATTTATCTTTCATTTGTTCAAAGGATAATAATCTATTTCCTGAAAAACAATTTTCTATTCTTTTGATCCCTTTTTTCTCCCATTCTCTAAAGGAAAGGTTATCTATTGTAAAAGGGAGTAACTTATTTTGCGTCAATATTAGTTTTGGTAATTGGTCATTTGTTTTATTCCTTTCTACATGAATCTTTTTCCAAATATTGAGTAGATGATGTAATACTGGAGAACTCCTATGTTGTACCAATTTTTCATCCCATTTATATAATATGTGTTCAGGTATCTTTTCCCCTATTTTATCTAATTCTAATCTAGTCCAATCTGGCTTTTCCCTTGTTTGATAAAAATCTGATAGGTATCTTAATTGTGTGGCTCTATAATAATTTTTAAAGTTTGGCAGTTGTAAGCCTCCTTGTTTATACCATTCTGTTAATTTATCTAGTGCTATCCTCGGTTTCCCCACTTTCCATAAAAATTTCCTTATTATTTTCTTTAACTCCTTGAAGAATTTCTCTGTCAAGTGTATTGGCAATGCCTGAAATAGGTATAATATCCTTGGGAAAATGTTCATTTTAATACAGTTTATCCTTCCTATTAGTGTTAATGGTAAATCTTTCCAATGCTCTAAATCGTCCTGTAATTTTTTCATTAGTGGATAATAATTGAGTTTATATAGATGGCCGAGATTTTTATTTATTTGTATACCTAGGTATCTTATTGCTTGCATTTGCCATCTGAATGGTGATTCCTTCTTAAATTTTGAGAAATCTGCATTATTCATTGGCATTGCTTCACTTTTATTTACGTTAATCTTGTAACCCGACACTTCTCCATATTCCTTCAATTTCTTATATAATTCTTTTATTGATAGTTCTGGTTCTGTTATGTATACTATAACATCATCCGCAAATAAACTGATTTTATATTCCTTGTCTTTTATTTTTATCCCTTTTATATTATTTTCTGTTCTTATCAATTCTGCTAGTGGTTCTATAGCTAACGCGAACAATAAGGGTGATAGTGGGCATCCCTGCCGTGTTGACCTGCTTAAGTTAAATTGCTTTGATATATATCCATTTACTGTCACTTTCGCCAATGGCCCCTTATATAATGCTTTAATCCAATTAATATACTTCTCTGGTAAACTGAATTTTTGCAATACTTTGAATAAATAATTCCATTCTACTCTGTCGAAGGCCTTCTCTGCGTCTAAAGCAACTGCTACTGTTGGCGCTTTTCTCCCTTCTACTGCATGAATTAAGTTAATAAATTTACAAATATTGTCTGTTGTGCGTCTTTTTTTAATAAATCCAGTTTGGTCTAGATTTACCATTTTAGGTACATACTCTGCTAATCTGTTTGCTAATAGTTTAGCTATTATCTTATAATCTGTGTTAAGTAATGATATTGGTCTATATGACGTTGGTGCGAGTGGATCTTTCCCTTGCTTTAGTATTACTGTAATTATTGCTGTTTTACATGAATCTGGTAAGCTTTGTGTTTTATCAATCTGGTTGATTACTTCCAGGAGGGGAGGAATTAATAAATCTTTAAATGTTTTATAGAATTCTATTGGGAATCCATCCTCTCCTGGTGTTTTATTATTTGGTATTTTTTTTATTATCTCTTGTATTTCTACTATTTCAAATGGTTCTGTTAATTTATTTTGTTCCTCTATTTGTAATTTTGGTAGTTCAATTTTAGTTAAAAATTCATCTATTTTTCCCTTCTTTCCCTTCATTTTCAGTTCGGTATAATTGTTAATAGAATTCTCTAAAGTTTTCCTTAATTTCTTTTGGATTATATGTGATTTGTTTGTCTTTTTTCCTTGATGCCAATACCATTTTCTTAGCTTGTTCTGTCTTAAGCTGCCCTGCTAGAATTTTGTGCATTTTTTCCCCTAGTTCATAATATTTCTGTTTTGTCTTCATTATGTTCTTCTCCACCTTATATGTTTGTAGTGTTTCATATTTTATTTTTTTATCTGCCAATTCTCTTCTTTTAGTTGTATCTTCCTTCATTGCTAATTCTTTTTCTATATTTACTATTTCCCTTTCCAACTGCTCTGTTTCCTGATTGTAGTCCTTCTTCATCTTGGTTACATAACTTATTATTTGCCCTCTAATGAACACTTTCATTGCATCCCATAGTATAAACTTATCTTTCACTGATTCCGTATTTATTTCAAAATACATTTTAATTTGTCTTTCAATGAATTCTCTAAAATCCTGCCTTTTAAGTAGCATGGAGTTTAATCTCCATTCTTGGAGGGATGTCCTCTAACTCTATTGTTAATATCAAGGGTGAATGGTCCGATAATATTCTAGCTTTATATTCTGTTTTTCTTACTCTATCTTGCATACAAGTTGATAACAAAAATAGGTCTATTCTTGAGTATGTTTTATGTCTACCCGAGTAATATGAATATTCCTTTTCATTTGGGTGTTGTTTCCTCCATATATCCAAAAGTTGCATTTCTTCCATCGATTTAATTATAAATTTGGTTACTTTGTTCTTTCTGTTAATTTTTTTCCCAGTTTTGTCCATATTTGAATCCAAATTCAGGTTGAAATCCCCTCCTATTAATATGTTCCCTTGCGTATCTGCTATCTTCAAAAAAATATCTTGCATAAACTTTTGATCTTCTTCGTTAGGTGAATATACATTGAGTAGATTCCAAAACTCCGAATATATCTGACATTTTATCATTACATATCTCCCTACTGGATCTATTATTTCTTCTTCTATTTTAATTGGCACATTTTTACTAATTAATATAGCTACTCCTCTTGCTTTTGAATTATACGACAGTGCTGTTACATGTCCTACCCAATCTCTCTTTAATTTCTTGTGCTCCAATTCAGTTAAATGTGTTTCTTGCACAAATGCTATATCAATTTTTTCTTTTTTCAGTAAATTTAGCAGTTTCTTCCTTTTAATTTGGTTATGTATTCCGTTAATATTTAAAGTCATATAGTTCAGCGTAGCCATTTCATACTTTGTTTATCTTCCCTTTGCGTTTCTCCATCATTAACTTTCCTTCTTATCCATTTCTGCTTTCTTGTTTTGAACACTTTATAAGACAACATTTCTAAAACATCAAACATTTTCCTTATTCTCCTATTTAAAACTTCTTTAACCCCATTCTCCCCTCCCCCTCCTGAGTTGCCCTTTATCCCTTGTCGGGCAACCACATCTCCCCTCTCCATTTGGTTTTGCGAATTCACTCGCAAACGTCAACTGATTTTGCAGTGACCGTAACTCCTCCCCACCCAGCCCCCCCCAGAAAAGATTTCAATTTTCATATGTAACAAAGGTCACTCTTTTAATTCCCTCCTTATTCCCTCTATTCCCTTTCCCTCCCTCATTAATTCTTGTCTATACTCTATATATTTTCCTCTAAATACGGATACATTCATGTATACACACTATATATATATATATATATATATATATATATACACACATATACCCCTTTACACACATACATATAGTTCGTGGTCCTTTTTACTCTCATTACATGTCTTCATCTCTCTGCTTGTTTTGTAGTTGTTCTGCAAATTTCCTTGCTTCCTCTGGATCCGAGAATAGTCTGTTTTGTTGCCCTGGAATAACTATTTTAAGTACCGCTGGGTACTTTAACATAAATTTATATCCTTTTTTCCATAAGATCGTTTTTGCTGTATTGAACTCCTTCCTCTTCTTCAGGAGTTCAAAACTTATGTCTGGATAGAAAAAAATTTTTTGACCTTTATATTCCAGTGGCTTTTTGTCTTCTCTTACTTTTTTCATTGCTTTCTCCAATATATTTTCTCTTGTTGTATATCTTAAGAATTTTACTAAAATGGATCTTGGTTTTTGCTGCGGTTGTGGTTTTGGGGCTAGTGTTCTATGTGCCCTCTCTATTTCCATTTCTTCCTGTAATTCTGGTCTTCCTAGGACCCTGGGGATCCAATCTTTTATAAATTCCCTCATATTCTTGCCTTCTTCATCTTCCTTAAGGCCCACTATCTTTCTATTATTTCTTCTATTATAGTTTTCTATTATATCTATCTTCTGAGCTAACAGCTCATGTGCCTCTTTAACTTTTTTATTAGATTCTTCTAATTTCTCTTTTAAGTCCTCTACTTCCATTTCTACTATTATTTCTCGTTCTTCCATATTTTCCACTCTTTTTCCTATCTCTGACATGACCATTTCTATTTTATTCATTTTTTCTTCTGCATTCTTAATTCTTCTTTTTATCTCATTAAATTCTTGTAATTGCCATTCTTTCACGGATTCCATATATTATTTAAAAAAAGATACATCCATTGTCTTGCCTTTCTCTTCTTCTTCCATTTCTTTCTGTTCTTCTTCTTCTTCTTCCTCTGGGTTGACCATCTGTTGTTTCCTTGTTTTCTTTTTACCCTCTTCTTTCTTGTTGTCGTTATTGCCTGTGTTCTGCACCTGCTGCTGTGCTGCAGGTGTCTCTCTCAGCTGTGGAGATCGACTCCGCAGCTGTTCCCCCCTCCCGTCAGTGTGTTTTTTTTCATGTGCATCACGCATGCGCGACTCCTCGCGCATGCGCGGTTGCGCACTTTTACTCGGCTCTGCGAGCCATTTTGTAGTCTCGAGCCCGGGATTTCCACTGACCTGAGGGAGCGGGCTTCTCTCTCCGTAGAGGGCCTCTTCGGACAGGTAAGGCCTTCACCTTCTTCTTCCGACATTCTTTCTTCCTCTTTTCTTTCCGTTGTTTTCGACTTTTCTCTCTTCGCTGCCATTTTCTTCTCACCTTTATTTTTACTTTATTATAAATTTTAATCTTGTACCTTTGCACTTTGTGTGTTTTTTTTAAACTTTTCGGGAGAGGGCTGGAATTCCCTGACCGGCCACTACTCCATCATGTGACTCCTTCCCCATATTTACATCTTGGTGCACTTTCTCATCTGCACAAAGTGTGTGTACACACACACACACACACACACACACACACACACACACACACACACACACACACACACACACTCACCCACCCACCCACCCACCCACCCACGATTGGAATTTAAAGGCTTGATAATACTTGAATCTCAGTGATCTAGATACAATGTGGAATTACAGTTAAATCCACATAATCCAGAATTGAAGCAGTTGGCAAATCAATCACAGAAAATAAATAGGTACAAAAATACAGAAGTTTAAATGCGCCTTGCTGTTAGTTCACCAATCCATGCAACAAATGATCTCAAGTAAGCAGAAAATTCACTTATCCAATCCCCATAGGTGCTGGATACATGGGGATTTTCTGTATTATATTTGGTGTGATCTGATTCAGCAGCACACAACCTATTTTGATCAAATCAGGTCTTCTAATTTCCCTTCCCATCAACTGATAAATTCCCTGCTTCATATATGGTTGCCTATTAAAAGGTGCATCATTGAGTTCATAAATTGATCAGACTGAGTTTGTTCGCCTTTGTAACAATATGGTCAGTGAACAATTGACTGCATCTGAACCCCTCCCCCCCATGTCGATTGCATCTCTGCCACTTCCTTAATCAAAAACAATTCTTGAAAACCTTTCAATTTGCTTGTGCGGACGCAGCCACTACACTCTCGCTCGGATCAGTTTTCATCAAGTCGGCAGTTTGAGGAAATTAACTTGTCAGGTACTCTTCTTAAAAAGTGACATTATCCCTTTAAATCCAGAAATGCTTGAAAACAAATTGAAAAATCGGAAATGTGCCTTCTTGCACTGATCAAAGTGAAAGCTGTCATTACACCATTGGTGAAGAATATTCTCAATGCCAACATCTGCTTTTCTCAAGTCGGGAACAGTATTAGCCATGGGGAATCTCGTAACCTTAATAGGCCCTTCTATAAGCCATCGTTAATAAAGTCACATTCCAAGGTTTACCAAGCATTGAACATTCAGGCTTTAGATCTCAGCATAAAGCTCAGAATGGCATCGACAAGCAGACGGAATGCTGCATTGTGGCAGATGCAGAGATCTGGAAAGGTTGTTCCAATGCCATTGTGCGCACCATTGACATTTAACATCCATCCCTAAATGCCCTTCAAGTGTTCATAGTGAGCTGTCTACTTGAACGGACATCATCCTGCAAGCCACCTCACAACACCTTGCTTTGATACTGGCAGAGAGAAATCTCATTCAATGGCATCCATTGGCCAAATTAGATGTCCCCCACTTTTGATGGACAATACAGACCAGTTCAACTTTATGTGATGATGAGAATTGCAGCTACTTAAACATAGCTTGGCTAGTTATGTGACCAGTGATGATCATCAAAAATATGGAGCTATGCTCCATTATGCATTCAACTGGAATACAATTGCATTACGACTGATGGCGCATAACTTTCATGGATGCTCAGTTATGAACGACTGCATCTGTTCTGATTCTAACCCATTATCTGTCTTATTTAGTATCAACTTAGTGCTGCACAACACAATCAAAGTTGATCCTCGTGTGAACATAAGTCAAAGAGAATTTGGTATTTACTCCTGATCTGCAATGAAAGAGCAATGGTAAGATGACAAAATATAGTTGATTTTTTCTGTCCAATACATAAAAGTGCTGGAGAAACTCAGTGGGGCATGCGAAGGGTAACCTTGATGGTTTGGGACTGAGCCCTCCATCAAGGTATGAGCACAAAGCAAGCAGGCGATTAAATAAGTGCCCACTTTTTTATTCAGGTACCTGCCTGGTTTTTGCTGATACCTTGATGAAGAAATCAATCCAAAAGTGTTGGCTGCCATTTACTTCCAAGAGATGCTGCATGACCTGCTGAGTTTCTCCAGCACACTTGTATTTAGCACTATGACCAAAGCATCTTCAGACTTTCCTGTTTCGGTCATTTTCTGTCAATTTACACATTCTAGAGCTATTGACCAAAGTTTCCATCCCAGAACAGTTCTGAAGCCAACACAGTAATTTTAAAATAAATGACATTGCCTCTCACAGAAAATATTGTCAGCATTGGTCTTTGATGGTTTGGTGGAGTCAGCTTTTTTCATGAATACACAAGAACCTTGAAGTTTCAATGAAGAACCACTGTGTGAACTTCTGATGGAAGCCCAAAGTGTGAATGGAGTTACTGTGGATGGTTACTTATGTCATAATATTATCCTGTGACAAAGGTTTTGACAGAACAGGATTGAATACTCTGCCACTTGCAACTCGGACAGTTCCAGGAAAGAAAGCTTGCTTGGGTTGCAGGACCACAGTTTGTAGACAGCTTTAAACTCCTGTGCAGTTGGAAAGTAAGCTCACACACTCCATGAGATGAAATAGAATTTATCCAGGTTATAATGATGGGCCAAGAATTAAGATATTCGTTATTCACAATTTATACTTATAATGAATTGTGGTGTACTTCTTATGATTGACTCTACCAGGAGGTAACAGGGCCAGGAATCTGATGGAGTGGGAGGAGGCACTTTCTGCAGTATCCTAAGAACTTCCCAATGTTGTGCAGCATTGAGAATTACTGAATGAATAACCGAAAAAGGAAACAATCAGCTGGAGGGTTTCTTCTCTCTGTTGGACAATCTCAAAGGGTTTCTCAAATCCACATTTGGAAATCTCCAGGTTCCTCCTCCTTGGCTGAACATGATTACATCTGGGTGGTCTGGCTCCTGCCCATGGGACTGAAACAGCTTCTCTGGAGAGTGATGAATATGTTGAATTCTTCTTCAAAGAAGCAGGGGAGGTCAAACAATAAATCTGCAGATGTTAGAGAACTAGAATCATCCATAGAAGTACTGGAGGAACTTAACAGGTCAGGCAGCATCCTTGGAGAGCAACAGGCCATCAATGTTTTTGACCTGAGCACTTCGTCGAGCAGGAGAGGCTGCCTCATTGAATGTATTTAAGACATAGTAGATAGACTTTTGAAGAATAAGGGAACTGCAGTTCATGGGGAGCAGGCAGGGGAGTGGACCCACGTCCACCAAGATCAATATCATCATATAGAATGGCAGTGTGGCAGGCTTGATGGACCAGATGACTCACTCTTGCTCCTATTTCTCAAGTAATTAGGTTCTATCCCAAAATCATGGTGGTGGAGCAGTTAATATCATCTTCAATGATAGTCCATCTTGTTTTTTTCTCACGTTTTGTCAACGTCACTGATGAAGGCATTTCAAATGTGATTGAGAATTACATGTGTTTGAATTTACACTCCAATCAGCCACTAAATGAAGGCAAATTGCCTTCCCCCAGGGGTAGCAGAAAAAAGGATATCTTCAAGTGTTTACTCCAAAGACAAGAGGAGGTGAATTTACACTTTCCAGAGGTACTATTGGAACAAAATCAAAGTCTTCTTTCTATTGATTGCAAATATGTGCATATCAATTGTAAAGCTGCCTCAGGACCTTCATATTGCCATCATCATCACCCTGTACAAAAACAAAGGAGAGAAATCAGACTGCTCAAACTACAGGGGAATCACGCTGCTCTCCATTGCAGGCAAAATCTTCGCTAGGATTCTCCTTAATAGAGTAATACCTAGTTTCGCCGAAAATGTCCTCCCAGAATCACAGTGTGGCTTTCGTGCAAACAGAGGAACTACTGACATGGTCTTTGCCCTCAGACAGCTCCAAGGAAAGAGCAGAGAACAAAACAAAGGACTCTACATCACCTTTGTTGACCTCACCAAAGCCTTTGACACTGTGAGCAGGAAAGGGCTTTGGCAAATACTAGAGCACCTCGGATGCCCCCCCCCCCCCCTCCAAGTTCCTCAACATGGTTATCCAACTGCACGAAAACCAACAAGGTCGGGTCAGATACAGCAATGAGCTCTCCGAACCCTTCTCCATTGACAACGGCATGAAGCAAGTCTGCGTCCTCGCACCAACCCTCTTTACTATCTTCTTCAGCATGATGTTGAAACAAGCCATGAAAGACCTTAACAATGAAGACGGTGTTTACATTCGGTACCGTACGGATGGCAATCTCTTCAATCTGAGGCGCCTGCAAGCTCACACCAAGACGCAAGAGCAACTTGTCCGTGAAGTATAACCTTACTGATATTCAAAAAGCTTTGCAAAATCTTCAGTGAAGAACGCTCCCCTGGCTGGATGTAAAATACGACAACCATTAAATAATGAGGGCAGTATACTCCAATAATATATCAATGCTCATGATGATCTCACCTCGGAACTGCTTTATAAGCTAAAGATTGCACACTCCATTAAGCATACTATGGTCATTTAAAATCTATATATTTGCTTCCTTTTTACATCTGCTTAAGCAAGAAGGGCAAGATATTATTTTCCCCCAAGAATAACACATGATGATTTGCCAACTGTTTTTCCTTTCTGCATTCTTCACCAAACCATGACGTTGCCACATTTTTCTCTTGCAATAGTCAATGGAAATCAAGGCATATTTTCCATGGTGAGGCACTGACTTCAGCCTGAGGTTTTTGGCAGCACCATCTGCCGTATCCTCCAACCGCAGATGCGCCAATTAACCCTTTGTGGACTCCAAAGCGGCTGCATGACCTTCCATGAGATATCCGTTTTCTAAGCAGAAAGTTTGCACACTGAGTGGGTCCTAGGGTTAACCTGACACAGGTAGAGTACATCACTGACTAAAGAGAAAAAACTTCCATTATTACTGAATCTTATTTTCATTGAAATGTAATAAATTGATTTTTGCGTGCAGTTGTAAATGCAACTTTTTAAAAATAAAACATCGGAACAACTTGTTTCATGTGCTTGTGAATTACAAAGAGCTATACAAACATTCAGTCGCCCTCATCATATCGACAGATTTGACAGCCTGTTGAAACCACAGGGACCTGACCTCACCAGCTGTCAGAGCCAATTTATGATTGAAGCCTCTCTTGATGCTGAGATCATTCACGTTCCCCCTGGGCTTCACCGACGAGCTGGCAACCAGGTTGGCAATTTCAGGTCAATGGAAAATCTGCTCAATCAGCCCTTCAAATTCACCATTAACAAGCTGAGGAACATCATTGTCAATGATGCAAGGAAGTGGCATGTCAAACACCCCCTGAAATTTTGAGGAATCCATCTGACAGTTAACAGTAACGCTGTGCTGCTGTTCAAGAATCCTCTCCAATGCTCTTTGAATCTAGCAATATTTGTGCAATTTCCCAGTGCTGACCCAATCCACTGAGTTACCCGGTTCTGCACAATGCACATCTCTTCGACTAGATAGGATCTTCCGAGGTCAGAATTATTAGTACTGAACCTTATGGGGTAGTGTGAAGTCAGGTCACATAAACATTGGGACCATTGATGCATGTCAGTCTGGGAAGGCAGCTGAAGTGAATTTCCATGACATTAAGTTTTGTGGTACTATATATCCTATGCAGGTTGCTTAACCGGGCTGAAGAGGCCTGCCTCCCCTTTTAGGTCGAACCATTTCTGGAGATCTACGACCGCTGTCCCCAGTTATGGAGTGGTGCGCCCTGGAATCGGCCTGCATGCGTTTACTCCTGCCGCGGCCGAGTAAAGGGGATGAAGCATTGGTTGAGGATCAGAAAGAAAAGTTCTAGTAGAAATTTTTTTTTAAGACTGGAGAGAGCTCTGCAATGGAGTTCACAGTTGTTAGTGTTTAGACTATTGGTTTTTGAGGTGTGTATTAAACTCTGAAATACACTAAACAGTTCTCATTGACCACCCCCGGCCCGGGGCTCGGCTGCCATCGGTCGGGCTGTGCGGGCTGCCGGGGTTTGCCGGGTGATGGCGGCCTGTGTTCGGTGCTCGGGCAGCAGTGCGGGCAGGCCCGGTCTCGGCTGGCTGTCTCTCCCCGTGATACGGCCGTTACCTCAGGCGGACTCAGGCAGGACCTCGGGCCCCCCCCGGGAGGCAGTGGGTCCTCGGGCCTCTGGCGGCAGCAGCAACAGGACCTTGGAACCCCAGGTGGCAGCAGGTCCTCGGGCCTCCAGAGGCGGCAGCAATGCAAGTAAAACTTTCATTGCATCTGCATACTGTACTTGTACACATAACTATAAACTGAATCCTATATTGGGATTGTCATGGCATAGGATTAGACAGGCAAGTCCTTTGAGTGATGCACCAACTTGAAAATCCTGTCGAGTCCTGGATCTGCAACAGTCCAGTGAAAAGTGCAGAGAACAAAACAAAGGACTCTACATCACCTTTGTTGACCTCACCAAAGCCTTTGACACCGTGAGCAGGAAAAGTCTTTGGAAAATACTAGAGCGCCTCGGATGCCCCCCCCAAGTTCCTCAATATGGTTATCCAACTGCACAAAAACCAACAAGGTCGGGTCAGATACAGCAATGAGCTCTCCAAACCTTTCTCCATTGACAACGGCATGAAGCAAGGCTGCGTCCTCGCACCAACCCTCTTTACTATCTTCTTCAGCATGATGCTGAAACAAGCCATGAAAGACCTCAACAATGAAGACGGTGTTTACATCCAGTACTGCACGGATGGCAGTCTCTTCAATCTGAGGCGCCTGCAAGCTCACACCAAGACACAAGAGCAACTTGTCCGTGAACTACTCTTTGCAGATGATGCCGCCTTAGTTGCTGTCTTGGGTAAACTTATACCTCTCATTTTGTTCATTTTAGATTGGTCACAGTGTTTGAGCTACCGAAAGAAAATAGACACACACACCGAGAGCAGTTCAGTTTATACAAATGTTTATTACTAATTCAAAAGCTGATTTCACACTACAATATGCAAGCCCTTCCCAACTATACTTATCAACGCTTGGACTGGTCCCAACTGCCGAAGCGAGGCAACGACTGCACACTTGTAGTAGGTTGTCAGGGCGCTGGTAGCAGCTTCTCCACCTCCCCCGACCGGGACGTTACTCGGACTCTGGCTGTTCTTCCTTCTTGACAAGGGGTGTTCCCACCCCTCGGAGAATCTAAACTTCAGCAGCAGGACCACAGGCTTATATACCCCAAAAACAATTAATCATGCGCCTACTCCTTCTAATATTTGTCAGTCAAAATCAAAACTGAACATTACATTCTACAATTTAGAAGATTAATTATTATGGAACCAGGATGTTATAATTTCCTGGTTTATCTCGTAGATACAAAGACTTATTAAAACTTCTCGAGCAAGACAGGTTGTGACCAATTCGTCAATTTCAGAGTGTTGCATTTGACAACTGCTTTCCCTGGGCCTCACAGTGGAATTCCATTTCAAAGTGTATCTTCAGATAAGTCCCCATGGCTGAGTTTAATTACATCTGCTAGTTCTGAAAGTAAGGTGACCTGCGTGTGGACCCAGTGTCATCAGTTCCACATAAGCAAAAAGCATCTGGGTACATGGTTTTAATCCTCCATTACGGTTTCCCATTCAGAGACAGCTCTCCAGCTCATGACGTCCTGTTTTACGGAAACTTCCAAAATGTTTGCCCTGGAAGTCAGCCATCAGCCAGCTCCCCACCATGACCACCAGCCACTTCACATCTCCATCGGGCACACAGAACTCAAAACGGTTAACCAGTTTACCTACCTCGGCTGCACCATTTCATCTGATGCAAGGATCGACAAAGAGATAGACAACAGACTCGCCAAGGCAAATAGAGCCTTTGAAAGACTACACAAAAGAGTCTGGAAAAACAACCACCTGAAGAAACACACAAAGATCAGTGTGCACAGAGCCATTGTCACACCCATGCTCTTGTTCGGCTCTGAATCATGGGTCCTCTACCGGCATCACCTACAGCTCCATCATCACTGTCTCTGCTCCATCCTCAACATTCATTGGAATGATTTCATCACCAACATCAAAGTACTCGAGCTGGCAGAGTCCGCAAGCATCGAACCCACGCTGCTGAAGACCCAACTGTGCTTGGTGGGTCACATCTCCAGAATGGAGGAGCATCGCCTTCCCAAGATTGTGTTCTATGGCGAGCTCTCCACTGGCCACCGAGACAGAGGTGCACCAAAGAAGAGGTACAAGGACTGCTTAAAGAAATATCTTGGTGCCTGCCACATTGACCACCGACAGTGGGCTGATATCGCCTCCAACCATGCATCTTGGCACCTCACAGTTCAGCGGGCAGCAACCTCCTTTGAAGAAGACCGCAGAGCCCACCTCACTGACAAAAGACAAAGGAGGAAAAACCCAACACCCAACCCCAACCAACCAATTTTCCCTTGCAACCGCTGCAACCATGTCTGCCTGTCCCGCATTGGACTTGTCAGTCACCAACGAGCCTGCAGCAGACATGGACATATCCCTCCATAAATCTTCATCCGCGAAGCCAAGCCAAAGGAAAGACTATATATCAGGTCCGGTAAGTTACAGGTCTAAACTTTGAGAAATGCCAAGCAGGTCACTTAAGAGATGAAAACCAGCAAGAGGTGGTAAAAATTAAAGAAACAAATGAATTTATGGAATCTGCATTGACTTGTGACTAAATGGTTGGCTATAAATCAATGCAATGTTGAGAAAGTTTACCAAAAAATGTATGAGATGTCTCGCACGATGATCTGCAGAATAACAATTACAGAACACCTCAAGTCTCTGTCTTGTAAACGCTCATCACATCAGAGCCTGGCCACACATCTCGAGTGGGTAATATCTGTTTACAGTTGATGGTTTTCAGACGTTTGTAAAGTTATCTTAAAAACAAAGCACAGTAATTGAAGAGCCAAAGAGTTTCTGAGTGCATGAGTTTGTATCATTGAGTAAAAAACAATCATGTTCAATGAAGAATTAGAGTTAAAAGGCAAAGCCAATGTCTGGTGTGGGTTTGCAGTGTTCTCCATTTAATTGATATTGAATTGGCAACCATGCAGGTCATGTTTTCCAAAGACCCATTCCTCTTCAGAAACTGACCATACCTCCATTAAGGGAACATCACTACTGCTTCCTGAATGATGCTGACTGATGCACAAGGTGCTTCTGGTGTTAGATGTCAGCTGAAGGTGAAGTGAATGTATCAGGCTACTGTTCATGAAGTGCATCAGACTGGAATGAACAGCACCAATAGGTTTCTTTTTGTGGAACTCCCACCACCCGATAAGAATGAGACATCCATCCAGCCAGTGCCAACTCCTCATACTAATAATCAATAAAGGGCTTGCAACTTCATGCTGCTCATTCCCAGTGAGGGCAATGGAAGTCCTTTATGTGCAGGTTAACTCCTGTCAATAGACACGAAGGCAAAGGAGCCCTTCTCCAGGAAGGATTGTCCCCATTGCATGCTGTGGCTAACATTTCTTGTGATGAAGGTTCTCCCAATTTGTAGCAGCCTCTCCAGAGTGGAATTGCTTCAGATTAAAAGCTTTGACATGTTCAGACCCAGGTCCAATATTTCATAAAAAAAAGAGCCTCTTGCACCTTCCCACTTAGTCAGTCGTTCTTCTCACCAGAGTTATACGTACTGATCATTGCACATCCTAGATGAGAGAATCCTCCCTACTTTAATCCTATTTTCCTTTGATAGATCCTTATCGTACAACACCTTTCCTGTCCCAATATTCATCCAAATCTTTTAAATGTCAAATAAGACCCCAGTGATCTTCTCGGCTGCTCTTAAAGTCCTGGGGATTTCCCTCCGATCCAATCCAAAAATAATTGCTCACATCGTTATTTATAAAAAGCATTTTTAATAGTTTTTGGGTGTCAAAGATAGTAAGTCTGACAAAGCCTCCCGATCAGCCTCCTGTTAAACTTCAGGTCCAATGGTTTTTGCATGCCTCACAATACTCAGTGATGTTGACCTCCCCATCCTCCCCTCCAGATGATGAGACGCATTTCCAGGAATTGGGAAAAGGTTAGTTTTGGGAGGGTGGGGTGGGGGGTAATGGAGCAAGAACATGCAAGGAGAATGGATAAGGCAGTGAGGGAAGAATGTTTTCAACATGCACGCAACAAGCCAAATCACTGCATGCGCACCCAAACTCTAATTGTGGTGCAAAACACATGAATGTAGCAGCACAAGTTAGATACATGGAGATATAATTGGCAGAAAACATCCCCATCACAATTTCTCAATGCCTTCCCTCAGGCTTCAGAGGGATAAAGACACCATTTCATTTGTCAGGAAGTTGCTGGGTTCTGCCCATGTGTGTCTACTGCACTGAAATGACTCCAGCAGCTTGAGGTGGGATGTTAATTGCACTGCAGAGAGTAGTGCTATTTGTATAAACAATAAACACTGCTGAGTATGTCCAATGGTAATTATTTTCAAGCATTACTACCTTAAGGCCAATCGTGAATCTCTGAGCAACTGAAGCCTTGGTCCCAAATTAAGAAAATCAGTCTGCACTTACTAAAGCTTGATTGCAGGGAATTATAAACCAGACTCAGAATCTGACAAGATCAGATCAGCCATTCATTTTGTCTCATGATGCATTTTTAATCAGCTGATTTTTCTCAGCTGTTGATAATTGATAGCCAGATAATTAACATGAAGCAGCAAAGTTCCAGAAATTTGACACTTGACCTTTACAACAAGAAAGTTCCACAGAAGAAAGTTCTTGTGGCGAGTGACATGGTTAGTGTAGCGGTCAGTTCAACACTAGACAGTTCAAACAGAGCCCGTGACCTGGGATTTTCCTTGTGTCTGCGCAAGTTTTCCCTGCATTCTCTGGTTTCCTCCCACCATGCAATATGTGTGGGGTTGTGGGTTAATTTGGGTGGCACTAGTTTAAATGGCCTGAATCGCCTTCTACGGAGGCTCCAATAGCTTAGTGGTGAGAGCACTGGCCTTGAAAACCAGGGGTTGCAAGTTGGTTCCTCGCTGGGGCCTCATTTCTGTGAGGGGGGTGCCGAACAAAGTGGCGACTCTTTATCTTCTTTACGGAAGACCAAGTTAAAGAATTTCATGTAGGTTACATTCTAAATGTAGTATTACTTGACACTAATGAAACCTTTAGCATGCAGTGAATAAAAAAAAGTTAATTCTGCTGAGACAAAAGCAAATGACGGACAAGGAAATTCATGGGCTGGAACAGTGGTAGAAAGCCTGAGCTGTAAATCAAAATCAAGATTTTATTAAAGGATTTCACGCCTTACAAAAATCTTGTGCGCACATCAAGCCATGACCAAATTACTGAGTAATAATCGTTGAAGGTAAATTATTTTCAAAACCAAGAGGACTGTAAGAGGTTGTTTCAATGACACTGCCTCTACAATTGATTCTGCCTCCTCAGAAAGCTTCCAGCCTTCTTCAAGGAAACAAAAATACAACCTCCACCCAATCCTCCCATTGAATGATGTCATTGTTATTTAACTCCATTTATAACTTTTCATCTCTGCCCAACTCTTTACAGTTCCAAAATTTTCAATGTGTCAAGTGCCCCTGCATTTCGTAGGAACATGGTAAGAATGCCAAAAGACTAACATCCATTAATGGTTCAGGTCTGACTTTTTGGACCTCAAGCTTCCTCCACGAGTGAACATAGTTTTGACTCATCTCATGATCTGGTACAGCTCTTTTCAATCACCCTTTCTTCTTCTTGACACAAAAGAAAAAAAAATTAAAGACAAGAATCTTTATTTGAGGCTGAACCATGTAATTCATTTCAAGTCAATTTAATTTTTTTTAGACATATAGCACAGTAACAGGCCATTCAACACACAAATCTGTCCCATCCAATTAACCTACATGGTCGGAGGAAACTGGAGCCCCTGGGGAAAACCCACTCAGACACAGGGAGAACATACAGACTTCTTGCAGACAGTGTGGGATTCGAATCCTGGTCCCGACCTCTGGCGCTGTAAAGGCATTGTGCTAACTGCTATGCCAACCATGCTGCCATCAAGTTTATTGTCAACTGATTGCACAAGTACAACCCAGTGAAACAGCCTTCTCCAGTCCTCATTGTAAAAGACACCACCAGACAAAACGCACATACAAACAATCAATACATATGCAGGGCACATATTTGTATATACAAATATATACATTTTGTTTATAAATATGAGAGTCTCTGATGGTTAGTGTGAGCAGTTCCTTTGGTGGTTCAACATTTTCACTGCCCATGGGAAGAAGCTGTTCCTCAGCCTGGTGGTGCTGGGTCTGATACTCCTATATTTCTTTATTTCTTCATTCCTTAGCTTATCTAATTGTGTCTTCTGACCATGGCGCCTACTTTGCCCCTCATGAATGCTCACTTCCAACCCTAATTTTGTTTGCATGTTGCATTTGATAAATTCTCATATCCTTCCCAGCATTTTGCAATTGTTTAGATCTCTGCAGATGACATTGTAACCCATACCTTTATCAGCTTCCAACCCGATCATTTTGAGAAGTTCCTATAGCCTATTTCATACTTTTCCTTTATGTACTTCCCACTGTAACTCCTGGCCCTGCAAATTTTGCACACTATTGCATCGTTTTGCATCTCTCTTTCTCCTTGCCCCATTTTTGATACCTTGTTTTCTTAACAATTCCACCACCCTACTCTTAATGCAGTTCTGACAATTCACTTCTGTTCTGAAGCAACAACCTCGTGGATGGAAAGCAGCTAACTTTGGAAAGGAAGCAAATAATCGAGAAGCAATTTCTCAAGCAGTGAAGTTTCTCTTCAAACAATCAGTTGGGTATTATTTTCCAGGAAAGGTAATAAATTTTTCCAGTGAAATTAAAATGTAGCTCTCATTCTCCCTCTGTAACTTTGCACTCTATATTGTGTGTTTTTTGTTGTACTTCTGGTTGGGTTGACTTGCTAATTAGCATGCAAAATAAGTCTTTTCATTGGACCTCTCTGCAACTTTTGACCATTCACTGGAACACAAAGTTGATGTAACAAGATAGCTTCCTTCCTCAAAAGATAGGACTCAAATCCATTCAAAGACTTGAAAGCCCAAACATGGCGCATGATTTAGAATAGTCATGTGTGTATGATGTGTAATTGTTTTCTATATTAAATATAAGTTACGTGCTGAAAGCACTTATTAATATGCTTCAATGAACTGTTAAATTGCTCTGGATTTTATAGTCACTAGAGAAATGCACCATTGAGACCTTATCAAAAAACAATTAGAGCTGCAAACAACTGATCCAATATTCTGCATTTCAACCACAAAAGTGTGTTTCCTGCAACATTAAACTTGCATCCAGAAGAGATATCCAACCCAATAAACAGAATATTTATTTAGAAGATCCTCTCAAAGAAGAAACACAGGTATCCTTTGGTTCTACCTAAATGCAGAGGTCTGTTTGTCTTAAGTTGAAGATCAAGTGCATTTGTCGTCCGATTGTACCAGTACAACTCAATGAAACAGCGCTTTCAGGTCGACTGGGTAGAACAGCACAAAACATGCATACATACAGGCACATCATACATATACACAGTGCATTTGGACACATTGAGATAAATATTATGAATAAAGAGTAGAGTCACAGAGAGATATTTTAGCCATCATTTGGCAGAGTTAGTGCGCATGGGAAGAAGCTGTTCCTCAGCCTAGTGGTTCTGGCTCTGATACTTCTGTATCTCCTTTCCCACAGGATTAATGGGATGATACTGCATGCAGGGTGGCAGGTGTCCTCCCTGATATTTGATGCAGCCAGCCAGGACACTTTCAATAGAGCTCCTGTAGAAAGTTGACATAATGCCTTGCCCTCCTCACCCTTCTCAAGAGATGCAGTTGCTGATGTGTCTTCCTGATAAGTGAGAAGATATTGTGTGTCCGAGACGGGCCACTTCTCAATTTGACTCCGGGGATCTTGGTACCCTATACTCTCTCCACCACCAAGCTATTAATGGTCGACACTGGTCCTCCTGAAGTCCACTATCATCCCCCTTGTCTTGTCCACGCTGAGATTCAGCTTGTTGTTCTCGCACCACTTAACAAGATTTTCCACCTTCTCTCTGTATTTCGACTCAAAACTGTTGCTGATGAGGCCATCTACGATTGTGTCATCTGCAAATCTGATGACTCTGTTGGAGCTGGAGCTGGTGTTGCAGTCGGGGTCAGTGGCATGAACAGGAGAGGACTGAGTCCAGCCCTGAGGTGCACCAGTGCTCAGTGTGATGGTGCTCGACAAATAATGATGAAGAAGATATTATTTACACAAGATGAAGAATGATGATTATCTTTATGGATTAATAATGACTGTAGTGAGTTAGATCTGTCCAGGTTTTGGATTAAGAATAAAATAAAGTCATTCTTTAACAAGTTGACTGCATAACTTTATTCAACTGATTTGCAATGCCATGCAGCATGGAGTACGACACTACCATTGCTGTCTTTGAATATAAAAGACTGCATGCCTCATGAGACTTGCAATATGCCATTTAATTGCTTTCTGATTTGAACAAAATAAGTACTATCTAAAAAATATCACCAAATAACAGAATTTGGTCAAAAATTGTATGAATATCAAAAACAACTAGATGTTCCATCAATTACTCAAAGACTGAGGTTGAGGAACCAATAGGCTTGTATTCACTAAAGAACAAAGGCACATCCCTGCTGCTCGACAGCCCTGGACTGAGGAGGGGGCGACGGAACAGTCACCTTTATACAGGAGCCCATGGGAGGGGTCTCAGGTACAGCTGGCCAATGGGTGTGATGACCAGACAAATCCACGCAACAGTGGTTCACCATACCAATTTTTACTGCAGTGAAAGGTATGAATGCATCTATTGAACAGAACAATCAGAATGAAATTCTGAAGTGTTTGTCCAATCAAGAAGTAGCACCAAAGGTTACGGAACCAAATTAATTGATTTTTTTTTAATTGCAAGGAAGCAATAAATATAACATTTCTATCATCCTGTGGCCTGATTTGAATACTGAAACCTTTTTTTCCTTTGCTCATTGAGTGTTTGGTCAATGATTCAAACTATCTGCTGATTACTTTGTTTGTTCCCTGTTCAGAAAATGAAGAATCCAACCTCACAAATGCACAACTCCCTGCTGCTCATTTATTTGAGACCATATTCATCTGAGCGACCAACAAACGATGGTAGATTACAAAGACTGCAAATGCGAGAGAAAAAGTACATGTGCAGCCTCCACAGCTTCACAACTCCAGGCAGAGGGACTCATATCTTTCCTTCTCCGAATGGACTGGGATGTGCAAAGCACAACTTTGGACATGAGTGTATTCAGAAAAATATTAACAGTAGCGAGGACTGAAATGAAATGAATCGACTGAACAAACATGAACAAGATTTAACAATTATGCACTAAGGAGCGTGGAAAATCTAGTTTTTGGATAAGGAGAATATAGAAAAGCAGACAAAATCCCTGGGATTACATCTATTAGGGAATATGTAAACAAATTTATTAAAAGAAGGCCTTCGGCAGCAATTTCTTCAGCACATTTTGAAATTCTTTGATACAAGATGCAGGGAAGTATACGCTTTTATTAATATGTGACCATGCCATGCAACTATTTCTGTTTCTGGAGGAACTTACACAAGAAAAAAATCAACTTGAAGATGAAAATGAAAGGCAAGGAGCCAACCGTGCATTTACATTCTCACTCCATTTAATTATTCTGAGTCTGTTAATTTTAACAAATAGATTTAGGACTGAATATGGGATTAGTATTAAAATAAATTGAGGTTTTATACATTTAAAATGCACTAATTGCAGTACGGTTAGCGCCACGCCTTTACAGCCCCAGCAATCAGGACCGGGGTTCAAATCCTGCGCTGTCTGTAAGGGATTTACGTTCTCCTCGTGTCTGCGTGGGTTTTCCCCAGGGACTCCGGTTTCTCCCACCGTTCAAAGCGGTGGGGGGCTGGGGGAGGTAAGTCTCGTTGAGCGGCAGGGGGTCGTGGGCCAAAAGGGCCTGTTACCATGCTGTATGTCTAATTTTTTTTTTAAATTAACATTTTAAAGTGTGAACTTACATTCAAAATGTAAAAATAATGCAGGGATTTGCACCTGTCTTCGCCAAAGTTGCTGGTATTTGTGTTATTCGCTCTAAGGACATAATACCTGAAAGATTAAGAATTCTCCCCATGAGCCTCACTCATTGTGTTACTGCCTTATGAGCCCAGAATATTTGAAAACAGCATCCGAGCTGAAGTTACTATCACATCAGCACGACTTGGCAGCAATTTGTACTGAAAAAGACAGCTTCCCTGACTTGCCAACCATGCAGCGTGTGAACTCAGTTGCACTATGTTGTGAAACCTGTATCCGGTGCTTAACTTTAATGATCCGGTTTCATTTGCTTATATGCATATTATTTACCCACTTAACACCACTACCAGGGATTTAGTGATTCTCACAAGGCTTCTTTTTTAATTATTGCCAATTGATTTCTCATATAAAAAGGAGGCAAATTGAGACATTCATCCTGTTGAATCAAACCCTCCATTCCATCGAGGCTGATTTATTATCCTTTTGAACCCTATTCTCACTGTAACCCTTGATTTGCTTCCTAATCAAGAACCTATCTACTTCCATCTTAAATATACCCAAAGATGTGGCCACAACAGCCATCCATAACAACAAATTCCATCGATTTACCATTCTTGTATGAAGAAATTCCTCTTCTTTTCTGTTCTAGGTGGTCGCTTTTACCCCCTCTGGTCTCAGACTGCCCCCACCATAGGAAAAAACCTCCACGTCCAATCCTTTCAGCATTTAACAGGTTTCAATAACATCCTCAGTCATTCTTCTAAACTTCAGCAAGTAGTCACAGAGCCATCAAATCCTCCTCAAATGATATCCCTTTCATTCCATGGATCATTCCAGTGAGCCTCCTCTCCGATGCCAACAAATCCTTCCTCAGATAAGGAGCCCAGAACTACTCACAATGCTCTAAGTGCAGTCTGACCAATGACATATAAAACCTCATCTCGCATACATGCTTTTATATTCCTTTTGAAAAAAAATACAAATTTGTTCACTTTTATTTCATTTTAAGGCAAATGCAATGTAAGCATTCATTATTCAGATAATGTGATGCATCTGTGTGAAGTAATGCCATTAAGTTAAATGGGCAAAATCCTCTTTTTAATGTTCCAGGTCTTCCTCTGGTGGTAGCACTGGGAGGTAGAAAGGTGAGAGAGTGGAGTCATGCAGCGAGTCAAGCTGCTTTCTCACAGTTTGAGTGGCCCAGGTTGGATCCTCGCTTCAGGTGTTGTCTGTGTGGAGTTTGCACACTCTCTCTGTCACTGCATTGGCTTCCTCTTGACACGTCAGCTTCCTCTCAAAACAACCACGATCAATTGTACTCGAGTGAGGCAAATCTCCTCAGTGCATTTGAGGCAAACATTTGGGAATAAAATGGGCTCGGATCAGATTCATATTGATGGTTGGCACTACCCTCACACGCTCTTCTTTGGCTTGGCTTCGCGGACGAAGATTTATAGAGGGGGTAAAAGTCCACGTCAGCTGCAGGCTCGTTTGTGGCTGACAAGTCCGATGCGGGACAGGCAGACACGGTTGCAGCGGCTGCAGGGGAAAATTGGTTGGTTGGGGTTGGGTGTTGGGTTTTTCCTCCTTTGCCTTTTGTCAGTGAGGTGGGCTCTGCGCTCTTCTTCAAAGGAGGTTGCTGCCCGCCAAACTGTGAGGCGCCAAGATGCACGGTTTGAGGCGATATCAGCCCACTGGCGGTGGTCAATGTGGCAGGCACCAAGAGATTTCTTTAGGCAGTCCTTGTACCTTTTCTTTGGTGCACCTCTGTCACGGTGGCCAGTGGAGAGCTTGACATATAACACGATCTTGGGAAGGCGATGGTCCTCCATTCTGGAGACGTGACCCATCCAGCGCAGCTGGATCTTCAGCAGCGTGGACTCGATGCTGTCGACCTCTGCCATCTCGAGTACTTCGACGTTAGGGATGAAAGCGCTCCAATGGATGTTGAGGATGGAGCGGAGACAACGCTGGTGGAAGCGTTCTAGGAGCCGTAGGTGATGCCGGTAGAGGACCCATGATTCGGAGCCGAACAGGAGTGTGGGTATGACAACGGCTCTGTATACGCTTATCTTTGTGAGGTTTTTCAGTTGGTTGTTTTTCCAGACTCTTTTGTGTAGTCTTCCAAAGGCACTATTTGCCTTGGCGAGTCTGTTGTCTATCTCATTGTCGATCCTTGCATCTGATGAAATGGTGCAGCCGAGATAGGTAAACTGGTTGACCGTTTTGTGTGCCCGATGGAGATGTGGGGGGGCTGGTAGTCATGGTGGGGAGCGGGCTGGTAGTCATGATGGGGAACTGGCTGACTCCATCAGCCAGCTCCCCACCTTGCACGCTGCAATATGAATTAATGACATAGTGATGTCATTGAATGTAAATCATACATAAAATGATGCAAACATCAAGTCTAACTAATTCTTGCCTGTGAGAGAATTAAATGTCCTTACTGCAAGTTGACCTCATTGGCCACATTGATTATTCGGCTTGCAGAGAGTCTTAAAAAACTATGGGAGAACAACAACCTGAGTCTCAACGTGGACAAGACAAATGAGATGATTATGAACTTCAGGAGAACAAAGGTCAACCACTCTCCACTACACATCAATGGCTCCACCACAGAGAAGGGAGAGCACAGAGTTCCTTCACGTGCATATAACGCGCGACCTATCCTGGACCCACAACGCCTCCTCATTTGTCAGGAAAGCACATCTCCTCAGAAGGTTGAGGAGAGCAATGTTACTAGAGCCCATCTTGACAACATTTTACAAGAACACAACTGAGACTGTCCTGTTTGGCTGCATCATTGTGTGGTCTGGTAGCTGCAAAGCATCAGACTGGAAATCACTGTAGAGGATCAGCAAAACAGCTGAGAAAATCACTGGCATTTCCCTTTCCCCTGCTCACCCAGGAACGTTGCACAAATAAGGCTGAAAGAATAATTACCTACCCTTTCCATCCAGCTCAGAGAATCTTTGACACACTACAGTAGAAGTCCAAAAATCCAGCTCAAGGATTGGGTCAGTCCAGATTTTTGGATTTTCCGGATACTTGGGGAGTACTTTTCAAAATCACATTTAAAAGGAATAAAGATGAACAGTTAAATTTTGATGGTTTATTCATCAGCAAATACAGCCTGTTTTGTTTATCAAAGATGAGCAGTTCAAAAAAAAAAGAAAAATGCTGCTGTGTATCTGTGGTGCTTACTCATGCAGGCATGCACACAGAAGCCTGCTAAATTTTAAACGCTTGAGACTTTTCCAAAAGTCTGGATTCACAGGACTTCTGGCATCCACTGTACCATCAAGAGGAGCTGCATGAGTATCAAAATTAGGACTGCCAGGCTGGGAAATAGCTGCCCCGGCCCCCACAGGCTGTGAAATTGATGAACAGTATCCTGTAACCGAGCAAATAATTCCAAATATATATATATATATATATATATATATATCTATATGTTTTTAAAAACTTTATCTCTGTATTAATGAGTGTGCACGTCTGTGCATGGTAATCCAGAGAAATGCTGTTTTGTCTGATTATGCATGTATAGTCAGATCAGAACAAACTTGAACCGGCATAACCTGATCCATTGCAGTTGTGGACTTCCACAACAAAACTGGTGTCCTGCCTTTTTCTTTTGTTTTAATGGAGGAGATATATTAAAACGTGGAATTTAGATGCAGAATAACTGTAAAGCTGCCCTTCAGCTCAGAATGGGGCAATCAATGGAGAAAAAATGGAACATGCACCCTTCCAAATCAGCTGGCAGGATCTATGGTAGATCAGGTTTCAAGACCAGAAAAAGGAGCACGGATATAAGGTAATCTGCGCCAGTGGCTCAGGAAGGTTAAAATGGATGAAAGGTGAATTTAAGATGAGAGTTAAAACCACTTTAGGGACTCTGCTGTATTTAAATTGGATAAGGTGCTGCTTATCCTGGCTGCAGTTCAAAAGCCTTTCACTTGCTGTAAATACTTCAGAATATCTGGAGGTCCTAAAGAGTGTGGACGTGCAAGTGTATTTTTTTAAAAACTTAGCTCGTGAAACATTTACCACTTTAACACTTTTTTTTGCAGCATGGACAAGTGGCTCATAACCATAGGAAGGCAAGGGCACTTGCCCGAACCTAACAGTTAGCAACCTGAACCCTAAAGCAATTCGCTCTGTATTCATGGAGCTCCAGTGATTGAAGCCCACTGCAAAGGGTTAAGTAGAGTGCGTGATCACAACCCGAGGCCACTATCCCTTGGTTTACTTTCATTGCCCACTACGCAGCTCACATTCATACATTTGATCAAAAAGGAAAGTGTGCTGCATAGCTCATACCTGGTGAGTGACACAACCCACAAAGCCCTCAGCATTTAGTTGTGGCTTCCATTATCCTTCGCTGGGCATGGCCGCACAAGACAGCACTTTCTGCTTTGATCACCATCCATTTTCCCCCAGCCTCTGACACCCTCCCCCTCCCCTGCCACAATGAGCAGCTGCTGCTGGAGAGCAAAGACATGGTGTTTCTACAAGGATCAAAAATTTTACTATACAATTAATTAGAATTGTTCGCTTCATTGCTTCAATTAAAACAATTAAGAAGTGTGCTGACAGTCTCGGTTCCTCACAGCAGTGGTGACAGTGTGAATAAAATAATTTTAACTGGGATTTTAGAGATTCATGGCTTGTCTTTTGGACAGGAACATTTGCTCTCCACCAAAGTTTTAAACAAATGACCCAACATCAGTACAATATTTAATTGAGCGACGTTTGTCAAACATATTATATGAAACAAGTGAGAAAACAAAGCCTTGCTGAGTGAACAGTATCTGACAAATTGTGTGTTCCATTCTAATTATTAACAAAATTCTAAACCTAGCCTCATCAAAGTTTAAAACCACTGTAATTATGTTGGTTCTTTCAATATTACTCTCTCTCAGCTGGTCACAGATCATCTTGATGTAAAGCAAAAGCCTGTTGCATTAGTATTTGAACCTGTAGAGTCTACAAAATGGAGACGTTTGTTCTTGGAATCATTGCTGACATCCAATAAACAACACTGTCGTCTTTCAGATCTGCTAATTTTCTTGAGAAAAGTGATTCCTTGAACTGGTTGTAACTGGATGACAAGGATGGAGATGGAGTAATGAAACATTGCAATTATGACCAAGCCTTTGAGATATGGATGGAAAACAGTGCATTCAGGGCATCCTGGATTTCCTCACCTCCACACCTCAATTAGTGTTGATTGGCAAAATCATCTCCTCCACCATCTCCATCTTCACCTGAACACCACAGGGCTGCGTACTTAGCCCCCCCTCAGGCAGAGGAAAATCTATCTCCTACCCTCCATCCTCTCTACATTCTACAGAGGATGTATCGAGAGTATCCTGTGCAACTGCATCACCACCTGGTTTGGAAACTGTACCTCCTCGGACCACAAGACCCTGTAGAGGACAGGAAAATCAGCGGAAAAGATCATTGGGGTCTCTCTTCCTACCATGAAGTACATCTACAACACTCGATGTGGACAAAAGGCAATAAACATTGTGAAGGACTCCACACACCCCTCATGTTCTCCCTTCTCCCAGCTGGTGTGAGATACTGCAGGACTCAGGCCCTTACATCCAGATTAGGCAACAATTTCTCCACCACCCCCCCCCCCCACAAAGTCATCAGACTCTTGAACTCCCAGAACATTTGGGGATAGGATACCGTGGACTATTACTGTACACATCTTAATATTTTAATGTGTTTAACTTCTATTCTAACATATAAATATGCTCCATGGTCTTGGAGAAACACTACCTCGTCTTTACCATGTGAGCACAGTAAGAATGATAAATAAAGGTGACTTGACTTATGATTGTGTGGCTCGGTGGTACGACAATAACACCATTTACAATTTTCCTAATGACACCATGGTAGTGGGTTGTATAAAGGAAGGGGATGAACTTGGCTGAATGGTGCACGAACAACAACCACTCTCTCACTATCACCAAAGCCAAGGAGCGGAATGTCGACTTTAGCAAGGGAAAAAAAACCAGAGGTGTATGATCCAGTGATCAGTGGGAGATCAGAGGAGGAGAGGGTGAGTAAATTTAAATTTCTGGGAGTTACTATCCAGGACTTTCCTGAACCCAACATATTAATGATATTGTGAAGAAGGCAAGTTAGTGCTTTTACTATCTCAAGAGTTTGCAAAGGTTTAGTATGGCATTGGTGTGATAGTATGGATTCTATCACCAATGTGTATATGTATATATTGTGGTATAGGATGGTTGTGATTGGTTGAGAGCGTAGCCACACCTACTGGCAGGTCTTAAAGGGTTGCTCCTATCCAGACCCAGATCATTCTGGACTGGTCGACCTACATGTGGTATGCTCCAGTCTTCTAGTTAATAAAAGCCTTGGTTTGGATCAACAAGCCTTTGATTCTTTCGACATGCACTACAATTTTATTAACTCAAAAGTTTTCAAGGGATGGAGTGTATGCTGCGACCGGAATGCCTCAACATCAACCCGCAGTCAGCTACAGCTTCGAATGACTTTAAGCACTGGGTGAAGTGTTTCGAAGCTTACCTGCAACTCTCTGACCCTGCCGTGGAGGAGGACGGCCATTGACTACTAGAATTGATGTCTATGGTGTTCCCCAGAGTCTGTGAGAGCATCCAGGATGCAGCCACTTAAGCCGAATCGAGGAGATTCGCTCCATGATCTGAGCCTGGCTGGTGTGCACTGAGTGCAAGCCCCACTTCTTCTGTCCAGAGAACACCCACGTCATCAAAGCCACCTGAACCTTTGAACGTCTAAGCATGGACTTCAAGGGGCCCCTACCATTGACCATCCGTAACACCTACATTCTTACGGTGATCGACAAGTATTCTCGCTTCCCGGTCGCTGTGCCCTTTTTCGACATGACTGCCTCCTCAGTCATAGAGGGCCTGCACAGCATCTTCACCATCTTCGGGTACCCCAGTCACATCCACAGTGACCCGGGGTGCTCGTTTATGGGCGCCAAGCTGCGGCAGTACCTTCTGGAGCATGGTATTGCTTCAAGCAGGACCACCAGCTATAATCCACACGGTAATGGGCAGGTCGAAAGAGAAAATTCCATCATCTGGAAAACGGTTATGCTTGCCCTCCGGTCCAAAGGCCTTCCCACCGCTCACTGGCAGGACGTGCTCACTAGCACCTGACACTCCATCCGCTCCCTCTTATGCACCGCGACCAATGCCACCTCCCATGAAAGGATGTCCTCCTTCCTGAGGAAATCCGAATCGGGAATAACCACGCTGGCGTGGCTCACAGTTTCCGGATCTGTTCTCCTGCGATGCCACGTCCGGTACTCAAAGAATGACCCATTGGTTGACCGAGTGATACTGCTCCATGCGCACCTGCATGATGCATACATTGAGTATCCGGACGGGCGAGAGGACATAGTCTTGGTAAGGGACCTAGCCCAAGTCGGATCCGACCCAGCAGTGCTCCCGACCTAACCTCCTCCAACTCCTTCTCCCCTAGGTCACATGCTCGAACAGAGGGATCAGCACCACCCCACCAACTCAGGCCAGCCTGTTGACAACGCCATTGGGGAATTGAGTGAAGCGGTGACCGCACCCAACAAGCCCACTAGTGACACAACTCCAGCGACCCAAATCCCAGCATCACGGCAGTCACGTCGGACGATCAGGCCCCCCGACCATTACAGCCCCTAATCTCCCACCATTTTCCCCCCTTTTTTTTTACAGCCCTCTATTCACCCCGGGGTCAGTTCTCAAAGAAGAGGTGAATGTGATATTACGGATTCTTTCACCAATTTGTATATGTATATATTGTGGTATAGGATGGTTGTGATTGGCTGAGAGTGTAGCCACGCCTACTGGCAGGTCTTAAAGGGTTGCTCCTAGCCAGACCCAGATCATTCTGGACTGGTCGACCTACATGTGATACATTCCAATCTTCTAGTTAATAAAAGCCTTGGTTTGGATTAACGAGCCTTTGATTCTTCGATGTGCACTACATTTGGAAACCTTGGCAAACTTCGACAGATGTGTAGTGGAAAGTGTGCTGACTGGCTGCACCAAGGCCTGGTACACTTGCAGAAATCCCTGTAAAAGTGGTGGGCACAGTCCAGTTCATCACAGGCAAAACCTCCCCACCATCAAGAACATCTACGTGGAATGCTGCCATCAGAGTAGCAGCAACCATCAAGGATCCACATCATCCAGGTCATACTCTTTCTCACTGCTGATGTCAGCAAAGAGGTGTCGGTGCCACAAGGCCTTGACCACTAGTTTCAGGAACAGTTGCTCCCCCTCCGCCATCAGATTCCTAAACAACAGACTCAATCAGGGACTCAATTAAGGACTCATTTTCCAGTACAACTTCGATTATCTGAAATTGGATTCTCCAAAATCCTCAGTTATCCAAAATTTTAAAATTGTTTTGGATAAATGAGGGTATTAGAAACAAATCAGAAATCCTCATTTATCCAAAATGTTTTTTTAGAGCCGAACTGATCGAGGACATCGGGCTCCTGGCATTGGCAGCAGCAGACCTTGGGCTCCCGGCAGTGACAGCGGGACGTCGGTGGGGAAGAATAGGCAGTGTTAGGTCTGCTTTGTTCATGAATGAGTGAGACAAACACCAGACTGAGTCGAAATCAGGGTTCTTTGTTCTTTATTACCGGATTGTAACACTTGCAACTAACCATGTTAGTCGGAGAATGCATTCTGCCGTTATCAGCAAAATGGTGATTTTTTTATACCCTTGGATATGTGCTTAGAACATCATCATATCATTACTTGTCCAATGACTAAAACTGTTGCTATCCTTTCCCTGCTAGCTTCCTGCCTCTCAATCCATCAATGTCTCTCTTATCTTGTAAGTACAAGGATGCATTCACATCTTGTTACTGCCCCGTACATTCCCATCTCATGATGTTTTACCTAACAGGAGTACAAGGACACCTCCCCTTCTTGTTACAGCCTTGTACAGGGTAACTCCCTACACATTCCCATCTCATGATGTTTTACCTTACAGCAGCATCCAGCTTCTTTTTTATTGGTGAGTATTAAGCATTATTTTAATGCTTAAAAAGCTTTCCTTGTTACTTGTTGTAGTTTAAACACTGTTATATCTGATTTGCTGTTGCTACTGGGCTGCTTTTTTTTAAATGACCGGTTCTCCGAAAAAAAAAGTTTATCTGAAATAGGCCTGGTCCTAAACATTTTGGATAATCAGAGATGTACTGTGTCTTATTGAATTTTTTTTTCTGTATTTGCAGAGTTTGTCCAAATTTTTATCTTTGTTTACATATTTCTCATTAATGTACACATCTTTTTCTTCAGTGCAGGTAAGACTACCGATAAGTAGACATTCTGCCTGGCCTTAAGGAAAAAGAATCTCATGGCTCTATGCATGTTCTCTGACCATAAATTTGAATTTGAAACTTATGGAGACCATGCAAACTCCACACTACCAGTGTCCCAAGTCAGAATTGGAACCACATCACTGAAGCTCTTCAGCCAACGGTATCAGCAATTCGGAAATGAGAAACCACTCAATACAAATCTTTCACAAACACTTCAGAAGACTTGGCAATAAGCCGTTCAAAGTTCCTGCAGCTCGTTATCCTTCAAAAACTGGAGTTGCACTGCCATTGGCCGCATCCTTTAACAATCCCACTTATCAGTTACAGACTCAGGCTGAGCTTAATTAAATTTGATGTTGATGTTCCTTGTTAAAAAGACACCACCATCTTCAATTAACAATTTCCCTTTATTGGTTAGACAACAACTCACATTACCAGCATCAATGTCAAGAGATATATCAATTATGACATGTTCTTCAGATAGGTTAGTCATGTGAGAACATTTCCTGCACAAAGCCTGAGATGACCTTGATTGCGCTGTTTAAAAAAAATGCAAGCAATCAAAACCAAAGGAACTATTTCAGGGTCATGTGATTGTGACACTTACTGAACAAGCATGGGGAAACAAAAGCATTATCTGGTGTAATCAATACCAGGGTTTTAATGCAGGACAAATCGCCCAGTTGAAATGTTCTTCTGTTAGTTTATAGATGTATCAATTGCTGTTATAGTGGTAACATAAATTAAGTTGAATTTACCATATTTTTTTGTTTCTGAGAATAACTACCAAGAAGATTATCCACAGGTGTTCCGTACAAGCAGAACACTTCATAACTGCTTTCCAAAATCGTTCTGTTGAAGTAAAATGGGAAGTAATGTGGTGATACAACCACCAGCTGACTGCAGGGGGTGATCGCTGTACCTGCAGGAACATCACCTAAGGGTTGACTTCACCTGGCCTGCTGTCAATCAGCCGACCCGAATAAAGACTTGAGCCGGCCCCTCCTGAGCCAGTCGCACAGAAGCCAGTGAAGCATGAAATGGCTTTCAGACTTTTATCTGAATAAAGCCTGTTGCACAGTCTTTAGAGTTTTGTGCTTACTTTATGTTACCTCAGGGCATCATAAGCACGTAGAAGCAGAATATGACTGGCACACATGATGGTACAACTCATTTTGCCCCACCAATCTGGAAAGAATTTCCAGGTAAATAATTATCAGCTGGATGGGTAACCAAATCAAAGCAAATCATTAATGTGCAAAGTCAATTTTAAGTTTTGATGAGTGAGAGGTGGCTTCAATTTCCATGAGAGACTTGGCTTCACATAGAGACATTGGCTTGCTCATAGAAAACAAAGTTGCTCATTCCAGAATATAAAATGAAACCAAATGCTGAAGAACACGACCGACATCTGTGGAATGGTCAACATTTCAGATCAGTGATGCTTTCTCGCATCATGAGGATGGGGGCAGGGGAGTGGGGGTGGAGTTCAGTTGGGTACGGGAAAGGTCAGAGGTCATGTGAGGTGAGCAGGGGAAGGGCAGGAAGAGGCAGGAGAATGGAAAGGTCAGAAGTTGAGTAGGGGAGGAGGACAAAGTTTGCGTGGGGGAGAGCAGAGGTTGAGTGAGGGGTGCAGGAGAAAGGGAAGGCCAGAAGTTGAGTAGGGAGTATGGGGGAGGGGGAAGGAGGACAGAGGTTGAGTGAGAGGTGTACGCGAGAGGTGAAGGATAGGGGTTGTGTGAGGGGTGTGGGGGTGTGGGAAAGACAGAAGTTGAGTAGGGGGTATGAGGGAGGGGGAAGAAGGGTAGGGGATAAGTGAGGGTTGGGGGGGGAGGAAAGGGCAGTCGAGTATGGTGTGCCAGATGTTGAGAGGGGGGCTTAATTGTTTTCAGATGCGGAGGAATATGTGTTTACTTACCATTCGCAAGGAATTTTAAACAAATAGGGCGAGAAAGGGACAAGAATGAATGACTTGAACCACAAGGTATCGGACTTCCCCAAATGTCATACCTTACGCTGGTTGGGTTTGATTCGATCTGTTCAACTTTCGATCTGATCTATATTCCGCTGTACCCTCACTCCCCTCTCAATGTCCCCAGATTTTGTGTCCAGAAGACCACAAAAGTCATTTGGTCCATTGAGTTTGCTTTGCCATTTGATATTGGCTAATGCATTTTCCCTTCTCAATCCTATTATCTTACCTTCTTCCCATAACCCTTGACACCCCAACTAATGAAGAGCCTATCAAGTTCCACTTTAAATTTACCCAGTGACTTGGCCTCCACTGCCATCTCAGGCAACAAATTCAGCAGCCTGTGGCTGACAAAAACCTCCTCATCTCCATAAAGGGACACCATTTATCCTGAGACTGTGCCCTCTGGTCCTAGAACCTTCCCACTAACTGAAAACATTGCCACATCTATGTTACAATGAGATTCCTTCACCTCCTAAACTCCGGCAAGCACAGCCTCTGGTAGCTTCATTTGCTCCTCACATGTTCGCCCTCCCATCCCTGGAATCATTCTTGTCAACTTCCTCTGGGCCCTCTCCAATGCCAGGTCATCCTTCCTCTGATAAGGGACCCAAAACTGCTCACAATACTCCAAATGTGGTCTGACCAATGCCTTATAAAGCCTCAGCTTTATATTCGAGTCCTCTCAAAATCAAAGCTAACATTGCACTTGCCTTCCTTACCACTACATTAATCATTCAGGAATCCTGCACAAGAACTTGCAATTCCCTATGGATATTCGCTTTCCCCGATCAGAAAATAGTTTCCACTTCTCTTCCTTCTATCCAAGTGCAAGACCACACAATTCGTTAACCTGCATTCCATCTGCTGCTTCTTTGCCCATTCTCTTGACCCTCTGCACAAGCCCCTCTGTGGACTCCCTAATTTCTCAATGCTATTCACTCCTCCACCTATCTTCAGATCATCAGCTAACCTGATGACAAAGCCATCCAAATTAATAACAGGTCAAGTGAGAAGTAATGGCCCCAACACTGAGCCTGCAGAACACCCTTAGTCACTGGCAGCCAGACAGCAAGGCCCCCTTTATTTCCACTCTTTGCTTTCTGCCAGTCAGTCAATTTTCTATCCATGATTGTCCCTTTCCAGTAACACCATCTTGTTTTACAGTCTCATGTGCAGCATTTTGGGAAAGGCCTTCTGAAAATCCAAGTAACAGCATCCACTGACTTTCTTTTGTCTGCCTGATCATTACTTCCTCAGGGAAGTCCAGATTTGTCAGGCAAGATCTCTCCCACTACTAGTGCTAATGTCCCATGAGTTCAAACCCACTTCTTCCACACCAGTCTTAGAGCCGCATATTTAACACCCTTATCTTACTGACCCCCCCCCCCTGCCAATTTGCACATGGCTCAGGAGGCCATCCAGAGATTATTAACTTTTTAGTTCAGCTTTGTTTTTTATTTAACCACCAGCTGTTCAAATTCCTTCAGCACAATCTCTTTCCATGTTCTTTCCATGTCATTAGTATCCACCCGCCATGACAACTAGAACTTTCCCTTCCCACTGCAACAGGTAGGCAACACCTCTTTCGGGCCTCTTGATCCTCACTGCAGAGAATTGTGTCTATTCCCCTGACCACACTCCCTCCAATTATCACCATATTTTCCTTCTTTCCTCACCCCCCCCCCTCCTCCTGTGGCTCCCGCTCCAGCCCGCACAGTCAGCAAGTTCAAGGGCTAAGGCTCCTCCAACACAAATGTATACATCAAATATACAGAGAGCTGCTGAAGAGACGTTTGGACCTTCAGAGTTTTCCAAGCTATAATCTTCAGAAGCAGTGACAATGTCCTGTGCTGGAAGCAAGGCCCAAGTTTACTGGTACTCAGGCCTCTCCTGATTATAATCAATTGCTCAGTTTTTGCCGGGAACAGTGAAGGTTGTGCACCGACTTAAACTGCATGCCTAAACTCCTTCTGCTCAGCATACATGCTCTGGACCATCTTCTCCAACAGGAGAGAGATGTTTGGGGGGAAGGGAAAAAAAAACAGGGGCTTCTCTCAAAACAACACTTGGCTGGAAAATAAGTATGGATGCCGTTCAGTTTTCCATAACACAGCAAGAGATTTATGATCTCTTGTTCCATGATACAGAAAAATTAATAATTCAGAAATATATAAAGCAAAAATCTAGTTGAATAGACTTGTTTCTGAGGTGAAAAATCCCTACACACAGCATGATTGCATAACTAGCATGGATTCCAAGGCACTTGTGAGCAGGGCCCACTTGCAATGTGCTCTTCAGAATCACACGATAGAAAGCCTGCAACGTGTCAATCAAGGTCAGCGCCCCACAATGCATGGAATTGAAAAGGGCACAAGCACCATCTGATCCCTAATGCCCAGTCACGACAAAGAAAACGATAATGTGCCATCCAAATAAATCTGACAGCAACCCCTTATGTGGTGAAATGCTGCCAATTTCTTTTAAAATATTAACGAATAGTAATAATTTCCAATCCAATACTTCACAGCATTTTGTGGGAAAACACAAAATATTAAGATCCACTCCTCAAAACAAATTGCTATCATTGTTCTAACAACATTGGAGGTGTGGTGAAAGGGCAGGGCCAAAAGTAATAGCCTGAATATGCCTGAGATTGTCTGATCTCAGAAGCTCAGCAGGCTCGGGACTGGTCACTCCTTGGAGGGGAGGAATACCAGGTGCTGCAGGTTTCTGTGAGAGGTGCTGAACAAAGTGGCGACTCTCTGTCTGCCTTACGGTAGACAAAAGTTATTCATGTAAGTTACATTCTAAACATAATGGAATCTTTACCCTTGGGGGGAAAAAAAAGGATGAGATTTTTTTCCAGAGAGCGTGCTGAACCTCTGGAAATGTACACCCATGAAACCCATGCATGTGTTCAATAGATTTCTGGAAGTTGAAGGTATCGATGGACATGAGGGTAGAGCCTTAAAATGGCACTGAGGTAAAGATCAGCCATGATTGCGATGAATCTCAGAACAAGTTTAAGCTGTTGGATGAAACACTCTGGGTCCTACTCCTGTTTACTATGTTCTTCTTAAAAAAAGTTATCAGAATATTTCACAGGACGGAAGTACTGAGAGAAAAAAAAAGTTATTTGATGAGGTGACCACAATCTTGAAGATGTAGGTTTTGCAAAACATTCCTATGGATGAGCGAGCAGGGAGATGTATCGTGACACCAGCAAACAGAGCTTCAGCTACAGTCAACTAATTAATAATTCAAGTCGATTTCATTTTTGACACCAGCAGTTTTGAAAAAACTAATCTCTTCTAAAAGTTTTGTTAAGCAAGATAAAAATGTCACTCAGTGAATCTCGTAAAGAGAGGCTGAATGGATAAAGGGACTGACTTGATCCCAAGGGATGGCTTTATTTATTAATTCAGCTTCAGCTCTTGGGAGTTCCATGGAAAGTCGAATGGAATACAGTTCTGATATAATAAAGAAAAATAGCAGTAGGATTCACAAACCTCATTTCAAAAACAACAGGACCCAAGATGTCGACCCAAGTAGAAATAGATTTCCTTCAGTTTGAGCAAACTTGCATTTTTCTCCACAGAATGCCATGATAGGATCTTTCAGAACTTGAATGGAACAACATGGAGAGAGATGGGGCAGTCCTCAATTGTATCTTCTCAAAGTTGTGGAAATTTTGGACAGTTGCACATATTGGGAACAGTAACCATAAATCTGCAAGTTTCAAGTTTGCGAAATAAAGGGCTCAGGTTAAATCCACAAATTAAGAGCTTGAATCCTGCGAAGGCAAATTCCAGCAACATCAGAGAGGAGTGGCAAAAGTAGACTGGGAGCAGAAAAAAAGGTGAACAATTTTATGAAATGATACTATTTCCCCCCCCCCTCACCCCCACCCACCTGCATTTTCCTCACAGTCAGCTGTAACAAGAAGCATATATATATGTCGTTAATTCACAGATAGGTATATGAGTACTGGAGATTTTAACTTACCCAGAAACTGCCTCAGAAAAAAAGGTATTAGATGGGGAAGAATTATTTCATGGCATCTTGGAAGGCTTTCTGAAGCAATATGTCGATAGCTCGCTGGAGAAGGGTGTAATTGGGCAGCATGAGCTTCATTGGCCAGAAGGGCTTTCTACCATGCTGATCATCAAAATTAAATACTAAATTTATCCAGTGGCTTTTCTTGTGTTTTCACTTGACCAAGCTTGGATAGACTGCTATGTGAATGAATATCAGAGGTGCAGATAAATGATCCAGAGCAGATATTTGCAACGTCTGCTTCTCACCTTGAACCCAGGTCTAATCATAGAATTAAATCCTATGAATTTCAAGGCTTAATGCAAGAGAATGATGAAACTGTTGATAAGTACCTTACTAGACTAAAAATTGTTGCTGCAAAATGCAGATGGAAGGATGTAGAGGAAAGATTAGTTGATCAACTAATAATGGGGGAGTTCCCATACCAAAGTACAAAAGTCTCTCATAGGGAAGGATAGCCTGAAGCTGGCTGAAGCTATAGACACAGCCAGAGCCTTCGAAGCCATGAGGATGCAAATTAAATCCCTATCAATACAGACCCACCCATAGCAAAGGGAAGGAAGGGTTGATGCTGTAAAGGACACAATCAGAAAAGTGCAAACTCCTCCAAGACCTGCAGGAAGTGTGGCAGACAACACCCTTTCAATGACTGAAACAAATGCCCTGCATACAGTTCTGAATGTAGAACCTGTGATAAAGCAAACCACTAGGCGAAGATGTGCAGGTCTAGTGTGAAGAAAAGAGCAATACCAGTGAAAAAAAAAGCTAAGAAGATCCACAACAATAAAGGAAACAACAATGAGGACTCCGACACCCAGGTAGTGGATATAGAATCCATACACCTTCATGAGATGTCAGATGAGATGAAAGAAGGAAGCGAGTTGCACACAAGGATCCAAATACAGAGGACAACCCAGAACAAGCCTATGATATTTAACCTAAAGGTGAAGCTGGATACTGGATCACAAAGCAACATCCTTCCACTCAGACTCTACCGCCAGATGTTCCCAGAGAACATAATGAAAGTTTAGAAGGATGAGGGGAGACATGATTGAGGTATTTAGGATTATCCAAGGGCTTGACAGGGTGAAATCAGAGTAAATGTTCCCAATGATGGGAGAGACTAAGACTAGAGGGCATAGTTTAAGAATACAGGGAAGGACATTTAACACAGAAATGAGGAGAATATTTTTTTACCCAAAGAGTTGTGGGTCTGTGGAATGCATTGCCACAGAGAATGGTGGGGGAGAACTCATTGGAGAGATTTGAGAGTGAGTTGGATAAGGCTCTTGTGGGCAGGGGAGTTAAGGGTTATAGGAATAAGGCTGGGATTGGTTATTGAAAGGGAAAGATCAGCCATGATCCATTAAATGGTGGTGCTGACTCGAAGGGCCAATTGGCCTACTCCAGCACCTAATGTCTATTGTCTAAAAGGGTATCCAAAAGACGGTGCATTGGAAACAGAAAATGTCACATTGACGGCCTATGTTGGACCCATCATCAAGCAGCAATTTTGAGCTAAGATCAATGTCTGCCATAAGGGAAAGAACATCCTCTGTACATTCTATGTGGTAGATGTAGACGGACCCGCAATTCTAGGTCTGGATAGCTGCCAGGAGTTGCAGTTGATCTCTGTCAGTTATGAGATCCAGACAAAGAAGATATTCAAAAGCATCAACAGAAACACACAACAAAAAGAGGAAATGATTTCCACAGAAGTACCTGCCAGGTCATGCCACACAGTGGGAGCAGACTTGTTCACCAAGAATCAACAGTGGTATTTAATAGTAGCCTGCTATTACTCTAAGTTTTCATTCGTCAAAAGACCTGAGAGCGTCAACTATCACCTCAGAAATGAGAGTGCTCCTTGCTGACTAAGGAATACCCAAGCAAGTAATATGTGACAATGGAACAAAGTTCACATCACAATAATTCAGAAAGCTGGCTGCAGAGTATGGGTTTGTTATCACTACATCATCCCCAAAGGTCATTTGTTCATTGAAAGACAAGTGCAAACTGTGAAAGGCACACTAGTTAAATGTCACGAAACAAAAGAAGCCCCAAACCTAGCTCTTCTATCATTGCAAGCAAAATCTTTAAGGGCTGGCATGAAGTCCCCAGCAGAACTTCTAAATGGCAGGAGATATAAAACAACTCTGTCAAGCAAAATACACCCTCCAGAAGACCAGGAGGAAACCAGAAGAAGACTGGCTGACGTGAGAAGAAGGACGCCAGCATTATAAACATGCAGAAACATTGCCAAAATTCTTCAGAGGGCAGCACGTGCATATTCAAGAGCCGATGTTGAAAACATGGACCCCAGCAAAGGTCATCAGAGAAGATGAGACACCAAGATCATACATTGTTGAGACAGACTCTGGCAATCAGCTGAGGAGGAACACAATTCGCATCCATCCGACACAAGTTGTGATGAAGCAGAAAGCTTTCATACCAGCAAAGCCTGCAACACCAATATCAAGTGAGGTGCCAACTGAAGAGCACACAACCACTAATACCGAAACATCAACACAGCGGTTGTCAGGTGAAGCACAACAAGGTACATCACCTCCACGTGGACCAGCAACACAGAGCCCAACAGTCACAGCCAAATCCACAAGATAGTGAACCAACATACTGACGACAGTCCGATATCGATAACAACTATTTAAAAATAGTTGTGTACATAAATTAGTGTACAAGTTCAGTTACTTAAGTACACTGGAAAGTAAGTGATAAAGAACACTATTTTTTTATTCATCTTGAGAAGGAGGGATGTTATATAATCAGGATACTGTGAATTATTTTGTAACTGCATAAGCACACACCCTTCTCACTGTAGTATCTGTGGGGCGGATGTGTACAAGTGTGTGTGAACAGTTTCCTGAGATGGTAGAAGACATCAATAAGTAAAGTCTCTTTTTTTATTTGAACCTGGCATCTCTAAGTTATTTAAAAAGCCTCCCAAGTAACCCAGAGACATAATACTGATCTATTCAGAAGAATCAAATTCAGTAGTTTAAGCAATCAAGGCCCTCAGGCCTGGTGCTGTATTCTGCAAGATAATGGCTGCATATCGATTCTACTTTCTCATAGACATTCCAAAATTTGCCTGAAGGCCGAAGAATCAATCCATCAATTTTTAAACAAGCTCAATGAATTAAGCCCTCAATAGCAGAATGTTTCAGAGATTCACAACCTCTCTGGTGAAGCATGCCCTTCTTGTTTCAGTCCGATGCGCTGAATTTTGTTCCCATTACTATTTTCCGGGTGTCGATTTTCTGTCATGCTTAGTCCTCTGTCCATTCTCAAATTTATGCTTCACGTGTCTCAATCCCTGAGAGTTGAGAAACCTTCTATCCCTCACCCACTGGAATCTACCTGGTTAAAAAAAGCCACATTTGTAACTTATCAGACTATTAAATTCTTTCTTAAAGAGAACAAAGTGTCCCTCACCTCCTCCCCTCCCCACCCCCACCCTTTTTAAATTTGCTCCAACAAATGTTTCAGGGCTGAAACATTGGTCATCTATCTTTGCTTCCCCTAGATGATGCGTTTCTCCAGTACTTTTGTGTATGGCACTGCAATCACAGACTTTCCTGTTTAACTATACTTCAGATAACACATGTCCAAGGATCCATTTCACATACACTGGCCCTCTTGCATTAAAGGCTAGGTAGACTTCCTGTTGGCTGTTGATGGAGTAGCAGCTTTTTAAAGTTGCTCTAACTTACCGTTTCCAACCTTTGTAAGTCCTTAAACTTCACAATGCTCACTGAATTTATTTGAATTAACAACTCTAACTGTTTTTAACATGGCTACAAGGAGTGTTAAAGGAACTATAAAAGAAGAGATTCTTCCTGCGTCTTTGGAATCTGTTATGGAATTGCTTTGACAACATAGAAAAGAATTCTCTGATGAATTACAACAACTCACAAAGGAATTCAGAAAGGAGTTTAAAATTGGATTATTTTCAATAAGCTTTAGAAGAACATGATAAACTTATTCAAGATAATGAAGCAATTGCAATTGTTTTAGATGGAAGAGTGGCTGGTATGCAAGAGCTATGTAAAAAGCTATTAAAGCTAATGAAAAATTGATGTAAAAGATTATTAACCTTGAAAACAGAAGCAGAAGAAATTACTTATGAATTATGAGCTTGGAAGAATCAACTGAGGGTGGAAAACCTATTACATTCCTTGCAGGTTTTCTGTCAGAATTGTTTGGACCTAAAGTTCGACTGACTCTCCCTGTGATAAATCATGCACACAGATCGCTGTCTCCTAAACCCATCAGGGACCTCGATTGGTTATACTGTGTTTTCATGAATTTCACACTAAGGAGCTTTTAATACATGAATTTCGTCACAGAGGAATGATTGACTACAAAGATCAGAAGATTTGGATTGTCAAGGATTATTCACCCAAGGTGCTGAGTTAACATGTTAAATATAAGAAGATCACGTCAGAATTCTACAATCAAGGTGTTAAGCCACCTGTGCTTTCCCCAGTGTGCCTTCGGATCACACTGAAGGATAATTCTCGGAAGTGGTTCCATTCCATCGAAGAAGCCCAGAAATTTTGGAAGAAGATCTGCCATCTATTATCTTTCCAATTGAGTAACTATTTCTTTAATTTGCTATAGCTGTTTCACTTCTTGAATCTTTTAGTGTTTAACTAATAGAATAAGGTCTTAACGAGTTAATGGCTTAAGTGTTTATAAATCTTGATTGGAGTTTTTTTGAGATCTATATTTTTCAGTCATTTAGCTTATATAATGTTAAGTTTTTTGATTCAGATTTAAGTATTTTAATTAATATTTTAATATCTGTGTATTCTTTACATTAAGGGATTTCCCTCATTAATAATGGTTAAAGTGCATTCTTAATATTGTGAAAACATAATGATTACCAGTATTTGATTGTGTTTTCTAATGGTTATGCTCTGAATGTGGATGTTCCTGGATTTTTTTAAACATTTATTTTGATACCTGTTTGATCTCATCCTTCATTTATTTGTGATGGGAGAAGACTTTAATTGTGGTTAGATTTGGTTTTCGACTGTTTGTCTCCTAAACCAGCCACTTTGAATAAATCAGCTTTATTGATTTAATTTTTTTTATTAAAATGTACTATTATTAATGTCTGGCTTTTTTCATCCAGAATACAGAGAATATTTGATCTTTTCTCATGTTCATCACACATATTCACAAATTGATTACTTTTTTATTGACAGTCCTATTAATTCAATTTTGTAAATTGAAATTTCCCTAGTCTCTCCTAAATAAGCAGATAGTGGCATTTTGATTCCTACCTTATTATCTGATAGAGATGTTTAAAAGTTCTTGGTGGTAGAAATTACCTCTTGGAAAAAAAAATAGAGTGGAAGAGACTTCAAGTCTTATTGTCTGGGCTTTTATTAGGGGGAAAATTATTTGTTTATACTGCAAGTATTAAGAAAAATGCTAATAAAGAGAAAACCGATTTAGCTAACCAATTGAAACAATTTGATCAAAATATGGTCTGGCTCCAGACTCTGCTTTATATAAATGACATGTCAAAATTAAACTAAATGTGATCGACTTCTAACATATGCAATTGAATGTCAACTTTTAAAAGGTAAAAGTCAATTTTATATTCATGGAAATAAAACAGGTAAACTATTGGCTACTCAATTAAAAGCTTTAGTAGCAAAAAGGCAAATTAAAGAAATTCACAAAGTTAATGGAGATATGATAACTGATCATTTAGAAATAAATGACATCTTTGAGGAATTTTATTCTGAACTTTATAGTTCTGACTTTCCTAAGGATAATATTGTAATTAATTTTTTTTTTATTGAGTGTTCTTGTGCTTTCTGCTGTTAATCAAAGGCAATTGGATCAATCTATTTCATGTGAGGAAATTGCTAAGGCTACAAGTTCATTACATTCTTGGATTTATCTGGAGAAATTTATAAGGCTTTTTCCTCATTACTTCCATCTCACCTATGCCCTTTTTTCCCTGATTCTTTTAAGTTAAGCAAGCTGCCACAGATTCCAACTTACTTATTCTTAAAAAGGATGAAAATGCAATTACTCTTCATACGGCCAATTTGCTTACTTAACGTTAATACCAAAATTTTATCAAACGTTTTGGCTCGTCGACTTGAAAATATTTTTCCAATTATTATATCTGATGATCAGATTGTATTTATTAAAAATGGGTATTCCCATTTCACTATACGCTATTTATTAAATATTATATAAAAGTGGCAAAGCAGCAGGTATGGATGGAATCCCCCCAGAAGTCTGGAAGGCTGGCGGCAAAACTCTGCATGCCAAACTGCATGAGTTTTTCAAGCTTTGTTGGGACCAAGGTAAACTGCCTCAGGATCTTCGTGATGCCACCATCATCACCCTGTACAAAAACAAAGGCGAGAAATCAGACTGCTCAAACTACAGGGGAATCACGTTGCTCTCCATTGCAGGCAAAATCTTCGCTAGGATTCTACTAAATAGAATAATACCTAGTGTCGCTGAGAATATTCTCCCAGAATCACAGTGCGGCTTTCGCGCTAACAGAGGAACCACTGACATGGTCTTTGCCCTCAGACAGCTCCAAGAAAAGTGTAGAGAACAAAACAAAGGACTCTACATCACCTTTGTTGACCTCACCAAAGCCTTCGACACCGTGAGCAGGAAAGGGCTTTGGAAAATACTAGAGCGCATCGGATGTCCCCCAAAGTTCCTCAACATGATTATCCAACTGCACGAAAACCAACAAGGTCGGGTCAGATACAGCAATGAGCTCTCTGAACCCTTCTCCATTAACAATGGCGTGAAGCAAGGCTGTGTTCTCGCACCAACCCTCTTTTCAATCTTCTTCAGCATGATGCTGAACCAAGCCATGAAAGACCCCAACAATGAAGACGCTGTTTACATCCGGTACCGCACGGATGGCAGTCTCTTCAATCTGAGGCGCCTGCAAGCTCACACCAAGACACAAGAGAAACTTGTCCGTGAACTACTCTTTGCAGATGATGCCGCTTTAGTTGCCCATTCAGAGCCAGCTCTTCAGCGCTTGACGTCCTGCTTTGCGGAAACTGCCAAAATGTTTGGCCTGGAAGTCAGCCTGAAGAAAACTGAGGTCCTCCATCAGCCAGCTCCCCACCATGACTACCAGCCCCCCCACATCTCCATCGGGCACACAAAACTCAAAACGGTCAACCAGTTTACCTATCTCGGCTGCACCATTTCATCAGATGCAAGGATCGACAATGAGATAGACAACAGACTCGCCAAGGCAAATAGCGCCTTTGGAAGACTACACAAAAGAGTCTGGAAAAACAACCAACTGAAAAACCTCACAAAGATAAGCGTATACAGAGCCGTTGTCATACCCACACTCCTGTTCGGCTCCGAATCATGGGTCCTCTACCGGCACCACCTACGGCTCCTAGAACGCTTCCACCAGCGTTGTCTCCGCTCCATCCTCAACATCCATTGGAGCGCTCACACCCCTAACGTCGAGGTACTCGAGATGGCAGAGGTCGACAGCATCGAGTCCACGCTGCTGAAGATCCAGCTGCGCTGGATGGGTCACGTCTCCAGAATGGAGGACCATCGCCTTCCCAAGATCGTATTATATGGCGAGCTCTCCACTGGCCACCGTGACAGAGGTGCACCAAAGAAAAGGTACAAGGACTGCCTAAAGAAATCTCTTGGTGCCTGCCACATTGACCACCGCCAGTGGGCTGATAACGCCTCAAACCGTGCATCTTGGCGCCTCACAGTTTGGCGGGCAGCAGCCTCCTTTGAAGAAGACCGCAGAGCCCACCTCACTGACAAAAGGCAAAGGAGGAAAAACCCAACACCCAACCCCAACCAACCAATTTTCCCTTGCAACCGCTGCAATCGTGTCTGCCTGTCCCGCATCGGACTGGTCAGCCACAAACGAGCCTGCAGCTGACGTGGACTTTTTACCCCCTCCATAAATCTTCGTCCGCGAAGCCAAGCCAAAGATATACCCTCCTTCTCATGAGGTCTCGAAATGTATGATATCTCTGGATGCGAAGAAGGCTTTTGACTGGGTAGAATGGAATTATTTATTTAAGACTCTAGACTTTATTGAAAGGATTAAATTCTTATATCTATCCCCCTCTGCTTGCATTCTTACTAATTTTCAGAATTCTAAACTATTTAAACTCCTACATGGAATCAAATAAGGATGCCCTTTAAGTCCGTTGCTTCTTGACCTCACTCTAGAACCTTTGGATACTGCTTTCTGAGAACTAATGATATTACTGGTATTTTTAATGAAGGCACTGGACACAAAGTTTTGCTTTGATATATTGCTTTTTATTTCAAATCTTGAGACATCATTGCCTTCTATCTTCCTTTGCTGACTCATTTTTGTCAATTTCCAGGTAATAAGTTGAATTTACATAAAAGTGAACTCTTTCCTATGAATAATTTTGCACCGATAAACATCAACCTACCTTTTAAAATTGTAAGATATCAATGTCCTTATTTGGGTGTAACAATTATAAAGAATTTTCAACACTTATTTAAAGAAAAATGTCTTAATTTAATAAAATATGTGAGAGGGGCATTATCAAACTAATCAACTCTTTCTTTATTGTTGGTTGACTGAATCAACTCTATTAAAATGAATATCTTACCTAAATTTATATACCTTTTCCAAACTTTTCCCATTTTTATTCATGGCTTTTAATTTAATTAATTTGACTCAATCTTATCTTCTTATACATGTAAGAAAAACACACTCACCTAAATAAAGTCCACCTTCAAACACAAAATTTACTATTATCTCTCTTCTCGGATCCTCACTTCCCTTATCTTTAAATAATCCGTAAGTTAAATGGACTTTAAGGATTTGGATTCAGTTTAGAAAACATTTTGGTTTACTGAAATTGAATTATTTATTTGTCTGATTTGAATTTAAAATTTCAAACACTGTGGAGGCCCTTTTTGAATTACTTTCAAAGTCTTTGATTTGGTGTTAATGCAGAGGTGTTGGCTAATAAGGTCATTTATTACTGTGGCAGGGAATTTTATTCTCTCTCTTTTCTTTGCAAACAGCTTTGGTTCTGGGTATGGGATAAGATTTTCTTTGAATAGTAAAATATTAATTTAATATCAACTGTTTGATTAAGAATGCAGCATACCCTGGATGAAATTTAGAGTGAAGTGTATTCTATACTTTTCTACTTTTTGACTTTTTTTAAAAACTTTATTTATTCGTTCAAAACACAGACAATAAGTAACATATATAACAATAAACAAAGCATGAATGTTTTATTTTATATATATTTTTAAAAAGAAAGAAAAAAAAAGGAAAGAACCCCCCCCCCCCCTCTTTCAGCCAACTCTCCCAAGGAGAGCCACAAAGAAAAAAGAAAAAAATAAAGAAAAGTAGAGCATACGTATTAAAATCTAGTCAATACATATCAAAATGCAAACATTCTGAATATTAATAAAAATAACTATTCTTTCTTTGGCTTGGCTTCGCGGACGAAGATTTATGGAGGGGGTAAATGTCCACGTCAGCTGCAGGCTCGTTTGTGGCTGACAAGTCTGATGCGGGACAGGCAGACACGGTTGTAGTGGTTGCAGGGGAAAATTGGTTGGTTGGGGTTGGGTGTTGGGTTTTTCCTCCTTTGCCTTTTGTCAGTGAGGTGGGCTCTGCGGTCTTCTTCAAAGGAGGTTGCTGCCCGCCAAACTGTGAGGCGCCAAGATGCACGGTTTGAGGTGATATCAGCCCACTGGCAGTGGTCAATGTGGCAGGCACCAAGAGATTTCTTTAGGCAGTCCTTGTACCTTTTCTTTGGTGAACCTCTGTCACGGTGGCCAGTGGAGAGCTCGCCATATAACACGATCTTGGGAAGGCGATGGTCCTCCATTCTGGAGACGTGACCCACCCAGCGCAGCTGGATCTTCAGCAGCATGGACTTGATGCTGTCGGCCTCTGCCATCTCGAGAACTTCGACATTAGGGATGAAAGCGCTCCAATGAATGTTGAGGATGGAGCGGAGACAATGCTGGTAGAAGCGTTCTAGGAGCCATAGGTGATGCCGGTAGAGGACCCATGATTCGGAGCCGAACAGGAGTGTGGGTATGACAACGGCTCTGTATACGCTTATCTTTGTGAGGTTTTTCAGTTGGTTGTTTTTCCAGACTCTTTTGTGTAGTCTTCCAAAGGCGCTATTTGCCTTGACGAGTCTGTTGTCTATCTCGTTGTCGATCCTTGCATCTGATGAAATGGTGCAGCCGAGGTAGGTAAACTGGTTGACCGTTTTGAGTTTTGTGTGCCCGATGGAGATGTGGGGGGTCTGGTAGTCATGGTGGGGAGCTGGCTGATGGAGGACCTCAGTTTTCTTCAGGCTGACTTCCAGGCCAAACATTTTGGCAGTTTCCGCAAAACAGGACGTCAAGCGCTGAAGATCTGGCTCTGACTATAGTTATCCACAAAACACATGTAACTCCCTCCATTATTGAACAATATTTCATCTCATTATGTCAAAAGTCTCAAATGTAATAATTTCAGGTAAAATCATATCTCTACCGAACACATATTTTACCAAAGATCGAATTTGATAAAAATACGCTTACACTTAATTGGACTGTTTAAACCCTGAACATTAAAAGTAGCAAACTTCAACTTTGACATATCCACTAATATTAATAAAAACTAATAATATCAATATATAAAGACTCAGATCAATGTAAATAGGCCCTCCAATAGGAGAAAAAGAAACCACAAATTAAAGTCTAAATAAAATGAAAATTAAAAAAAAGATAAAAAGAACCCCCCTCCAAAATAATCAACCAAAAGGTAGTAATCCCTAAACAAAACTTGGGTGTGGATCACCCACCAGTGGCTGATGACTAGTAGAACATAGAGCAAATTTCTCCCACCCCGGCCAAACAAAGAATAACAACAATATATCATAATGACATAAAAAGAAAATAAAAATAAAAAAGTTCTTCTATTCATTCAAGAAATTTCAGACTCGGCGACCCCATTTCAAGGAAATGGACTCTTTCCATTCCCATTTCTCCCATTTCTGCCATTTCTTCCATTTCCAGAGCAACAGATTTTTCTTTAGGAGACAATGGTGGACTACGTCTTTGTCCTCTTACAACTGGCAACGAGTCAGCAAAGCTCATTGTTTGACACTCATTCTCAAAAAACCGAGATTGAAAGTCTCCACAAATCCTTCAACACTGCCGGATAGCGAAAAGTAGACTTATAACCTTTACGCCACAAAACTTCTTTAGCTGGATTAAATCGACGCCGACGATGAATAACCTCTTGACTCAAATCAGGATAGAAAAAAACTCTACTATTCTGAATCATTAACGGAGCTTGTCGTTGTCTCACATTTTGCACTGCTAAATGAAGTATCGTTTCTCTATCCAAATAATTCAAACATCTAATTATCACGGGTCTTGGTGGTTGACCAGGCAGAGCTCTTCTTCTTAAGGCTCTATGAGCTCTTTCCAATACCAGACCTCCAGAGAAAAATTTCTTCCCCAGTATTTGTGGAATTAATTCGGTAAAAAAACGAAGAGGATCTTGTTCTTCCATACCTTCTGGCAAACCAACAATCTTCACATTATTGCTTCTACTTTGATTCTCCAAATAATCTACTTTCCTCTCTAACTCCCTCTCACGTTCTCGCAATTCTTTAACGGATTTTTCCACCTCCAACACTTTTTCTGTATTAGAAGCCACTTGTTGTTGACATTTCAAAAAGTAGCCTGAAATTGTTTAAAATCCTCACAAGATGCTTCCACACGTATTTTAACTGTATCCAGTTCCAAACTGAGCCTCTGAGACATTTCATTCAGCATTGGCTGAATGATAAGGCTTAGCTGTTTACATTGTAATTCAGAAAAGCTCAGCCCTACTTTCTCTTGCGTAGTGGCAGAACCAGGTAACTGCAGCTCCTGACTTCCTCAGGGGGCCGACACTGTTCTCCCACCACAAGCCATTTTTGTTTCAAAAACACAAAAAGGACCAAAATATTCAGATTGGAGTATATCCTTGGGTATTTCAAGCAATGGAGTCATCTTCTTGTGTGCCCCCTCCGTTAAAGTCAGCAGGCTGCCAGAATCAGGATCCACATTGGGGGCACACGCACCTTCCTCCTGAGAACGGGTAATTCCAGCGATGTCCTTCTCCTGGTGAGTAGTAGACATTTTTTCAGCTCCCACAGGAAATCTCTGTGGTTTAGGCTTGAAAGAAAGCAAACCTGAAATTGTAGCAGACTCTGAAAATGTAGTTTCTTCTGAACTTGAGGTTTAATCTTTTTACCATTAATAGCCATAACAATTCCTTGATACTTTAAACTAAGTTTTAAAAAATTTAAACCTGAAAACAAAGAGTTAAAAACGGGTTCTTAAAAGTCTGGCCAGAGGTCGAGATTATACGTCTAGACTCTACGCCATCTTGCCACGCCCCTACTTTTTGACTTTTGATATGTACTCTTATGTACTCTGTAGTTATTATGTGAATTTCAATTTCAATAAAAATATTGAAAAAGAAAAATGAAAGGCTACGTACTATTTCTGTAAGTACTTCTCAGTTCAGGTGCAAGACGATACAAATCCTTTGTATTACAACATTTTGTCTGCTACTTTTAACACTTCAAATTTCAGCAATTGCCTATTAATCAGAAGATTTGGCTTGATATATTTGGAATTTGAAGTGATTTCTTTCAGTCATTTCAACCCACTTATTAACAAACTGCACTCTGTCAATAAAACATATTCTCATCAAACAATCAAAAGAAAAATGGGACTAATTCAGATGAAGAGTTCGATCACAACCTTCTGCTTCACAAAGGTTGAGATGAATGTTTTTGCAAAGCTTATTTGACTTGTTTGACACATTGGTCTCGAATCAGATCAGAAGGCATGGAGTAAGTCTTAACTCAACAGTCTTTGCTGACATTGCTCCAATGTCAGGTGGATACTTCCAGCATTTCCCTGACAATAACTTTCAAATTTTTGTATTTTCTTTCAGCTTTTTGACAAAAGATATCAATCAATTCTGTCAACAATCACTCATTCTATCCACCCCATCTGTCCTATTTACCTGTGCAGCAATCAAATTGAATGATTGCACATTTTTGAAATACTTTTGAGATCTCTCTCCCTTGACCACAAACAGCTGCCAAGTTAACTCCAAGCATTGATGTGTATGTACAGATCATTCATTAGTTAATGGCAGCGCAGATTTCAATGTTGACAAATCTGCCTTTGATACTGAAAGTCTTTTTAACTTTTTCTTCATCCATAACCCATATTAAATTGCTTTATAAAAATGTTAAAACTGTTGCGCAACTGCTTTTGAGAGTGGAATCATTTTCACAAAGGACTCTGGAGCTTCCAATTTGTGACCTGGCACCCAATATTTTTGATAAAATGCCTTCCGCTGCTAAACAGACCTAATTCACAATAATAAAAAAGTAATTGCAACTCATTCTCACAACATACTCCCGATATATTCTTCTCCAACTTTATTTGAAGATGACACCACCATCGCAGGACGGATTTCAAACAATGGTGTGACAGAGTATGGCAACGAGAGAGAAAGAGAGCTGAGGAGCATGGTGACTGGACAACAACAACTCCCTCCGTGGCAGCTGGTCACTGACTTCAGCAAATGGGTACACATCCATCTGCATCAGTGGCACTGAGGGGGGAGATGGATGAGAGCTTTTTTTCCAGGTGTAAGTATCAACAACAATTTGTCCTGGGCCAATCACATTTGGCCTAAATTCAAGGAAGCAAACCAAAGCTTCCACTTTCTCAGAAGGCTCAGGAACTTCTGCATGACCCCAGTGTCTCACCCCATTTTTTTTTATTCATGCATTGTAGCTTGGTACAGGCTTTCAATTCATCAGGCATTACTGGTAGTGTTTAATGAAAATCTTCAGTTGCAATTATAGTAACACCTCCCATTCATTTAGTATTGTGTCCAAAATCATGTCATGTTCAATCAAATGCTTCTATGACATTCTCTGTGTCACTGTACATTCATCATAGAGAACAAGTTCATAATCTTGTAGAATTTTTGTCTTTGCAGTTCCCCAATGAGCCTCGTGTGTTGGAGTCTCCACATTTGTTAAATTTGAATGGAGTTTTAAAGCTCAAGGTGAATCTTTTCCCCCTTGGCTATGGAGGACTTCAATTTTGGTGGTGGGAGGGGGCTTGGTTGGAAGAGAATTAGAAAACAAGGATTATGATGCACATCCTTGCATTGACTCGAACTTGCTTGCACAATTTCAGATTTTGAATTTGCCTCATTATTGACCTACATGTGGGTCACATGGAGATTCTAATTTATTATGTATATCTGTAGAGAAGATTTTGAAAAATGAATACAATTGTATTAATTATCTCATACTAATTGAACAAATTAAAATAAACCATGATTTGCCTAAACCTAACTTAAAAGAATTAATAGCCTCATTTCAATGAGCAGAGCAATGTCAAATGTGTCATCTTTGGTTGGCTTACAGCAGATGGGCCAGATGCGAAGTGTGTGCAGTCCTTCTATGAATGATCTTTCAGCTCAGTGGTGATATCAGAGGCAGAATCAGAGATCTGAAATGGGTACATCAATCCTCCATCTTTGCCCATAATGAAATGCACAGACAAGTGCATCATACACTGTTGGTGGGTCACGATGGATTTACCATCCAACTGCCAGCACATTCCAAGTCATTAAGATCACCCACCATGTACATTTACATCACTGCTCATTATTCCTTGACTTGAGTGGGGCATCTATCAATTTAAGTTCAATCATGTATTGATTTGACAAAATACATTATCAATAACTACTTTGGTGCTGACTCACCAGATGGTTCAGACACTTAAATGAACCACATTCAAATTTAGTTCAGCATTTTATATGGACAAGACAGACAGTTAGTTCTCTTTGAACTTTAAATGTACTACTGTCAAGGGTAAGCAAGTGAAATGAGTTCTGCTTCAGTGCACAATGGTTTTACCTGATCTGGACAGGGTAGAGGAGGTCTTCAATGATGAAGACCTTTTGCACTGAACTAAATCCAGTCCAAGGTAGAATAAGAATATGCTGAACCTGGAAACAATAAAAGCCTTTCAGCAAAGATTATATCTCACATGACTTGTCAGCCACAAACGAGCCTGCAGCTGACGTGGACATTACCCCTCCATAAATCTTCGTCTGCAAAGCCAAGCCAAAGAAGATATCTCACATTCAGTCACAAATTATTGACATTCTCAAACCGTTTCAGAAATATAATTGTGTGCAATGACACCATTCCCTTCAAGGGCCATAAATGTATGCTTTGTCAGTTTAAGGCACATTCACCCTCCCACGAATGTGGAGTTGCTGCAAAGTGGGCCAACTTTACATTGGCACCGATGTTAAATCAAAACATAGCTAGAATTCAATTTTGATGCACAAACATTGTAATTGTGGCAAGAATCGTAAAATATCAGCCAGAGAACACAAGGAACAATTGCTGGGATATATGGGAGAAGAGTGGCCTAGATGTTCGGTGACCAAGATATTGTCTCTGCCAAATGACCCTTTAGTGCTTGAGGCACTGGGACGAGCTAAACAACGGTTTGATCCAGGGATCAACGGAGAGGAGTGACCAGGATACAAAAGGGTGAGCACACAAGTGGTGAGGTCCCTTGGATTTGGGCTCATCTCAGGTCAGGTCGCAACTGAAATGGAACAAAGCACTACAGTTAAATGGGTTCAAGCGCACTTCCAAGATAATGGCCCTCGTGGTAACTGAAACTGAGCAGTAAAGTGTATTGTGCCCAGTATTGTGTGCGCAAGACTCACTTCTATCAAATCCGCAAAGAGTCCTGCTAAACTTTGACACAACAAGATGACACAGAGGGAGCTCACTGGAGGATAGTTACCACAGCACCTCGTTTGTATCAGGGCATCTGATGTGTACTTTCAGTCAGCAATGGGAAGAAATGGTGTGGATTTGTATTGACACTAAAACTGTGAATCCAATCCTACATTTATGCCAAATATGCCTAAAATAAATGTTACAATTCAGTCAAAATACATACTGCCCCGTTGCCCACAGCCAGAAATTAAATTCTGTTTCTCTGCTTCAACAAGACTACCAAATAAATGCCAAGCAAAATTAAGTTCCCTATTGTGCAAAAGTCAGTAACATTTGACAAAAGTGAATGACGTTTCAACAAAGGTGTCACTGGAAGTCATCTTTTCTGTTCATGAAATGGATGTCTCCCGGGGCCGCATTTTGATTATAAAGTGAAGAAATTAACCCAAGATCTTACAAGCTCATCATAATTATATTTCACAGTTTGGTGCAGACCTCATTTATTTCCTTGATCATCACATTTGTTTCCAATTCACCTGCAATACACACTTTGATTTGGTTCTCTAGAACCTAATTTTCTTCAACTTATTTTAATTTGTCAACTTGTATATTTCCTTCAACTTGTAATGAAACAGTGAGATACAAATTCTGAACATTGGAAAGGCTGTCCAAAAGGTGAACATGGGGGGCCAGTGCACGTTTTGCTTTGCTACACATCACCCAACATTGACTTGACATTGTAACATATGGCTTAAATGGTCTATTAGCTTTAAGAACACCATGGCAACATTACGTTAGAACAAATGACATAAATGTTGAGGTGTAAATAATACAGAATATGAGGCTTGGATAGAAATTAGGCACTTATTACAGTTGGAATTTGAAGGAAACATGAAGATTATCCAGAAACTGCCATCATTGATTTCGGGGATATCCACAGGGTCTCCCACCACCAACATGCAGAGGTCAATGAACCAACAGAATAGTCCAACCCTCCTGTTGAGGTGCAATCTTTAAAATGCTCCATTCTGTCACATGACATGTGATATTCATGGCATACTAAATTGTAAAACACAAAGAAAGCAACCTCACAAGCCCTAGGGACCTCATTTTCAATTTATGGGATCTTCATATCCCAGATTACTACAGGATGATAATAAACATTGTGAAAAATGTTGAAAAGAATGATGAAATTTATTTTTTTTTAACTCATTTCTTGGATGTTTCTGAGCATTTTGCAATGTACAGTCAAACCCCTGTTAACCGGCATCTACAGAGATCAGTAGTTGCCGGATAAGTGAATTTTCCGGTGGCTTGATTGGTGATCTAATGGTGAGGCATGCCAAATTTTAACTCCATTTTTTTTAACCTATTTATTTTCCTCAATTTATTTGCCAGCTGCTTGAGGCTGCCGGTTGCCTGAATTCCAGATAACAGAGGTTTTACTGTATTTGGATCCTTCTATTGCTTGATAACTCTATTGGTGCCAGACACCTGAGATCCCCAAGAAATGACATCAGCAAGCATCATCAGAAAATAGGCATTCATTCAACAGCGACAGTGAACACTATTGCTTGGCCCTGTACAGCAAAATCCACTGACCAATGGAAATCTTCTTTCACAAACACCTTTTTCAATCTTGTAAGTGCACGATATCATAAAAATCTCTCTTCACTTTGAAATCCTTGCTGTAAATGGTGCCCGTAAGTGCACCAAATTCTCCAATTATATCTTAATCAATATCTTGCACAGATTTGTCACCACTTTATATTTTCAATCAACAGCCCATGCATTTGGATCTTTTTTATTTTCTGAGAAAGGTGGATTATTTTTAAGGTGACAAAATATTATTGCAGATTTCAAATTTGTGACAAACTTTTAGTTTTTCAATGCCATTAAGTGTCATAATGTGGTAGGAAACCTTGTTCCCTGACCATTCCTTCCAGAGCAAGTTAGAGAAAAAGTTTGACCAGCGTCATGAGCTTTACTATTCTATATTATAGGTGAGTATAGGATGATCTGTTTATGCCCTATGGGATCAAATAACCTGACCACAGTCAACATCAAGACTCACACTATTTGTGTTCAGTGCTAACATCCTATCCTTCAAGCAATAATTCAATGACCGCAGAAGCAAAAAAGGGAACAATGAAAGCACAATCTCCTTTAATTGAACTGAGTGATTATTTCTCCGTGCATCTCAGCACAGAAAAAAACTAAATACCAGAGCTTGCATCAAAAGGAAGATTCCTTTTTCTGAGATATACTGCAAACATTTCCAGTCACTGCTTGTACCAAATATCATGTTCAAACTACAAACTTGAATATAATACATTGTAACAACTTCAGCTCAACACAAGATTCTCTGGAATACACTTCGTCATGTGTGATGTGTGGAACACATGTTCTTTACAATTAAAACAAACATTAATTAAATAATTAAAATGTTAGACCAGGTTTACATTTATAATTGAGCTAATAGCATTTTTGACTTGATTTACCGTGACAGCACGTCTGACCAAATATCAGATCCTTTACTTCATCTACAATGCATGAGATATCAATCCACTTTAAATATAAATATCCTAAAGACATAAGTTACATTAAATTCCTCTCAAACATTCAAAACCAAAAACTAAAAGTATGATTGATAGGTGCAAGAATATTTATTTACTTTCTCTCATGGATATATTTTTCACATGTTTCATCAATCTAATTCCACTCTTCAGTTAAATGGAGTAAGCCTGATGTCATGACTGCATGAGTAACCCTTGGAAGGATCTTGAGAGCTTTAACAATTTTAAGCCATTTTAAAACCCTTGGTTGCAAACTATTTTAAAGCTCTTCACCCCTCCTGCACTGACCTATCTGTCCTCAGCCGCCTCCACTTCCAGGGTGAGGCCAAGCACAAACTGGTGGAACAATGCATCATATTCCACCTGGATTATCTATAACCCAATGTTAATTTTAGGTAACCTGCATTCCTTCTGATCTTTTGCCTCCCCCTTCCTTCTGAATTCACCCCCATCCCCAGCCTCCTGCTATCCAGTTACTTGCCTTTCTCCCATCTGGATCACCCACGCGTTCAACCTGCCCTTCTCCTTCATTTTCCCATCTGGCCACCATCCTTCCCTTTTTTTTTCTTCCACTTACTACCTTGCTTTCTCATCTGATTCCATCACCCGTAGCCTTTCGTGGTCTCGCCACCCAGCTACCTCCCCGCACCAACAAGACTCCATCTCACCAACACCTTGTTGTGCCAGTTGATTTCTTTTTCTCTCATAGAGCATGTTAAAGGTAATATCATAAAAATATTAATATCCTCACTACCATTTAATACATTCATTGGAAACATTCATAGCGCTTCCGATTGGTACGATAAAACCAACTGCTGATTGTCCACGTTGCACACAAAACCTTGCAAAGACGCCACAAGTCATTGGAGACACCATCTTTCAAATTCTAAGAAATGAGGCCAATTCTGTCAACAATTCATTGATCTCAACAAAACTGATATAATTCTCCCCTCCCCCCCCATTCAAGTCACACGACTCTCCAGTTGATTAATAATATAAAAACACAAAAAGAAAATCTATGCCCAAGAAGCCCAAAAATTGATTAATTTTTTAAGATAGAACTGTCAAAACTGTTGAAGAATCACTTCTCAATGCAGCTAATAGACTTCTGGCATGCATTGCACATGAACAAAATTGCTGCAGCTTTTTGTGGCTTAAAACGACTGGTGCAATGTTGCACAAAATAATAATCGATCATGGATTACTATTGCAAATAGATTTCAAAAGTACTTCCAATACAAAACTTGGAACTGAAAGCTTCTTGCTTACCAGAGCCTCGTTTGGACACGATCTTCAGGCTTTGAACGGTAGATGTATAGAAGAAAACCATTAATTGAATAGCGACTTTCATCTTCCAGCTTGAAGTTCAACCTAAAACAAAATATGATGGCTGTTAGTGGCAGAAACAACACACATAGTGAACCAGTTCACTGGCATTTTCACTGCAGACATTTGGTACAAAAGGCATGATGAATACATTCTGAAATGTATAAAGGTCTTTTAAATGCTCTGGACAATATTTGCATTGTGCCACTTGTGACAGAGTATAGAGAGGTGTTTTGTGGACAAATAGGGAAAGATTTGTTAGAGCAGGTCATACACAAACACTTTAAAACAAAGTTTTTGCAGGGGTTTTGCAGAGTGCTCACAGACTCATGATGGACTGTTTGCAAAAGGCAACAATGTAGCAACATGCCAGGCAGCTTTGTCTGAAAAAACAGTTTGCTGTCTGGAAGAGCATGTGATCTTTGCAGGCAGAAGCAAAACACCTGGGCTCTCAGAGTAGGAGAGAGTGAGAGAGAGGAGAGAGGGTTCAAGAGGGTCAAGCTGGCAAGCTTTGAAAGATGACCTGGTCAAAGTAGAGGACTGGCTGTCTGGTGTTTCCCTTGAAATAGGAGAAACAGAAAGGAACTCTGTGGTGATCTGAAAGAAAGAGGTTATCCTCGGGAGAACCCTGAAAGGGGGCAAGTTTAGTCAGCAAGACACTGTAGTGGCTGTCCTGGAATGAGAAAACTCTCTCTGAAAACCAGCAAGAACCCTCCTGAGTGGTAACTGTTTACCTGTTAAGCACCAAACCCTGGTGAACTTTATTAATGCTAACTTCTGTGCACAGTACAAGAATTGCCTGCAACCAGTGAGATTGGACTGTGAACCAAAGAACTTTTCTAAACTTATAAACATTTTACACACACATACGCTTGGAATTAGGAGGGGGTGGGGTTAAGTAGATTAAGTAAGTCAATAGAGATAAGTTAAAGTTTGATTCTGTTTTCATGTTCAAAGATAATTAAAAGACACTTTTGTTTAAGTATTCCTTTGTATTGGTGAATATCTATTGCTTCTGGATTTTGGGATCCTCTGGACTCTAACACACTAAACTCAAACTGAGAGTTTGGTCTACTCCAATGCCCAAACATGCTGGGGTCTTTTTATCATTCTTCTCAGCACTATAAATATTTCTTTTGAGATAGATGCTCTTTAACGGATAATAATCTCTCCTCAACATCATCAAGACAAAAGAAATGATCATCGACTTCAGGAGAAGGGGTAAGAGCCTACACCCACTCACAATAATGGTGCCTATATCGAAAGGATATAGTTGGAACAAGTTCCAGATGGCTGTAAATGCAGCCCAGAACATAATGAAAACTTTCTCTCCCTCCATGCACTCCATCTGCATCTCCTGCTGTCAACATATCGAAAAACCTTCACTGTCCACAACACCTCTTAGTGTCATTGGCAAATCGACTAATCCAATTTACCACATTTACATCCAAATCACTGATATAGTTGACAAACAACAATGGTCCCAGTACCTATCCTTGAAGCCCGCCACCAGTAACAGGCTTCCAATCTGATAAGCAATCATCCATTGCTTCACTCTGGCTTCTCCCGCTCAGCCAGTGTCACCATGAATACCTAATGTTTGAACCTTCCTGACTAACCTCCACATGGGACCTTGTCAAAGCCCTTACTAAAGTCAATGTAGACGACGTCCACAGCCTTTCCTTCATCAACTTTCTTGATAACCACCTCAAAAAACTCTATAAGATTGGTTAAACATGATCTTCCACCCATAAAGCCATGTTGACGATCCCTAATCAGTCCCTGGCGATCCAAATAATTGGATATCAATCTCTTAGATCGCCTTCCATTAATTAACCTCCTAATGATGTCAGGCCGACTGGCCTATAATTTGCAGGATTACTTTTGGAGCCTTTTTAACTCCATAGTTAAATTGTGCTCAATACACAAACTCTATGTAATGCTAGAATAACCTGTTAGTCGGCTTGTAAAAGAACCCTTTATACTATAGTAGGTTGTTTGAGAACAAAAGATCAAATTTAAACATGGTTGGTGAAACGGTTCGTGCAATACCTTAACAGCGCCAGTGATCGGGACCAGGGTTCAAATGCTGCACTGTCTGTAAGGAGCTTGTACTTCTCCCCATGTCTGCTTGGGTTTTCCCCAGGGGCTCCGGTGTCCTCCCACCATCCATAATGTACCGGGGGTGGAGATTAATTGGGAAGCACGGACTCATGGGCTGAAATGATCTATTACCATGCTGTATGTATGTTTAAATTTAAACATTAAGTTACTATAACATCTTCTCCAGATTAAAGAACAAAGTGAGAAGATAAGCTAAACAAACTTAAATTTACAGCTACAGCTTTGAAATGGTCAGTGATCTTGTACAAACCTTAAAAGACTCCACAGCTAATTCAAACTTCTCAAAATTGGGCATACAACATCAAATTGGTAAAATTAATCACAGATCACGGCAGATGAAATTTGCAATTCTACAAAACAATGTTCGTCTGAATACACGGTTGGGGAAGCGATTAGCGCAACACCTTCACAGCGCCAGCAATCGGGTCGAGACTTGGGTTTGAATCTCTCACTGGCTGTAAGGAGCTTGTATGTTCTCCCCATGTTTATGCAGGTTTTCTTTGGGGGCTCCAGTTCTCTCCCACCATTCAAAACATACCGGGGGTGTAAGTTAATGGCGTGTAAATTGGGTGGCACAGACTCGTGGTCCATAATGGCCTGTTAACATGCTGGTTATTTAAATTTAAATTAGCTATCAATAGCATCACATGTAAAACTGCCTTTTGAATCCGTTGCAAACTTTACATTTTAAAATCATGTCCTAAAAGTACATTCACATATTTTTATTAGGATTGAGAAAGTTTATTAGACTTACAGCTCACCTGCAGTATCACACTAAGATCTTCATATGTTGAAGAAATATCAAAACTCTCTGAAGTAACATCCATATCCCTGGTTTATGCACATTTGACCACAATGGTTTGTAGTCTGGAAATTTATGTTCTGGTAATCTATAGTGAGACTGAAGATGCTGAGGTATTATTTTATTCAATAAAAAATTGAACAAATTCCAACCAATTTCTTAAATCTCATAAGATATCTCTGTACATCAATCACCCTATGTCAAATATCAGCAGTTTCATGGATCTATTCGTTGTCAGAAATTCGTCTCTATTTGGCTGCAAATAACCCACTGTTAGCAGCCAACCAGTCAATGTCTCTTAAACCTATCTCACTCCTACAATTATTCTGGTGTGTATTTCAATTCTCCAGCACTTCCCTCTTTCAGACCTTCCCCTCATCATTCTTTATTTTCCACGAGCCATTTTGGTCACACTCTTTGTATTATCATCACTGTCCTTTTCCCTCTGGGATCCCCCATCATATGTATTTTAGCACATTCGAGATAATCGACAACCTTCTTGCTTGATGTTGCTGGGAGATCTATCCAGCAGGTACTGCAATGCCTCTGGATCCAAAATAAAAAAAATGTTCTCGTTGACGTATGGTTGAGGAGACAGTGAATTTAAGAAATAGAAGACTCAAAACTCGACTGGAAGTAGTACTTCAAATGCCTTTGTCTCAAACTGTAGCCAAATGGTCTTTCTTTTGACTGAATCCTGAACAAGATCAGACACAGATCCCTTTACGACATACTGATGAAAATATCTTGACAGAATTTAAAGCCCCTTTAACACTTGCATCCCAGTAAATTGGTCATTCAGTGTCCTGGGATAGGAATGGGGGTTTGCCCTTTCACACTAGACCACTCCTAACTGGGACACTGAACGCTTTCACACTTGCAAGGGTTTATCCCCGACATTTGGTCTGTTTTTCCCTTAATCAGAAGTGCCTGATATACAATTTCCCGTTTCACAGTTGCCTGATCTCAATGCTGGCGTCTGTTGACGCTGGCAATTGTACTGGGGGTTGAGGCCGGCAATCCCCGGCATGAGATGATGACATCTGGCGCTGGCATTGAGCAGATTTTGCTTTCATACTTGCCACTTTAAAGGCCGATTGGCGTTAGATTCCTAGGATCACAGGCTTAAGATAGAAATTCACAGTGTTGAATCAGTGAGAGGCAGAGATACTGATGAAAGAAACAGGCCAAGGCTAAAAGCTAGAATTCAAGACAATAATTGAGGAGGCAGCTGAAACCCACAAATGGGAGAGCCAAGGGAGAAATGAAGAGCACCTGAAGCAATTTGTCTCAGCAGTGGATTGTCCAAAACCCATTGTTCAAATCTTTGAATCTTGGTAAAGTGGGACGACTTCTTGCAGTACAACAGCCCCACTCCGACCATAGAAAGCCCATCTTTTATTCAGGGTGTGGTATTTGTAAGCTGCTGTGGGTGTGGGGATGCTGATCACTTCATAATCGCTGCTATAAATCCAAAGGAAATTGCTTCACTGTTTTCTTTTTTGGAATGTGACATTTGACACAAAAAGATTCACGTCATTTTTATGGGCTATATCTAACATAATGACAACATAAGCACTGCATTTGAAAACCACAGTCAAATAAAACAACAACCAAATATCAGCGACTTAATTTTGATCAAATCACTTGGCTTATACAACCATTGTAGGAGAAAATATATCTCAGTATAAAAACATCACAATGCATGTCCACCACATTAATATCAGTTATATTTCTGGGATCTTTTTCTACAGTAATAATGCTACACTAATCAAGAAGGGTTTCTTGTATGGGGTGAATGCCTGAAAGGAGGGTTGTCAGAGATGCCTGCAACAATGATTTGAGTAAATATTAAAAGACTTTAAAATGTCTTGCATTGCATTTTATCTGCCCAAATTTATGTGAGATGATTAAAATTATTTGTGCATGGGTTTCCATCAAAATGAGGTTCAATTACCAAAATTAAAATTTAATTCAACAAATGTATTAGTCCAAAAATGTCAAAGAAATTATGACTTCGTGTCTGGGTGATAAAAATAATTCAGGAAATAATTAAAGAATTGTTTTCTTCCTCCCCCCCCCCCCCCCCCACCCCACAAGAGCTTATTTATGATGCGGCAGCTACACTTGAATTGTCAGTGCCTGCTCCAATCACGAGCGAGCACTCCGAAGCGATTTAGAGAGTGTATCAAAAAGTGTGTTTTATTTCCTGATATCCTATCTGTGGGAATTATTGATTTGGATTGGCTGCTCAGGCAGCCTGGTGCCACCACAGCTGTGAAAAGTCAACGATTCCCTTTGAATTAATGCCTGGCATCAGCGGGCTTTGGAAAAGAGGAAGTTCTCTGCACGAGGATTGTTGGAACTTCGCGGGGAACATCCTTTGAGCTCAGCAGCACATGCCTTTGCTTTAGAATCAAACGTGCTGGACAACCATTTCAGAGAAAAATATCCCACTTGATAACAAAGGAGAAACACAACTCATCATCCAAGCCAGTCATATATTGACCTCTTAAAATAATCTGGCAATATTACGTTGCTCAAAATAAACTGAGAAACATGGTGCCATTGGTGTTTATTTTCACACAATGGTTGTCAATTAAATCACAAGCATCAAAATGCCTTCAAAGTAACACCATAAATCCATTTCAACATCTTTCAATCACATTTCACAGATAAAACAGCATGATGATGCTTTACTGCTCAAGAAATTTACACACACAAAAAAAATGATTAAAAATCCCATGCTGATTAAATATAGGGTAATCCATGGAGTGGAACAAACTTTGACCGGCACCTACAACTGAGAACTGACCTGTAAATCATATTGAGTGGCACATGCATTCTAATTTGCATTGATAAGTAAAGTAAACACGTTATTTTTTTTCTTTCAAATTATGAGCAACAAATCTTTCCACTTTGCTCTGCTGCCACTTTAATCAAATCAGCCTCATTCCCCGATGATATATTTGACATCTTTTAAGAATATTTACCAGTGGCGATGGGGGAGGAAAAGAATGCACAGGGCATCTTAAAAGCTGCTCTCCATCAATTAATATCAAGACAGGAAGATAAACCTCGATCATTTCAGGTGAATCTGGCCAGGTAATATCGATGTAAAGAAGTGAAGAAAGAGAGAAAAGTTTGTTATTTGTCGGTGTTGTTAATAAACATGATATGTGTAAAAATACAAATGTTATACAAAAAGTGATTGTGTGTCTGTCATTCACGACCATCCTACCACAATCCAAATTTGACGATGATTTGCTTCTTAGAAACAGTCTCAATAACAAAGTCACTACAGATCTCTGTGCTCCATGATTATGCCTTGAAGAAAATCCGCAAAGATGCACCGCAGTTCACTGGGGACTGCAAGGATCATTATTAAAACTAATTGCTAATTTTACAAGGTAAACAAGCAGCCTTCTGGCCTAAGTGGAACATTTTCCAACAAATTACATTCAAATGAAAGGCATTGTTTCACAAACCTGAAGTTTAATGATTCAGGCAATAACTATGGTTCTGCCACAATAATAATTACAGAAAAACTTCAAAATCTAACACATTGCAAAGACCCACTTTGCAAAGTCATGCTAACTGGCATTGAGCTGCAGGCTGAAGATTAAAAGAGTAACTAGCTGGATTATCATGCAAAGAAATTATCGTGTAACCATAAAAACACAATGCTGGAGAAATTCAGCTGGTCAAAAAGTGCCCTTTATCACAAAGGTAAAAATAAATAACCGACATTTCAGGCTTGAGCCCTCCATCAAGGTATGGAAAAAAAATGTCAGCAGGCGTCCGAACAAAAGAGTAGGGAGGGGTGTGTGGTCGCAAAGGCAGGAGGTGATAGGTAGAAAAGGGAGAGAGGGGACAGCAGTGATGGCTGGGTGAAGGGAGGGAGGAAAACTGGAAAGGGGAAGGGAGAAGAGGAGAGCAGGTTAGCAGAAACTGGTGTTAATGCCTTCTGGACGGAAAATAAGGTGTTGCTCCTCTGATTTGCGACTGGTCGTGGTGGACAGTGCATAAAGCCATGGACAAACATGTGAGTGGGAGAGTGTGACACAGAACTGAACAAGATTTCAATATGTATATCTAACTTTTTCTTTAATATTCTTTCTTTTTTCTTTTTTTATGGCTCTCCTTAGGAGAGTTGGCTGAAGTGAGGGGGGGGGGGTCTTTTTTCCTTTTTCTTTTCTTTTATATAAAAAAAGCTTTCATGTTCATGTTTAACTGCTGCATATGTCATATATTATTTGTTTTTTGAACAAATAAAAAAAGTTTAAAAAAAAACTGAAATGGGTGACTTCTGGGAGGTCTCTGTCACTGGTGCGGATGGAGCGAAGGTGCTCATCAAAGCCATCTCCAAATCTACGCCCAGTCTCTCCTTTCTCCTATTGTTAGGAGCGCCAGGCAATGGTCATAGTGACTCTTTGTTTGCCTTACAGTACCCAAAAGTTGAAGGATATCATGTAGATTACATTTTTATATATTATTATATGACAATAAAAGGAACTTTTGATATTCCAGATTCTCCACAACAAGATTTTGGATTATTTATTGATTGATCAGATTAGGATGGTGTCACTGACAAGGCCAGAATTTGTAGCCCATTCCAATGGTCGCAACAAAGGTGGTGATAAGGAAGCTTCGTAGACTGCTGCAGTCCTCCTGAGGTAAATACTGCCATAGCACCAGTGGTGCGGAGAGGGACTTGCCGAATTTAGACCCACACGTGGAGGGCTGGCAGCATATTTCCCAGTCAACATCACGCCCTTTTTGAAGGCAAACCAAAAGGTGGTGGGGTTCCTATGCACTTGTTCCCATTTACTGTCTTATGGTAGGTTTGTGAGGAACTCGTGGTTACCACGTCTGTAAGTAGCTGCAGTGCATTTTGTGGAATGTACACACTGCAGCCACCGTTGACTGGAATGAAAGATCACGATGATTGTTGGACTGCCAGTTAAGTGGGCTACTTTGTCCTGGGAGTTGTTGAAATTGCATTTTGCCAGGCAAGTGGGTGATATCATCCTCTTGACCTCTGCAGTGTAGATAACTGAAAGGGCTTGGGGGGGCCATGAAACAAATCATTTGATTCAGGAGAAGCAGCCTCCAATTGACTCCTGTTATTCGGCTATCCATGTTGCCATTCAGGTGACCTTTTCTTTGACCCCCCCCCACAGATGTTGATGGTGGCAGACTCAACACTCAAAGACTTTGTCATCAGCAATGGTGGATGGTCCTTCCTTGAGACTTTTCTCATTTGCCACCAAGTGGTCCATTCTTCAGTGTTGTGAAGGTCTTGGAGGGCCCAGGCAAAAAGTGTTTCTTTTATTCAGGGGCTGCAAACTATCACTTTCCCTCATCTTTGTCTCAGTTCTGCCAAATGACGTGGATGAATCAGTGAAGGCCCGAACTGCAAAGCATATTCTTGGTGACGGAGAGCTTCAAAAATCATCTGCAGGGAACAATGAACTGAGATGGCTGAATTCTGAAATAACACAGGTGCCAGGCTGTGATTGTGACTGATGCTGGAACAATCGAAGGGAAAAGGTTGCTTGTGTCCCTCTTCACTGCCCATTTATTTCAGGTGAAGCTAACCAATTATAGGAACAGGCACTGCATGGGTTTTATGGGAAATCAACCTCATTGCAGTGAGGATACAGCCCCTCTGTCGTGTTATAGTACCGACATGCAAAATGTAATAGGTATCGATTGACTCATCCCTACAAGGTTTGTGCAATGTGTTGTGGGTCCTCAGCCACAGCCTTGGGTCCCATTACCATCTTCAAAAAGCACACCCTTTGCTTTGTCATGACCGTCAAGCGAGGCTGCCAACCTCGCTTCATCGTCGCTGCTGACGTCAACCTCAGGGATGGGACAATATGAACAGCAGGAGCACAGGTCTGTGGAAATGGCTGAGGAACTCCGCAGCAGACGAGACAGCAAATTTTATTGCCATGTCCACATGGCAAAAAGATTTATCCTAATTTCAGCCATTTGCCCACAACTATTTAAGTCACAATACATGAAGTGTTCCCTGAACATGATAAGGGAGTCTGCCATTCTTTCAGACAGTGACTTCTAAAGCCTCATCATTAAACCAATTAAAGTTTTTTTGCATCTTTCCACATATCTTTCTACCTTGCACCATAAACCAACTGACCTCTCTGCAAAACAATCTCTTCACCTTATTCTGGCCACATGTAATTTTGTTCATCACAAGTGAATGTCCCCAAATGCACCCATCCCAAAAGCAACCAGAATAAAACCAATATATATTTTTTCATAACAAAGCTCTCCCCATTGAGGAGAATGGCTAGTGTAGCAGTAAGTGCAAGGCTCATACAGGGCCACTGTCCTGGGTGGGTGTGCTGATACAATCGTCAGACTGTCTGTGACTGTCTGTGCCTGTCTGCGTTCCTACCTTCCGACCGTAGGGGGCGACCTACTGTCCTTGTAGGGTGGTAACTGTGAGGCTGGCTCCATCTACTCCCTGCCAATCACCATCCCCATATAAAGGCTCAAGCCAGCCCTTGCATCGGCGGTAGAGCACATGGAGCCAGAAGGGATACTGGACCTTGTGTGCAAGTTTAAAGCTAATTATAGCCCAAGTGCTACAGTTTCCTCCCACCCTTCAAAACGTACAAAAGTTTTATGTTAATTGGGATATTTGGGCAGCATGCATTCATGGGCCAGAGAGGCCTGTTACCATACTCTATATCTCAATATAAATCTAAAGTCTCTGTTCATACCCTCCATAAATATCATCTGCAACTTCTCTGCAGTAGAAGCACGTCCTTCGACTGCTGTGATGTCCACAACTGAATGCAGTTCCCCAGCTGTGTTCCAAATGATGTTTTGTGCACTTTTAGCAATATCAATCTGCTCTGATTTTGTGCTTCAGCCAAAGTGAAATTCTTGCACGACATCCAATCAACTGATCTACCCGCCCGGGTACTTGCACAGATCTATTATGAATGTGTACACTGAGCTCCCTCTGCTCCTCTACACTTCTCTATATTTTTTTTTGCTGTGGAAATCCAGCAGATGAAGTATTCATTTCCCCCTCCAAAAGAATACACAGGACTCAAAGTGTACAATTTCTAAACTGCACTGAACACACCAGGACTACTTCAAAAGAACCTAAGTCTTTTATCTCTCCCAGTGGGAACCAGATTTTCCAATTGGAAATGCAAGGTAAATTTAGGATGCTGCTATTTTCAAAAATTAATAGCCATCAATCTTCAACTCAGTGTTTAATTAATGTCTCCAATATACAAGAGTGTGTGTGTGTGTGTGTGTGTGTGTGTGTGTGTGTGTGTGTGTGTGTGTGTGTGTGTGTGTGTGTGTGTGTGTGTGTGTGTGTGTGTGTGTGTGGGGGGGTGTATTTATACACACACAATGCTCCGGAGGAACACTGTTTTGCCTGGCTGTATAGGGCAGGAAAAGGTTGGCTATAGGAAGTCCAAGCTTAGACCCACAGACATAGCACTTGTATTCGGTGAAGTAGTCACCCATTCTATAGTCTTGCAGATGCAGAAGATGCCATACTGAGTAATCATGCCCATGCCCAATAGCATTATCAGGCAAGGTGAGGCCAAATGTGAACTTGAGGAAAAACACAATTTCTCTTGGCCAGCCCAAAATCCAACAGCATGAAGATAGATTTTTTCCAATTTGGGTAACCCCCACCTCTATGTGGTCCTATCCTTTCTTTCCCAACTTCATCCAAGCTTCCCTCTCAATCCCATTCCCCACCCATGGTCTCACCCTCTATTTGGCTTTCCTCTTTCTGAAGGGTACCCTTCTCACCCCTTTGCCCCTTCCCATCTTTCCCAATTCCTTCCCGTTTCTTCCCAACTTGATGTCATCTCTAACTATTTTTGTCTCAATAAAGAGACTCTGTTGGAATCATTGACCAAGTCTGTCCATGGATGCTGCTTGGCCCTCTGAATCCACCCAGCTTCTCAGTGTTTGCTCAAAATTCCAGCAACTGCAGCTGATGTGTTTCAATATATGGGGATCTTTGGCCTGCAAGAGTGAAAGCAGGTGAGCCAGTCTGGCTGTGCATGAGACCATGGACAGACATGTCAGCAAGAGAATTGAATGGTGAATCGAAGTTGGGGACCACCTGCAAATAGGAGGATCAACAACAACATCTCATCATCCATCTGGGCACCCTCCAATCGGATGGCATTAATATCAACTTCTCTGGCTTTACTTAAACCCCCCCCCCCACCTTTGTCCATGTCCCCCTTCCCTGCATACCATTCCATCATATTGTCTCCTGCTACCAAGCCAGTTTTGCATCCAATTGGCTAATTTTTAGCTCTAGAACTCCTGCAATCTAAGCTTACAGACTATTCTGTACCTTCCCGAAAGCCTTGAGAAAATCCATCCAGACAATAGCTGTCTCCTTCCCTCTTCAATCCTTCTGGTCAGCTCTTCAAAAAACTTGAGGTAAAATTTCCCAGGCTGACTCTCCCCAATCATTCCTCGTCTTTTTAAACGCTGGTAAATTCTGGCTCTCAGAAACACCTCCAATAACAGCGCTCTGTTGATCCACGGCTTTTGCACAAAGCCTTTCCGAAATGAAGGCATGGGTCGTGACTTGGATAATAGTTACATTCAGAAAAGCTTATTATGATGCAGTGCAATTTTAATTGTCAGAAAGTTTTACTGCTTTGCTCCATCATGGAGCAGTTGGAAGTGGCTAATTATGAAGCAAAGTACTGAAAAAGGTACTGGAATGTATCCCTTTTGCTAAAAAGGGAAACACTACACTTCAAAGCTGAATAATAAGAGAGTACCCACTTACTTTAAATGTGAAAATCTGCAGTGACATGCATTGGAAATAAAAGGAAGCCAACATTTTGGACCTGAGCCCTTCCTTTTGCCTGACCAATTTTTCCTTATTCCTGTCAAAGAGCTCAGACCTCCACTGTTGGTTACCCTTTACTTCTTATCAGTGCTGCGCGATCTGCTGAGTTTCTCCAGTGCATTTGGGTGTTGCAGAGTGCCAACTTATGGGCGGCACACTTGGCGTAGCGGTTAGCACAACACTGTTACAGCACCAGCGATCGGGACCTTGATTCAAATCCTGCGCTGTCTGTAAGGAGTTTTTACATTCTCCCTGTGCCTGCATAGGTTCCCCCAACCCCCACCCCAGGGGCTTGTTTCCTCCCACCACTCAAAACATATTGGGGATTATATGCAATTGGCAGTAATTGGACAGCATGGGCTCAGAGGCCAAAATGGCCTGTAACCCTGCTGTATGTCTCAATTTAAAAAATAAAATTAAAAATTTTAAAATATCACACTTATTTGCTTTTCTGCCTGTGCTAAAGCGCTCTACTGTCATGAGTCTGAATGCGTTGCGAGGTCGGTTTTATCTCATCTGAAATCTTGTTTGCCTGCCACTATGGATCAACATCAATTATCCTACTGTGCTAATAGGTCAACAGAGGATGCCATTTCAACTGTGCTAGACTCTTCTATAACTCACCTACTATTTATTGATTATAGTTCAGCTTTTCAAACTGCTGTACCATCAAAGCTGATAACCAAACTTTGTTCGTATGGTATCAGCTCATCCTTCTGCAATTGCATTCTGGACTTCCTTACTAACAGACCTCAATCTGTTAGGTTGGGCAACATTTTCTCCTCCAGTATCACCGCGAGCACCAGAATGCCCCAGGGTTGCGTGCTGAGCCCCCTTTTGTATTCCATCTTGACTTCCGACTGCATTCCTACGTACAACTCAAACCTAATTATAAAGTCAGCAGATGACACCAAGGTGGTAGGCCTGATCACAGGGGACGATGAAACGGCTGATCAGGGTGAGGTTCAGCGCCCAGCCTTGTGGTGCGCTGAGAACAATTTGTTACTCAATAGCCAGAAGACAAAAGAGATCATTGTGGATTTTAGATGGCCAGGAAACCACACACATGTCCTGATTTACAGCAATGGAGCAGCGGCGGTGGAGCGGTTACAGAGCTTCAAATTCCTTTGGGGGGGGTAGGGGGGAGGGTCCATATCTCTGATGATCTCACATGGTCTTTGAATTTCTCAACGTTGATCAAAAAGGCACAACTACGTCTTTTCTTTTAGATGTATGAAGAAGTTACACCTCAGCTGCTGGGGATATCTATAGCTGAACTATGGAGAGCGTGCTGACATACAGTATTTCGGTATGGTTTAAAAATTGTTCTGCACAAGACAGGAAAGCACTCCAGCAGGGAGTGAAAACTGCCCAATAAGTTGTTGGGATGCAATTGCCTCCCATTGTATCTATCTATAGGGGATGATGTTTGGACAGGGCAAGGAATATCAGTAAAGAAGCAACACACCCTAACCATGAACTATTTACTTTCCCACCATCAGGCAGACACAAAAGGAGCCTTCGATTTAGAACGACGAGACTTAAAAAGGAGCTATGATAATATTAAATACCAATTCACAGCATTGAGCGGTGCAGCACTTATAATTCAGAATCAGTAATTTTTTAATAATTTATTTTAGAATATTGAAGTCTAATTGTACATGGTTTATTATGTTTTTTTATGTATGCATTTACTGTATTGTTTTCTCTTTTATATTCTGGTCAATGCTAATTATGCTTCTTTGGCTGGTAAACCAGCATTATGACAACAAGATGTATCACATCACATTTTCCCTTCCGATTTTGAAACAATATTGTTTTGCAGAAACACATTTACCAGTTTTATGCTGGTGGTTCTTTTAGTTCTAATGCATTTACTGTTTCGGAGGGTAACACCAAAAGGTTAATGATCACGAATATCGACCCAGAGACCGACGGTATTGTGACAGATATTGTGTGACTGGCATTCATGAAGCAGACAATCTGAAATGTCAAAAGTAATATCAAGCAAACAGATTTTAAACTCTTGACTCCTTCCCGTTTACACAGTGGCTAAGCTTCATGAAATATTACCATTATGAAAATTGTTGGATCTCAAATGAAAATGTCCAAGCACACAACAAAATAAATGCAGGAATTTGCAGGAGAATCCTGATACTTCAGTGCTGAATTTTGCAAAACTGTAAGTCTCTCTCTTGCTGCCTGGACTGGAGCAGCAGCTTACAGATTCAAGATTCTTTTTATTGTTAGATAATAAATAGTACATTGAGTGTGTAATATGCATGATATGGTTCACCTTTTGTCTGCTGTAAGGCAAACGAAGAAACACCATGAGGACTGCCCAGCACCCCTAACAATAAGAGAAAGAGAAGCAACAGAAAATCCATTCAGAGACACCGGGCATCCGTGAATTCACCTCCAACACTCCCGCAGTATCTGCAGATTCCACTTAAAACCACTGGCCACCCGAGCTCCAGATCATATCGATGATCAGGACGCCTTCAGTGTCCAAGGCCCGTCGAGAGCCTAACTTGCACTCAGCACCCTCTTGAAGCCTGGTTCCCACGTGCCTGTCTCCAGCAGCCTGTGTCGGTCCTTTGACCGCAAGTCGCCAGGAGACTGCAGCCTGTGCAGGTCCTTCAGCCACTAAACCCCTCACGTTGTGTCAACTCCTATGCTTCTCTTTTCTCAATGGAGGATTGTGGGGTGGATGGGAGTGGTTGCTGGTCCCCCTGTTTCTGATGCCTCCTGGAGTCTGCAACCCCTCGTGGTACATTGCCCAGCATAGGCACCTCCTGTAGAGACTTTAGCATCACAACCTTGGGCAGTAGGACCCTGCAGCACAGCGCTGTGTCTCCACTCCCCACTCTCCCAGGTCCACACCAGTGGCAGTACTGCGATTTGTGTACAGACTGAGTGCTAAAAAGAGTTTTTTATTGCAATTCTGCTCATAAAGCTGCCTCCTGGTAAACTTCTCTTCATTCAAGAACAATGGATGCAAAGGACAAGGGTAAACATTGGTGAATTTACAATTTAAAAAAAACTGATACCATTTAATCCAGTGCTCTTAACTCTGTTATTCACTCAGTATTCATCACTCAGGAATATTTACAGCACTCAAGAGTTGTGACAGCTGGTTAAGCCAGGGCACATCTCTGTCAGCTGACAAATGTCTATTCTTTATTTAATGGGATACCAATGATCCAGCCTCAGCAGTAGCTTCTAGGAAAAGTGGAACGTGTGCTAACCAGCTGTATCATGGCACCAATACCTCTGAGCCGAAACCCCCTGAACAAGGTGGTGGACACAGCCCAGGCCATCGGAGAGCAGCAGTAATCATCATGGATTCCCACCACACAGGACGGGATCTGTTCTCACTACTGCCATCAGGAAAGAGGTAGAGGTGCCGTAAGATTCATACCACCAGGTTTAGGAATGCCTGCTACCCTTCCACCATCAGACATCGAAGCAACGAACTCAATCAGGGACCCATTTAAAGACCTTTATGTTCACGTTATTTATTTTTGAATATTTATTTTGTGTTTTACACAGTAAGTCTGTTTATATTTCCCCATTTTGTATACTTAAGAAATAGGAGCAGGAGTCGGCCATTCAGCCTGTCAAGCCTGCTCCGCCATTCAATAAGATCATGGCTGGTCTGATCACTGACTCAATTTCACCGACCTGCCTTTTCCCCATATCCCTTAATTCCTTTTTTTTATGTAAAAATCTATCTAACTGAACCTTAAATAAGTTTAATACAGTAGCCTCAACCACTTCCCTGAGTAGAGAATTCTACATATTCACTACTCTCTGGTAAAGACAGTTTTTCCTCATATCTGTCTTTAATCTACTCCGCTGAATCTTAAGGCTGCGTCCCCTAGTTATGGTCTCACCTTCCAGTGAAAACAATTTTTCTGCCTCTATCTTTTCCATCCCTTTCATAATTTTATGTTTCTATAAGATCTCCTCTTATTTTTCTGAATTCGAGAAAATGTAATCCCAGACAATTTAATCTCTTATCGTAGGTCAACCCCTTTATCTCCAGGATCAGTATGGTGAACTTCCTCTGGACTGCCTCCAAGGGCAATATATCCTTCCTCAGGTACGGAGACCAGAACTGCACACAGTACTCTAGGTATGGCCTCACCAGTACCTTGTACAGTTGCAGCATGACCTCCCTGCTCTTGGATTCAATTCCTTTAGCGATGAAAGCTAACATTCCATTTGCCTTCTTAATAACCTGTTATACCTGCAACCCAACTTTTTGCCATTTGTGCACAAGCACTCCCAAGTCCTTCTGCACTACAGCATGCTGCAGTTTTTCACCATTAAAATAATAATCTGTTCTTCTATTTTTCCTACCAAAGAGGATGGTCTCACCTTTACTAACGTTGTACTCCATCTGCCAGACCTTTGCCCACTCACCTAACTTAACTCTGTACAACTCTCCACATCCTCTGTACAATTTGCTTTACCACTCAATTTATTATCAACCACAAACTTGTCTTCACTACACTCTGTCGCCTCTTCCAAATCATCAGTGTAGGTGGTGAACACCTGTGGGCCCAGCACCGACCCCTGTGGCACCCCACTTACCACTGTCTGTCAATCAGAAAAACACCCATTTACCCCGACTCTCTCCCTTCTGTCAGTTAACCAATCCTCAATCCATGCCAATATACTTTCTCCGACTCCAATCATCCAGATCTTATTGATAAGTCTCTCGTGTGGCATCTTATCAAACACCTTCTGAAATCCAAATATACAACATCAACCTGTTCCCCTCTATCTACTGCACCCATTATATCCTCAAAGAACTCCATCAAGTTTGTCAAACAAGACCTGCCCTTTCTGGATCCATACTGCATCTACCTGATGGAACTCCTTTGTTCCAAATGTCTCATTATTTTATCCTTCATGACAGCTTCAAGTATTTTCTCGACTACAGACGTTAAGCTAACTGGCTGATAGTTACCCGTCTTCTGCCTACATCCCTTTTTAAAAAGTGGCGTGACACTTGCTGTCTTCCAATCTGCCTGGACCTACCCAAGAATCCAGAGAATTTTGATAAATTACTACTAACGCATGGACCATAACTCCCGTCGTTTCCCTCAGTCCACTGGGATGCATCCCATCAGGACCAGGGGATTTGTCCACTTTCAGTCCCATTGGTTTGCTCATCACTATCTCTTTTGTAACAATTATTTTATCGAGGTCCTCTCCTCCCTTTGCCTCCGTATCACCTCTCTTTGGCACGCTGGACAAGTCTTTCACCGTGAAGACTGACACAAAATATCTGTTCAATGCCTCGGCCATTTCCTGATTACTCAATATCAATCTTCCTCTCTCATCTTCCAAGGGATCTATGTTGACTCTAGCCATCTTCTAACATTTTATATATTTATAAAGTATTTTGCTTTCTGTTTTTATATTTTGTGCTAATTTACCTTCATGATCCTTCTTCCCTATCCTTATTTCCTGTTTAGCTGTCCTTTGTTGCCATTTAAAGTTTTCCCAATCCTTCAGTTTTCCATTACTCTTTTATTCTTACATGCAGTATTTTGCACTAGCAATAAGCAAATATTCTTCCTGGTCTGCAGGAAAAGAATCCCAAGGTTGTATGTGATGTCATGTATGTACTCTGACAATAATTCTGAACTTTGAAAGTCTATTACAAGTGCTTAGCATTGAGAATTGTCACATACAGTAATGCTGCACACATTTAATGAAGCACAAACATGGGAAATGCTTCTGGCAAATCATGAGTGGCACTTGTCACATGGACTGCGGTGGGACACGACATGCTCTTTTCTTCTTGCAAGTCAACATCCCCAACACCGAGGCCCCAGTCACACTCAGTCAGCTCAGAAAAGCTACATTGCTCAGACACCCAACATCAGTTTCCCAAGGCAGACGCAACATTCCAGCTTCCGACACAAGAAGAGCTGATCAGATGGATATGGGAAAAAAATTCACAGGAGTTCTCTTTTAGAAAAGAAAAAATCTCGGCAAAGTTTAAGTTTGCTTATTTACCACAAAAATCTTGGAACAGTGAAAAGGGTTCTTCTGTGAGGAGATTAACAGGTTATCTTTAAGATTTATACAGGTGCCAATAGAGCACAAATCACAGAGTATCAGATTGCATTGACCAAGCATCAAGCACGGGCAACACGAGAGCACTCTCCCGGGGTTCATTCAAGATGGCTGTTGGGAAGTGGTGTGCAGTTTCACTTTTCCCTGCCATCCTGTTATCGTGGTCTTCACATTTCTGTATAAACATGGGGGGGGGGGGGTGCAAGGGGAACAATGGTGGCACCTTCACCCCTCCCTCCCACCCCGGTCCGACGCCACTCTCCGGTCCGATGCCACTGCAAAATCAGTGCTGCCCGCCATTCAACCACTGGCTCACCATCTGGTATGTGTCAAGGCACCTTTTTTATGTGCTCGCTCCCCCTAACAATAGAACCTGGCTATAAATATTTGTATAAATACGAAAGATAACCAGCAGAGCCCTTCTTACTGCTCGGGGTATTTTGTGACAGATAAACTTGAACAAAGTTCAACAACAACATCCTGGGAGAGAGGAAAAGTCAGCTGAACTGACCACATAAATGCTACAGCGACAAGAGGAGGTCACTGAACTGGGTCACTGTGGTGAGTGAGTCACCTTCTAATGTTCCAAAAATCTCTCCAAGAGTCACAAAGCAAGATCCGATGGAATCTCGACTCTAAGACCACACAGGCCACTTAATTCTAGCCTCATTCACCACTAAATATTCTTCTGCTTCACCACAAAGGCATAACGGCTAGATCGTTTGCTCTCCACAAAATGTACTGCTGTTACTCAGGAAGGCTATGTTGTCAGGACTTACAACACTAATTCAGCCCCACCACCAAGGCAATCTTCCATATTGTAATGCACAAACTCATAGGAAACCTCTACAGCAGTGTTTCTCAACCTTATTCTTTCCACTCACATGCCACTTTAAGTATTTTCTATGCCATAGGTTCTGTGATTCGTAAGAGATTGCTTTAGGTCTCATGTGAGTGGAAAGAGAATTTTTTTGAAAACCACTGCTTTAATTGTATCTCATTGACTCATTATGTGCACGGTTTCAGAGCTCCAAAGGAAATGGGTTAATGTCATTTTTTCTCAAGCAAAATATAGCAACAATTGGGTCTCGAGCAGTGATTCTCCACCTTCCCTTCCCACTCACATCCCACCTTAAGCAATCCCTTACTAATCACAGAGCATTGATGGCACAGGGATTACTTAAAGTGGAAAGAAAAAGGTGGAGAACTACTACTCTATAGAAAGAAAAGTTATAGCAAGTCTCTCACTGCTCCCCTCCTGCCGTTCCTCTCTCTTCAAAGAGAGGGTCTCCCCCACTGCCCCCCACCTGCAATGCCTGCTGCTCTATATCCTTTTGTTTTTCACCTGAAGTTGCATGACCTACTGGGCGTCTGAAGCACTTTTCTGTATTGTAGAGTGTTTGCAGATGTTGCTGTTTAATAACTGCACATATTGGTTGCCTGGCAAATTTAGAAAATCCATTACACACCCTCCATAGTCACAAGGTCTAAATCTTAGCACAACCAACCCAATTGCTCTATGGGAAGACTGTCACCAGAAAGACTACAGTCTTTCAAGATGCTGGTTCATCATTGCCTTCTCAAGGGCAGTTGGAGGTGAGCAATGATGAAAGGCTTTGCCAGTAACAAACACATCATCAAAATTTTTTTAAAAATCTACATCAATTCACCATCCACGTTTTCCCATATATTTTGCCAATATCTTCATAAAGTGATCAAGGAAACTCCAAAATGTACACTGCATCCCGTGTGTGGTCAACTACGATCCATGGCTGTGGTTGTTCTAACTGCAAATAAACCCTCAACAGACCAGCTCAGCATTGGAGAAGTTCACTCAGCCAAGAATGCGCTTGAAGCATTCTCCAACTCATCCCCTTCACACCCAGTGGCATCACTAGGATTGGTGTCACCCAGTGCAGTAACTCGTGGCATCACCCCACCCACCCTCAGGGTGCTAGTAGCACATACAGATGAAACCACATGACTCGAAGCATCATTATAATTAGGTAATTATGACAGCTCTGACTTGAGCACATTGGAAGATTCACAAAGTAAATTAGCAAAGAGTTTTAACCTTGTAGGTTTATTGAGACATGTAAGCTGGAGTTATGAAAAATGTTTTTGATGTTATAACTAACTACAAGGATATTTCTATAAAAAATAATAAATTTCTGCTAAAACACTGCACAAAACAATTTATAGACAGTCATTAAGGTGTCGCCCGGTGGTGCGGTGTGCACTGCCCCCCCCCCACCCTCCCCAGTGACACCAGTATCCACACTTTCCCAACTTTTTGACGGCCACTCCTTCCCAGCCCCATCCTTTAAAAAAGGATTTCCCTTCAAAGTTTCTTTTTGAATTTGCTTCCATGACTTTAGCTCATGTCTCTCAGATCATAAGTAGGTTCTCAAAAAGAAAATCATCTCTCCATGTGTCGTAAGTTCTCGTGTGTAGTTAAAAGACAAGTGATCTCAGGGTATCTTCAATTATTCACGGCCAGATGATTAAACAATGCATCGCTTAAATATATTGTGGCTGGGTGAGGTGGTTGTAATAAATTTTGGAAATGCAAACAAGAGGAATTCTATTCAGATGGCTGAACAACCTCTGGCCCAACTGTAATAATTTGAGGTTCGGGCACAATTGTTCAGCAGATTTTTGTTTAAAACAATGACTGCTCTTAAATATATCTTGACTGAAAGATGGTATCAGCAATTATATTGTGACAAATGCTTCCTTATTTCCTCACTTAAAAGTTTCCAGACTTGTGGTCAAGCAGTTGCAATGTTCAACCAGCAATTTAACTAACAACAACGTACCACGGAGGAACAAAAAAATAGATATCTAGGAGGGTGTCAGGCTCAGGTGGGTGGGCATGGAGGAGGGATGTTGGAAGATAGAAAACCCCAGAATCAGAGAAGCAACCCTCTCCTGTCCAATGCCCATTTTGCTTTGTAGCAGGCTCAAAAAACCCTTACTTCCTGCAGCTTCATGAAGTATGAACACTGTGCATCCTTCTCTTTTGGGTACACACATCCAGATATTATACATTTGCTGCTGGCAATACCATGCAAAGCCCCCTGCCAGCAGTGATTATAAGAATCAAACCACTGCCGTCACAGCAAGTTCAGGGTTGTTTTATTGCAACTTGCAACGTTCAGGGGTTTCGCAGTTATCATTTTAATTTTACACCTGAGGAATTTTGTTTGGTGTCTTTGATGGAACTAGGATGTCACTGTACTACGGGCTTAAGGAGGAAGTCCATGTACTCAACTACCCTGCAGGACTCATTTCAACAGTTTGATACAATGGACCTCCCCCTGAGGGTCATTCCCAGGTATCGTCCAAGTGTCTGGCGATTGTGCAGGGCAGCACAATTAGTGCAACACTATTACACTGCCAGCGACCTGGCTTTGAATCCGACCCTGTCTATAAGGAGTTTGTACATTGTCACCCTCCAAAAGCGTACAGGGTTTGCGGGTGTATTTGGGCGGTGAAGACCAGCAGGGCAGAAGGACTGTATCTCTGAATTCAAGAGTTTAAATGTCTAATTATTTCCCAAAGCTGGATGGCATATTCATGATGAGCATTGCCTGGCCTTTTTATGACACAAATACCAGTTTAAAGAGGACAAGTATCAGCAACATTTGGCTGCCTGTGAGCTTGAGGGAGCACACTAGGCAGTTTTGAATTGTGTGTAGAACTCTACAGCCATCTGTCCCAACTCTATGGTGAAGGGAAGATCATTTCCCTTGAGAAAGATTGACATCTATATCCTGATGCTGAGTTAATGTCTGCGAACAGCTTTTTCGTGATAGCTATCCTTGATCAAATGCTGCCTTGATCTCCAATCATCTTCACTAGTCCTCGGTAATTCAACTGGAAACCCCATTTTAAATTTAAACGTATAGCACGTTAACAGGCCTTTTCAGCACATGAGCCCATGCTGCCCGAATGCACCCAATTAACCTACCACCCCAAGTAAGTTTCGAACCTCTGGGGAAAACCAATGCAGACACAGGGAGAATGTACAAACTCCTTACAGACAATGTGGGATTCAAACCCTGGTCCCTAATGCTGGCGCTGTAACAGCGTTTCGCTAACCATGCCACCCTTTTGAGTCAAGACTGTGTAGACACCAGGAGCCACATAGCTAACTGCATTCCCTGCTCCCCTTGTTTCACTCATTTATTGGTACAAGGCATAATGTCTCGCATTGACTAAGTGTTTTATTTGCTGTTCTGAAAATTCAGACCCTGTAGAGTTGGAAAAAAGTTTAATGCATTAAACTGGAGAAAGCAAATTTATCAAGAGCTGGCGAGAAAATGTTACAAATGATGACCTGATCACGTGAAGGACGTCACGAAGCAAGTCTGATGCAACAAGAAGGGATGACATCAGATTATTAAGACTCGCCTGACTTTCTCAATCTCAGATGAGTAATCGTAGGTGTATTTGGGCAGCGCAGGCTCGTGGGCCGGAAGGGCCTGTAACTGTGATGCATCTCTAAATTAAAGAACATTTGAAAAGTCCTACAAAGCTGAGATAAGCATGAAGGCACACTGTGCACGGATGGTGTGAAGAACCAAAATGAATTGTGAGTACGAGAAGCCACCACCAAGGATGTTCAGTGTGTGTACTCCCAACAATGCAGTGCATGACAGATCTCCTCAAGATCTTGTGCTGGAAACTATTCAGTACACATGCACTTGCTTTAAGCAGGAGTTTTCAAGTCATGACTTCCCTCCAACCCCAGCCAGCCCTCATTTCCCCTTTAACCAGTCCACAAGGTATCTGATTAATTCAGAAACGGTGTCCAGCCAATGGAGCTTTAACTCACTCACTGGGAGATACTTACAACAATTCCACAGCTTTTTTTTTGTTCAACCATAATGTGTCCTTTCTAAAATTTGTTTCACATTCAATTATAAATATCAATGACAAAAACATCAATGTGCAACTTGGATCTGTTGTCGATTTTTAACTATGTTCAATTTTATCATTTTGGGCACATTAAAATCTGAAGACAGCAAAAAATGTTAATGTCACGTTGGAAAACATTGTCTGGCATTTAGATTCAACAAAGGCCTGCATTGAATGCGGTGAAACAGCAGCCCATCAAGTGTGAAGCAGGATTTCAGGAATGTTGCTGTACAATCCAAACTGGCCAACTGCCGAACATGACATCAGTGGCGTTCTGCACAGAGCAGTTCATTGTCGCTCGGTGTTCACGACAAGCACACACTTTCTCCCACTCTTCCAGCACCATTATTGATAATTCCATTCAATGAAAAGTTTCTGTCTCAAGAAGAATGCACGTATAATACATTGATGCAAGAATGTTTTCGAAAAAAAATACAAATGGAAAATGTGAGATTCTCCCAGACAGTACAAGTTCTATTTGAAATGCATCTTGGCACTTGACTGCTTATAAGCGTCAATGCATAAGATCCACATTTTTCTTTCTCAAGGGTGGCACCATTAGAGTCGCAGTTAGTACAGTGCTATTACAGCCCCAGCAACTTGGCTTCAAATTCGGAGCTATCTGCAAGGAGTTTGCACCTGACCCCCATGTCTACATGCGTTTCTTCCCAGTGCCCCGGTTTCCTCCCACACTTCAAAACATATCGTGGTCGCGGTTCTTTGGGGTATTTGGGTGGCACGGGCTCAAGGGCCAATTACAGGGGTGGAAGTCTAAATGAAAATGAAAGTTGTACCATTATTGCTTGTCAATCTGCATAATAAGTAACAACGGTTGATTCATATGGTGTTTGATTTTCTTCTGCTGAAATTTTATCCAACATTGATGAACAACTCACAGTCATTCAAAAGCTTGAATCTCTCCCATATATCGAAAAAGGAGGATATTCGTATTTCAAGTATTCAGTGGCAGGGTGCTCAGAGGATGTGTGGACCATCTTGCTGACGTCCTCACAGACATCTTCAACATCTCCCCGAGAAGGGCCGTCGTACCAAAGTGCTTCAAGGTAGCCACTATCATCCCTGCGCCGGAGAGGCCCTCAGTGTCCTCCCTCAGCGACAACCGTCCTGTCGCATTCACGCCCACCGTCATGAAGTACTTCAAGAGACTGGTCATGGAGCACATCAAGGCTCAACTACCCCCCTCACTGGACCCCCTGCAGTTTTCATACCGTCGCAACTGATCTACAGATGATGCCTTTGTCACAACGCTTCACCTAGCCCTCACCCACCTGGGAAAATAAAGTCTCATATGTTCAAATGCTGTTCAAAGACTTCATCTCAGCATTCAACACAATCGTACTGCATCACCTGATTAGGAGGTTGAACCTGCTGGGCCTAAACACCTTTCTCTGTAACTGTATCCTCATCTTCCGGACTGGAAGACCTCAGTCAGTCCAGATCAGAAACAGCATGTCCGACACCATCACACTGAGCACGGAGGCCCCCAAGGCTGCGTGCTCAGCCCACTGCTGTTTGTCCTGCTGACCTAAGACGGTGCAGTGTGACACAGTTCTAACCACATCATCAAGTTTGCTGACGACACACAGGGTGGGGTTCATCAGCAAGACCGATGAGTCAGGAGGTGAAATCACTAACAGACTATTGCAGAGACGTGCACCTGGCGGAGAATCTCTCCTGTTCCCCCAATACTACATCTATTGTCAAGAAGGCCCAACAATGCATTTATTTCCTGTAGAGGTTGGGGCAAGTTCAACTTCCACCCTCCACCCTCACTATATTCTACCGGGGATGCATTGAGAGCATCCTATGTAACTGCATCACTGCCTGGTTCGGGAACTGCACCATCCTAGAACGCAAGTCCCTGCAGCGGATGGAAAAGACTGCTGAGGGGATTATTGGGGTCTCTCTCCCTGCCATGATGGGCATTTATAATGGCCATTGTTTGCAGAAAGCCATAAACATCGTGAAGGACTCCACACACCCCTCCCGTAATCTGTTCTCCCTCCTGCCATCTGGGAAGAGGTACCAAAGATTTGGGCCTTCACGAGGAAATTACAAGACAGCTTTTCCTCCCCAAGCTGTGAGGCTTCTGAACTCCAGGGACACAGGGCTAGCAGAGATAACATGATATTTATAAGTGATATGTTATTTATGATCTGTTATTTATATAAAAACATTTCTGAGGTAATTTATCCATGAAAATAACCAGCTCCACGGTCTGGAGAAAGGCTATCTCATTTTCATTGCACACTGCAAGGTTTAGCTATGAAAATGTGACTTGACTTAATGGTCTTCCTTGAGAAATGAAAATTATCAGTGTCCCTCACCTTGCTTCTGTTCTTTGTGTGATCAGATGTTCCAACCAAGCTGAATGAACAGTTTGCTGCTTCTTAAGCAGTTTCTTGGGATCAAAAATAACTTGCTTGCATATCAGTTCTGAGGATTGCAAGGTGGTTGATGTCATCACTTGTCAGCAGATGGGAAGGGGAGAAGTGACAGAGCTGTCAGGCCAACCGCTGTGAAGTGAAACCCTCCTTCCACTGCCTTTGCAAGGCATCTATGTGTTCTAGCTGCGTGGCTTCACTTCCAATCCAATGCTCTTTCTCCATTTTGAGTGGTCGAGAGCCAAAGTTTCCCAAGATGTTGTATTCATAGCATGACAGAGCTTGGATGTGTTACTCTTTGTGGGTTCTGACATGGCAAGAATGTGGTCAGTCCAAAGGAGTTGATTCAGGGGAATCAGGGTCTCAAAATTGGGGATGATAGCCTTGGACGGGCACTGACATTCATCTTGAAGGGTCCCTTCTTAACCTGCCCATGCAGTGGGCACATCCTTGAAAAATAAAAATTACAGTAATATTGCGGGAAAACACAGGATTCCACCCCCCCCCCCCCCAAGTCTTCAGGATCCACAAAAAGGAAGATATTGATCATCATCTTCAAAAATTGAGAGAGAGCATCTCAAACCCAGGTCTCACAAGCATCCCTTCCCTCGAACATGAATTGGTGTCGTGGATGACCGCCTGCAGGCACTGGAAAGAGGTCACTATATTCTCTCATCTCATTGGAATTCCGACAGGAAAATGTCTCAACAAGAACTCCACACTTTTTAGTTTTTTTTCTCTCTTGCCTGCATTGGTAAGGTCTTTTGCTGCCTGTTTTTCTCCAGGCAAACTATTGAGTATTTAGAGGCCTTTAGCCACTATTGTGCAGCAGTAACATCACCGCTTCCTTTCAACCTCTCCCGACTTCCATCCTGTCACAGGCTTTTGTTTTATTCTCGCTGCTCCTCATCCCTTCCTCTGAAATGTAAGCATCTTCCCTTTCTGACTCTTGCCCATTCTGACGAAAGGTCAGTGACATGAAGCGTTATCTCAATTCTTCTCTCCAGAGATGATGCCTTACTTGCTAAGTACATGTAACATTCTTGCCTTTTCTTCATACTTCATAATGTGGTGGATGGCTTTTGCCATTCATTTTATTCTATTTCTCATGTAACTAATATTTTCACCTTCATAAACATTAAATTTTAAAATTTAGACATATAGAACAGTAACAGGCCATTTTGGCCCACAAGTCCATGCCATCCAATTTACACCCAATTAACCTACACCCCTGGTGCATTTTGAATTGTGGGAGGACAGTGGAGCACCTGGGGAATACCCTCGCAGACATGGCAATAACATACAATCTCCTTATAGACAGTTTAGTATTCGAACCCCAGTCCCAATCGCTGGCACTGTAACCATGTTGCACAAACCGCTACGCCAACCGTGCTGCCCTATGGATCTATCTTTCAGGTAGATACAATGAGTTAGAGCACAATACCTTGTTTTCAGACAGCCTATTCAGCAGATCTCCCCAAGGGGTTCTGCAGAAATGTTTGCAAACAAAATTGGACACCAAGCTACAGAATTGGTGTGACCTCTGAGCAAAGGATAAGCTTTAATGAACATTGTAAAACTGAGATCGCGAAGGGGTAGCGAGTAAGAATCTTTGAGATCAGGACCAAGACAGTTGAAGGCACAGGTGTCATTGGCCCAGCTGAAATCAGAAATAGTGGGGAGCAGAGTGTCATGGGCAGGCAAGTGTAATAAAGTTCAGGGAGAGGGGGAAAGATGCAACAAGGTCATTGGATGAGAATTTTGAAAATGATTGGAATGTTGAAATGGCAAGGAAGATGCTATAGGCTGGGATTTTTATTCTTGGACCAAAGGAGACTGAGGGGTTCCCTTATGGGGGAATATAAAATCATTAGGAGCACAGATAAGGTGAATAAGAACATAAATAGAACCAGGAGTCGGCCCGTCGAGCCTGCTCTTCCATTCAGTAAGATCATGGCTGATCTGATCATTGACTCAACTCCACCTATCTACCTTTTCCCCATAACCCTTAATTCCTTTTATTATGTAAAAATCTATCTAACTGAATCTTAAATAAGTTTCATGCAGTAGCCTCAACCACTTCCCTGGGCAGAGAATTTCACAGGTTCACTACTCTCTTGGAAAAACAGTTTTTCCTCATCTCCGTCTTAAATCTACTCCCCTGAATCTTAAAGCTGTATTCCCTAGTTCTGGTCTCACCTACCAGTGAAAACTATTTTCCTGCCTCTATCTTATATGTTGCTACAACCCCAGGGCAGGGGAGAATAAAACTGAAGGGGATGGGCTTGAGATGTGATGGGAAAGATTGAGTGACATTTCCCACAGAGAGTACACACATAGGATGAGATGCCTATGGAATTTGTTGAAGCAGTTACTGTTTTGACATTAAAAAACACATTTGGACTGGGAGGAAAGGTTTTTATTTTGGGGGGTGGGGAGATATGGGACAACACAGGCAAATGGCACTGGCTCAGATAGGCAAATGGCTCGGCCTGGACAAGTTAGACTAAGGTCTCGTATCTAGGCAGTATAGTTCTGCCACTCTTTAAAATTTTACTTGAGCAAAATATGTGTAATTTTGACATTAAAAGCCACATCAGAACGAGTGAAATTTTTTAAAAAGTGACAATCACAATTCGGAACCAGAAGTCCAAACTTAGTCTTCCCTTAACATTATGATGTCTTGTGAATGTTTTAAATCCAGCTTCCAGTGCTATATAATTCTGTGCTAGGAATCAAGGTCCCTTCAAGGAGACAGGAGGAAAATGGAAGAGTGAACAATTAAAATGGCATTTATAATCCTAAATGTCAATTAAAGTTGGCAAATGAGCTTGTGTACAACACAGAGTTTAAACATTAAATTCTGCAGATGGTAGGGTCAAGTGCAATACACAAAATTTCTGGAGAAACTCTGCTGGGCACCTACACTCCATCAGCAATAAAAGGCAATCACTATCTGGGCTTTTGTCAGGGATGTGGAAAAAAAACAGGTAGCCTGAATAAAAAGGTTGGGGAAGAAGGGGGGGGAGGGGGAGAGGGAGGGGGAAGGAAGAGAGGGAGGTGGAAGGGGAGTGGAAAGGAGAAAGAAGAGAGGGAGGGGGAAAGGGAGAGGGAGGAAGAGGGGAGAAGGAGGAGATGCCCTTTTTCAAAAAACACGGCATTCCCTCCACTATACATTAACTCAGCCCTCACCCACATCTCCTCCATTGGTCCATGCCCTCTCCCCAGAGAGGCCACAAGGACCGAGTGCCCCTTGTCTTTACCTACCACCCTACCCAGTCTGTGCATCTATCAAATTATTCTCTGCAATTTGCACCACTTACAATAGGATCCCACCACCAAACATCTCGTTTTTCCCTTCCCACTTTCTGTGGAGAATGCTCCCTCGAGGAACCCCTCATCAACTCATCCCTTCCAACCAATTGCTCCCTCGATACCTACTTCTGTGACTGCAGGACGTGCTGCGCTTTCACCAACACCTCCTTCTTTGTCACCATTCTGGGCCCCAAACAGACCTTCCAGGTGAAGCAGCATTTCACAGAAATATGCCAAGGTTCTCTAATGCCTCCAATGCTCCTGACAGCACCTTCTCTATATCATGGAGACTGAACGCAGACTGGGAGACTGCTTTATTGAGAGCCTTTGCTCTGTCCACTGTAACAGCAAGAACGACCCGGCAGCCAACCTTGAATTCCACACACCATTGCCACCTGATATGTACTGCCAGATGAGGTCACCCGCAAATTGGAGGGAGCAACGCCTTATGTTCTTGAAAGACCCCAACTGGACGGCACAAATGTAGACTTTCCCAATTTTCATTAACCGCTCCGCCAATCTCTTTCTTTCCCAACCCTGTTTTCTTTCTTCCAGCTCCTCACCCTCTTCCCTTCCTTCGCCTATCAGAAAGCTACCTCTGCTTGCTCCCTCTATCACTTCGCAGTTTCTTTTTCTTCTACCTCTTGCCAGTTAGCCTGTACTCTTCCCCTTCCTCCATCCTCTCCCCTTTTCTACCCGCTTATTTAATCAGGTGTCCACCCACTTTACCAAGTACTGTACAAACGGTTCAGACGCGAAATGTGGATTGCATTTCTTCCTCTGGATACAAGTGCATCCAGCACTTTTTTGTATTGTGTAATAGGCAAGGTGCTTTAGATCAGTGGTTCTCAACCCTTTTTCCTTCCACTCACATCCACTTTAAGTAATCCCTAAGCCATAGGTGCTTTGTGATTAGTCAGAGATTGCTTAAGGTGAGTGGGAATGGAAGGTTGAGAATCACTGCTCTAGACCCAATTGTTACTGAAATATTTTGCTTGAGAAAAATTGACATTGGCCCATTTCCTTTGGAGTTCTGAAACGGTGCACATAACGAGTCAATGAGGTACAATTAAAACAATGGTTCGCAACCTTTTTCTTTTTACTCACCTACCACTTTAAGTATTCCCTATGCCATCAGTGCTCTGTGATTAGTAAGGGATTGCTTAAGATGGTAGGTGAGTGGGAAGGGATGGTTGAGAACCACTGCTCTTGTTAGTGAAATATTTTGCTTGAGAAAAATTGTCATTGGCCCATTTCCTTTGGAGCTCTGAAACAGTGGTTTTCAAACTTTTTTCTTCCACCCACATACCACCTCAAGCAATCCCTTACGAATCACAGAGCACCGATGGCATTGGGAATGTAAGTAGAAAGGAAAAAATTGAGAACAACCGCTTTAGATGATCCATTGAAACAATTACAAACATATTCCCGAAAGCATCTTCTAAATCTGACATTTGGAGATTTACACACCAAAGTGGAAAAACCCTGCAGCCTTTAAGTATCATCTTTCCAAGCGCCTGGAGGAAATCATACATGATATCCCTTGCAGCGCCCTCTCTCTCTGTGTTCAGAGGATGAGAAATCAAGCCCTCCTTATAAAAATGCAATAAGCAACACTTCAACTGAAGCTAAAGTGTTTCTGATGATGGAGAGAGTGCAAAAGCAAGAATGGAGTCATGAAGCAGCTTAGGGGTTATCTGGCCATGCTCAGCAGACTGAGAAGTATTGCTCTGGGGGATCTTATTATTAAAGGTTGGCAGCTGTCCGCTCCAATTCAAAAGTAAAAGCTGATGGAGAATTTAATTTAAAGCCCTGTTGAGTTGTCACCGAAAGGCAATCTGACATGGAAGAAAATATTTTGTATCCTAGCTTGGTACAACAGAGGACTGGAGTCAGATACATGAACACCTCAAAAAAAAATTGCAGGGAAACAAGCAGAGCTCACATCTTGCTATCAATCCAAAATGAACACTGCTCCTCAGAATTCCAGCTGCCCACCGATTTGCGTGGAACTAAAGGGCACTCAAGCATTCATTATACCATTGTGTACGCCTCAGGGTTCAAGCACGACTTGCATTTCTAACTGCTCATACTATGAGTTGTAGAAATTAAGTGGATTAAATCAAATGCTAATCCTTAAACCACAACATAAAGCAGGGAAGACATGCAGCACATTCCTGAGGCTTAAAAAAAACTGATTTATGTCAGTTGCATTTTTATTTTGTTAAATCCCTCCTGTGAGACCTTGAGATGTGGGTCTTGTGCCTTCTGTGGACTGAATGAATGCATGAAGTTCTCTTTGCAGTGTTTACAAATGCACGAAATCCACTTACGAGAAACAATAACAAAAATATTTTCTCTGCCCAGATACTAATTCCAAGATTCATTTTTTTAACATCAAGATATGGCTAATTTTTGCTGACATTGAGGAGATCACCCACTGCATTTATAACATTTCAAAAGCTGGCCTCAAAAGATCATGTGAAATAGGTAATAATTTTTTTTTTCTGAACAGTCGCAATCACTGACATCCCAGTTCAATAAACAATTATCTTTGGGCATTGATTTCATGTGGTTTTCAGCAAACACCGGATGTTGTCAACTCTGCACTACTTTTGTCCAAAGAAACTAGACCTGAGCTTAAAGTATAATGCAGCTGATTATTTTTTTTCTCTCAATTATTTTTAACCAAAACTAAGTCACTATAACTTTACTTCCAATTTCTGATTCAGCACATTAGTGTTTTTATAAATCTTCACAACTTTTGAATATTACAGCCACAACAGTTCAAATCTATTCCAGTGGTTCTCAACCTTTTTCTTTCGACTCTCATACTAAATAATCCCTTTGCCATTGGTGCTCTGTGATTAAGAAGGGATTGCTGAAGGTGGGATGTGAGTGGGAAGGGAAGGTTGAGAATCACTGCTCTAGACCCAATTGTTACTGAAATATTTTGCTTGAAGAAAATTGTCATTGGCCCATTTTCTTTGGAGCTATGAAACCATGCACATAACGAGTCAATGAGGTATGGTTAAAACAGAGGTTTTCAAACTTTTTTTTTGCAGCCACATACCATCTTAAGCAATCCCTTACAAATCACAGAGCACCGATGGCACAGGGAATACTTAAAGTGCTAGGTGAGTAGAAAGAAAGTTTGTAAACCACTGGTCTAGATGATGCTGAGAGCAGGACTGTTGCTCTGGTACCTCCCAGCCAGGTTCTCCAACTCCATCCTGCATTCCAGCCTATCTTTTCCAGTTTATCAGCCAACAACGATGGTCTGATTAACAAATTTGTGTAGTGATTTGGAGCTGAAGTTGGCTACACATTTATGGGTGTTCAAGAAACAGAGGAGGCATCATAGCCTTTGGGCTGCCCCTGAGTTAATGGCGAAAGTTTAGGATTCAGTTGCAGAGGGATGGGCAGAGTCCCAGATCATTTAGTGTGGTCATGAGTAGGATGGTGTTGAGCTGCAGTCAAGTCAATTTTATTGTCATGTGATTGTACAAGTACAATCCAATGAAACTACATTCTCCAGATCTCGGTGCAAAACATGCAGATACGTATCCAGACATAACACACTTACAGACAAACAATACATATGCAGGATAAGTATTTTATCTGTACAAATAAATCAATAAACATTGTTTTGTATATACGAGGGTCTTGGATGGTTAGTGTGAGCAGTTCCTTTGGTTGTTCAGCATCCTCACTGCCCATGAAAGAAGCTATTCCTCAGCCTGGTGGTGCTGGCTCCGATACTCCTGTATCTCTGAATAACATTGAACAACCACCTGATGTTGGTGTCCTTCTGGTCAAGGTGAAACCAGATTCACAGAGGAGATGCTGCAATCTGAAGCCCAACTCAAACTGCTGGAGGAGCTCAGTAGGTCGAGAAGCATCAGTGGGTGTAAAGGTTGAAATTTGAGAGCTAAAAAGTTACCAGTATCGTTAATGTTTGGATAACGAGCTTCGGCTCAAAACGTCAACCATTCTTTTCCTTCCATGGATGCCACTTGACCCCAGTTCCTCCAGTAGATTATGCTTGTTTTAACATCCTGGCAAGCCTCTTCTGTACCCTTTCCAAACCCTCCACATCTTTCCTATCATGGGGCCAGTATCCAATCGTGGCCTGAACAAAGTTTTATGCAGCTCTAATGTGACCTCCCAACTTTCCTACTCAGTGCTTCCTCCAATGAAGCCAAGAGAGCCATATGCCTTCTTTGCCATCCTATCTACTCACTTCCAATGAGCTTTGGACCTGTAACATATTGCAAAAAAAAACCTCACGCCATCAAACACAAAAATAAGAGAACAATAAATACAGGGTCGTATTTGAGAAATGCAACTGCAATTGATCGAGCTCCAGTGACCTGGTTTCAATCATGACCTCCAATGACATTCTCTCTGTGACCTCATGGGCTTCTCCATGGTGCTCTGGCTTCCTCCCACATCCCAAAGACCTGCCTCTTGTTGGAGGTGAGCAGTGTGGATGGAATCGTGGGGGATATACAAATGTCATTGATTAATAATTAATGCTAATGTGTGCCAATAACCAACTCAGTGGGGAATGGGGCTGGTCGTGTGCTGCATAACAGAATTGAAGGAGAATTTCTTTACTTGAATGACTGGTAAAAATATATGAAATGTTACCATATGCAGTGATCAAGTTCACACAGATACATTTACAGGAAAATTAGATGAATGCAGAATGCTTTCAAGGATGGAAAATTTTCACAACATGAAATGGATAGAACAGGACTTGAATTGAGCACCAAACACTAACAGCCCATTGGAGAAAATAGCCCATTTATGTATTGCAATGTCAGTGTAAGATTGTGCAAATAACGTGCAGTTAACAGCTGCAAACCAAGCACAAACAGCAAACTGAATAGACATTGGTCTCACTGGGTACCACAACCACTGGGAAGTGCAGTTTTATTTGTGAAATTAATTTTAATACACGAGAAGAGGCACATGGAATATGCTTCAAGGCAAGATGTCATGAATTTTTAAAAAATCAATCTACGTACTTAAGGGCTTGTTAGTGTCGAAATGCCATCAGTGCAAAGCTGTGTGCACTAACGCAGGAGTGAAATAAATGCTTAATTGATCTGACCCACATCATCGCTGTCCAAATATTTTGGGTGAATGTTTACACTGAGTTCACATTTACAATTGATGTGGACAAACATCAAAGTGACCAGTCATTTATGATGTACACCTATGGTTGGTGCTAATTGACCAATTTCATTGGAATCCAATACCAACTTTGTATTTTTTCTAAATATTATGTGTTTTTTTTTTAAACTTTAAGCCCTTTCAGGGTTACGGGATAATTAAATGCAAGTCTGGAATTCCCTCATGAAACCTTCGAGTCCTGAGGCTTTTAAGTTTGGAAGAAAATTTGGTTAATTTAAAAAAATAAAATTCCACTAATTGGATTGTTCTCTCCAGTCTATCTTCCTTCTCCTGCAGAGATGCAGTGCATCTTCCATTAATTAAGATTATATTAATTAAGATTATGCCCTTTGCCACACAAGCAATCAAAAGCATCTCCAGATAGCATGAATAATTGTGACTTGTGTAATGTTTCTCCTGGATGTCTAAATTACATTCTTTGCAGCTTCCTTTTTAAATTAATGGCATGTGCATTATTTCCCTGTATGTGTCTCAATTGTAATCTGGAGACTATCAGGATTTATTGCCATGAACATGGTATGAAATTCATTGCATCACAGTGCAAAATATTGCTATAAAATTGGATTTAAATATAAATAAGAGAAAATGAACTCTTATCCATGGTAGATCAAGGTCTGTGGTTCATCATCCCCATTCGGGAATCTGAAGGCAGAGGGGAAGAAGCTGTCCATGCGCCACTGGGTGTTTGTCAGACCCCTTCCTGATGGTAGCAGTGTGTGCCTGGCTGATGAAGGTCCTTGAGGATAGAGGCTGCTTTCTTAAGACACTGTCTCTTAAAGATGTCCTCAGTGGAATGGAGACTGATGTCCATTATGCTGCTGGCTGAGCAGATCTCCTCAATCTCGTCACAAAGTATAGCCGCTGATGAGCCTTCTTCGTCATTGCATTGCCAAGCAACTGTGAGCCCTCTAAAGTGCAGGCAGAGATGAGCTAATGGATTCTGAGAACATAGAAGAGAGTTGACTGGGAGCAAGCAAAGGTTGACTCTTGAATACCACAGTAGTGTATCAAGGCCTCATGGGTGCCAGCAGATGACTTTTACCACCACAAAAGGGACTGTGCAATCAAAACCCAGGAATAGTGATGAGCTAAGAGTCCGATGAGAGGCAAGAATAAACCTGGAATAGTGATGAGCTAAGAGTCCGATGAAAGGCAAGAATAAACCTGGAATAGTGATGAGCTAAGAGTCCAATGAAAGGCAAGAATAAACCTGGAAAATCAAAACATATAAGGAAATGTGTTCAAGGAAAAGGCCTCGAATGACAACAGGCAGAAAAAAAACCTATTCTAGCACAGAATGAGAGAGGAATCAAGAAGAATGAGTTAAGAATCATCTTTGTAAACAAAGACAAGCAGCAGAAATCAGTTAACAGCAAGACCTAACTTCGGAACAGTGCATTGAGCAAAGTATTGGGAGATGGGATTGAGGCTAGGACAGAGGGTCATAACACAAGACACTATCAACTTGAAATCATCAACTTTTGAGGTGAAAAGAAAGTAGTGCAGAGGACATCAGTAAAATGATGCACATTTATCACTGCAAGGAAGCTAGAGATTGACCTACATTGTTGGAAATAATGGTTCTCGGGTTCAAAAATGGGGTTGTTTTGGAAAATAAAAGCTACACTGAAGGCACAAATAGCCCTGGGATATTTAGACATTCCCTCAAAACCTCGCTGAGAAACTGCATTACTCAAATGTTTGGGAAAGGTGCCTTAAAATGGCCAACCCATTGTCAAAGTCAGGCCTTCTACAAAAGCAGTTTTTTTTTTACAGGACTGGCAGCTGGAACACTGAGGCAATAAATGAAGATACTGAACAGTGACAGCAGCGACCAAAATAATTCCTGTAAAGTCCTCCTTTCCTCACACCACCCCCTCCCCTCAAAAATACTGCAGATGCTGCAAATATGAAACAAAAAAAGAGATAATATTTGAAGAAAGCAAGTGACAAAGGAAGGAGAAGGAGAGTGAATGTGATCGGTCTAAAGACTCATCGTCACAGTGCAGTGAACTGTCTGTGTGTAAAGTAGACGGCCAACCCTCCTCTTGGCTCTGCCCCCATTGCAGGCATGACTGGAACTGATGTTTTATAAACCCTATATATTCACTGATTCCTTTGTGGGGGAGGTGGGGTGGGGGGAGAAATCTGCCATCATCAGCCAGTCCGGCTTATTTGTAAATCAAAAGTCACAGCACTGTGGTCAATCCTCAACTGGCCAGCAACACAAGTGTTTCAAAGCAACCATGGACGGAGACGAAATGTTGATTATCTGAGCGAGATCAAAAATATTGAGCGACCAAAGTACAAACATCAAGTGCGGCCGATCTCTCGGACCATAAAATGTTACTCAAGAGGAGGACCAGCTTCCAGCACTTAGTTTTTATTTCAGATTTCCATTATCTGCAGCATTTTCGTTTTTAATGTGATGCATATGAGGGAACAGCAATATCTCAGAGCGGAAAGCCCTGCAAAAGGTCGTGGACATCACAAGCCAAACTTTCCCCTCTGTCGAGAAAATCTACATGGGACTCTGCCGTCAGAGAGCAGCAACAATCATTAAGAATCCACGGCACCCAGGACATGTTCTGTTATCACTGCTGCCATCAGAAAAGAGGTAAAGGTGCCAAGAGATTTGTACTACCAGGTTCTGGAACATTTGTTACCCCTTCCACCATCTCCCTCCGATGCAACAAACTCAACCAGAGACGAATTTAAGGACTCTTTGCACAATATTTATTATTGAATATTCATTTTATGTATTGTACAGTTTGTCTACAGTTCTCTCTCTTTACATTTCTTTTTTTTGTATATGCATCTTTCCTTGAGTACTCTTTTTGCATGACTGATAAGTAGTAATTCTGCCTGGCCCTCAGGAAATGAATCTCAGGGTTGTATACAATGGAAGCCTGATTAAATGCACCCCGATTTAATGTGAATTCGGATACAAGGCGATAAGTCATTGGACCCCTTAACATCTACGTTCCGTTCTCTGAGATCGGACGTTAAGCGAGCCAGTTTCTAAAAGATGCAGTACCAGGGAATGCCACCCTGTGGCGCAGCGGATGTTTAGAGGTGGTGCATCTAAAGGATGAAGTAATGTTTATCGTGGTGGGGAATTCATCGCATTGATGAAGGGGGGGGGTAGTATGTGTTGCTGAGAATGTGGGGGGGGCAGTAAATGCTGCCACGAATGGGTGGGTGAGTTCTGCACACGACTGGGTGATGGGTGTGTGAAGGTGAGTGTGTGCTGCCGCAAAGTGGTGGGGGGGGGTGGTGAGAGCGTGTTGCTGCGAAGAAAGGGGGTGAGTGCTGCAGCAAAGGTAGGGGGTGGTGGTGAGTGCTGCCGTGATCCGGTTGTTTGGACCTGAACTGCCGCATTATAATGGGGGTTCCCCTGTATGTGCTCTGAAAATAAATCTGAATTTTGAACACTGATGGGATGGATGGGCAATGATCTTTTTCCCATGCTGGGGTGATCAAGAGCAAGAGACCAGCAATTTAAAGTTAGAGGAAGGAGTTTTAAAGAAGATCTGAGGGACAAGTTTCCTCATTACACACTTCCTCCAACTGTTTGACAGTGCCAGCGACATGGATTCCAATCCAGTACTGTCTAAAGTAGCTTGCCTGTCCTTCCCATGGATGCATGGGTTTCCTCTGGGAATTCTGGTTCCCTCCTGCCCTCCAAAAACATGTAGGGGCTTGCAAGTTAATTGGTGTATTTGGGCAGCACAGAGCTGGAATGGGTGCTAATGTGTTCTAGCTCGAATTTTAAAAAAATAAATAGAATGGTGGATATCTGTAATGCACTGCCAGAGGACTTGGTAGAATCTTAATGTTTCATAGGCATTATTTCGACACTCACTTCAATGATCAAGGTGTTGAAATGTGGTTCTAAAAGCAAGTACAGTACAACTCCGATTATCCAACATCAGATTCTCCAAAATCCTCAGTTATCAATTTTTTTTAAAAAACTTTGGATAAATGAGGATATCTGAAACAAATCAGAAATCCTCATATATCCAAAAATATTTCAGAGCCGAACTGACCAGGGACCTCGGGCTCCTTACACGGGCGGACCTCGGGCTCCCAGGCAGGAGCGGGACTCTCTGGCTCTCAGAAAGAGCAGGGCCTCAGTGGGGAAATGGCGGAGATCGGCAGTGGCCAACATTTTTTTCTTTGGTGAGAATTAAACATTATTTTAATGCTTGAAAATCCTTCCCTTGTTGATTGTTGTTGTTTAAACACTGTTAGAAGTAATTTGCTGTCGCTACAGGGATGTTTTTAAAAAATGACCAGTTCTCCAAAAAAAAACCATTTGTCTGAAATTTACTGCTTGTAAAAATTAGATGAACGTGATGGGCTGAAGAGCCCTCTTTAGTGCTTTGCAATATTATTAACCCAATGCACAAGTTGTCAGCACAAATTGACAAAATGAGCACATCAACAACTCTCGCTTCAAAATAGCCAGACTCTGCTTCTCGTTGGTTCCGAGAGGGAGAAAGGGAAGCTTTCAAAATGGAAACCAAATGAAAATGAATTATTTCACAAAGCACAACTAGATTAGTTGCAAATTCAGTTCATACTATTCCCATTTAGGCTGGCATCTTTCTTTGCAAGGCTCCTGATTTAATTTGACTCACCCCAAGATCATTTAAATCTTTGGCTGCTGTATTTAACAATTAAGAATTAATCCGCTGATGAAAAATAGGTTGAGAATTTGGGCTCAGTTCAGGAAATTCTTTGGAATTTCACTGGTTTCTCCAATTATAGACAGTCATTTATTTCAATCATCCTTGTTGGATGCAGGTTTCAAGGATTGGCTCAGAAATTTACTCAGCAGACATGGTCTGCTGGCCTGTGGCAAACAGCAGAATCTATTTAGTGACAAGAAGGATGACCGACAAGAAAATATACAAGTGAACCTGTGCGGACTCGAAAGGCCAACATGGCCTGTTTCCGCTCCGTAAATGGATATATGGTTAAAGAAAAAGGTATTCAAAGTTTCAAAGATCTTATTATTCAAAATAATTTTGCTTCTTTCGAACAATTATGAGCCAAATCTAATCTTTCCAATGGGCACTTCTTTAAAAATATATTTACAAATTAGGCATTTTGTTCAGTCCAAGTTTTTGGATATTCCGCGAATTTCTAACACAAATTTTCCTGTTTTTATACAGACATTGATCCTTTTGGTGAGAATTGTAACATTTTTGAAGCCTCGCTGATTCATGTGTTCTGGGAATGCCCACATTTAGAGAAATTCCGGAAAGAGATTTTTCAAACTCTATCAGCAATTTTCCAGATCGGCTTGGAACCCTGCCCGCTTATTGTCCTGTTTTGTTTCTCTCGCGACTTGGATGAACCTCTATCAGCATCTCAGGAAAAAAAGTCTTGGCTTCTACTACATTGATAGCCAGATGAGCTATTTTAATTGAAATGGAAAGGAGATTCATCCCCTACTCATACACAGTGACTACATGACATAATGTCCTATTTAAGTTTAGAGAAAATCAGATACAATATTAAAGACAAAAAGTTTCAATTTATAAAATTATGGGGCACATTCTTAGTATTTTTTTATATAATAAGTATTATACATTCTGGGAATTCTTTGTCTGTTCTCCGGGGGTGGGGTCACCAGTGATTCCACATCATTATTGATGTATTTTTCTTCTCAAAAAAGGGTAAGAGGGAGGGGATTAGATTAGTTTAGTCCTTCAGATTTTTTTCTTTTTATTTCTTTATCCTTATAATATTAATAATAACCATCTAATAATGGGTCTGACATGGTTGCATTCATTAATTTTATTACTAGATGGAGTTATTACAAGTAACTATTAACGTTGATATGCATATTTTATGACTTGCTCATTTTTTCTCTCCCTTTGGGATGTATTTGCTTTTATACAATTGATTCATTATCATCATTTATTATGTTAAACTCAAAAATATATTAAAAAGATTGAAAGAAAACACAAACTATTAAGCTCATTTAAATTTAACTCATTACATTCAGGAGTCTGAGGAGACTGCAAGTTGTTTACTCTATCGAACTTGTACAGGTTTCCTGTGGAAAGTACACTGACCTGCTTTGGAAGCTCAAATCCCCAGGCATGCAGAAGGGTGCAGAAAGTGAGCCAAGTCTATTGCAGCCACTGACTGACCTCCCATCCATCAAAGATATCAACATGAGGTAGATGACTCATCAACAAAGGACCTCCATCACCCTGGCCATGCACTCTTCGCATTGCTACCTTCGGGCAGAATGCACAGAAACCTGATGTCAGGCACCTTATTGGGGTAGCACAATTAGCGTAACGGTTACTGTAATGCTGTTGCAGCGCCAGTCCTGCGCAGCCTGTAGTGTGTTTGGACATTCTCCCCGTGTCTGCGCGAGTTTCCTCCAGTGGTCCGGTTTCCTCCCACCCTTCAAAACGTTCGCAGAGCTATAGGTCAATTGGGTATAATTGGGCAACACGGGCTCATGGGAACCTTAAGAAATTCGAAAGGCTCAAAGGAGGTATGAGGCTGCTTTGGCAGGGAAGGTAAAAATAAATCCAGAGTTTCTACAGGTAGATTAAAAGTAAAAGAATAGTGAGGGATAAAATTTGGATCCTTGAGGATCAGAGGGGTCGGCTCTGTGAGGAGTCAGAAGAGATGGGGCAAATTTTTAATGATTTTTTTCTTCAGTATTCACGAAGGAAAAGAATATCGATCAAGTGAAGTAAGGAAAATTAGTAGTGAGGTCATGAAAAATATACAGATTAATGAGGAGGTAGTACTGGCTATTTTAAAGAGAATAAAGGTGGATAAATCTCCAGATCCTGACAAGTTATGCCCTAGGACCTTGAGGGAGGTTAGTGTAGAAATAGCAGGGGCTCTGACAGAAATATTTAAAATGTCATTAGCCATGGGGGAAGTGCCGGAGGATGGGAGGGTAGTTGATGTTATTCTACTGTTTAAAAAACACTCTAAAAGTAAACTAGGTAATTATAGGTCTACGAGTCTGACATCGATGGTCAGTAAACTAATGGAGAGTGTTCATAGAGATGGAATATAGTGTAGCTTGGGAGGGAGTGGGCAGAACCAGGACTAACATTTCCTGCCTTGAGACAGCTGGACACAACTGGCAACTAGTCACTATGCCTCGTGGCCATAATCAGTGAAGATAAATACGAACTTCTCCACAATCATCATCAGTACCGGAGCATCACAGGGCTGTGATCTTAGCTTCCTGCTCTACTCACTTGATACCTCCGAATGTGTAGCTTGGTACAATAATACCATCTACAAATTTGCCGACGATACCACAGTAGTGAGTTGTGTAAAAGGTGGGGAAGAGTCAGCAAACAGGAGGGAGATTGAAAACTTGGCCGAATGGTGCAACAAAAACATTGCACTCAATATCACCTAAACTATGGAGCTGATTGTTGACTTCACAAAAGAAAGGCCACAAGTGTACAATCCAGTGATCATTAGGGGATCAGAGGTGGAGAGGTTCTTGGGAGTCACTATCTCGGAGGATCTTTCCTGGACCCAACACACGAATAGCATCGTGAAGAAAGCACGTCAGCACTTCTACTTCCTCAGAAGCTTACGGAGGTTTGGTATGACACCAGAAACCCTGGCACATTTCTACAGAGGTGTGGGGTAAAGTGTGCTGACTGGCTGCATCATGATCAGGTATCAGAACATCAATATGGAACGCTGTCGTCTGAGGGCATCACCAATCATCAAAGACCCACACTACCCGACGCACATGCTGTTCTCCCTGCTGCCATCAGGAAAGAGGTCTTGGTGCCACAAGACTCACACCACCAGGTTCAGGAACAGCTGCTCCCCCTCCACCATCAGACTCCTCAAAGACAAACTCAATCAGGCAATCATTTAATGGCTCTTATTTATGCACTGAATTTTTTTTTCTTTGTCTGGAAGTTTACTGACATTTGTTATCTGTTTACAGTTCTTTAGCTAGCTTCATATGTTTACGCTGTGCACAGTTCATGTTTTGCACTGTTAATTAGTGGTAATTCTGCCACGCCTGCAGGAAAAAGGAATCTCAGGGTAGTATGTGATGTCATGTACGTACTCTGACAATAAATCTAAATGTGGAATCTAGCTATTACAATCCAAAGCTGATTTTAGTATTTTTTCCATGAAAAAAATAATTGAGAATAAGCCAGAAGCAAGAGGACAAAGTTGGAAAATGCTATGGTTAGAGCGATGCTATGGGCACATGAATGGCATTCCACATTTAACCCACCAAACTGATGGTGCAACGTACAATTTCACCAAATGGCTTGGATGTGGAATCAACAAATTATCTGGCCCCTTCAGCATCCTGGTGAATGCATTTGATTAGCGTTATCTATATGGTCTTTGAAATGAACAGAGAAAACTCTAAACTTGCAGGAACCAGAATTAAATGGCAAGCCATCAAGTGCAAAGACTAAAAAAAAACTCGCAGTTATCTCTCTTGTCGAGCAATAGAAGATCAAACAAATATTCAAAAGAAAAAGCAATGTATGGCTGATTTTGTAGACATGACCTCAAAAAACCCACAACATCAAACATATCAACTTCCCAATCATGCAAATAAATGCCCATAAAAATTTACTACTATATGAAATATAAATGATGGTTTATACCCTGGAGAAAGATGAAAAAGATATTCTGCTTATGAAACTTGAGGTAAAAACATGAATGTCTGTAGATGGTATAAAAACACAAGGCTGGAGAAACTCAGCAGGTCAAACAGTATACATTATATAGCCAAGATACATAACTAACATTGAGTCTGAGCCCTTCAACAAGGTGAGAGCAAGGTGTGGGCAGGTGCCTGAAATAAGGCTGTGGGAGGAGGAGCAGGAGAGGAGGTCAGGCAAGAGGTAATAGGTGGATAAGGCAGAGAGTGCACAAAGCTAATGGTGCTGTAAATGGAGAGGGAAGGGGATGGAGAGCTAGCATAAAGGAAACAGAGGGATAGAGAATGGGGAGTGGTCCAGCAGGCACCAGAGAAGTTGATGCCATCTGGTTGGAGACTGCCAAGATGGAATATTAGGTCTTGCTCCTAATTTATGGGTGGCCTTGGTTCAGCAGTGCACGAGGCTATGGATAGACATGTTTGGACGAGAGTGGGGCATAGAATTTGAATGGTCGGCCACTGGGAAATCCCCATCACTGATCCAGACTGTGTGAAGGTGCTTAGTTCATTCTGCGCCCCGACTCGCTAATATAGAGAAGGCCATAACTGGAGCACCAGATGCAGTGGGTGACTCTCTCAGATTCTCAAATGAAGTTTGAAGTTGGAAGGACTGTTTGCAGCCCCCAAATGGTCGTGAGGGAGGAAGTGTGGGCACAAGTGTGGTCTTAGGTCAAAGGGGGCAATCAGTGGGAAGGAATGAGTGGAGGAGGGAGTCACAGAGGGAGCAATCCCTATGGAAGGCAGAGATGGGAAGATGTGACGGGTGGCGTGGGATCATGCTGTAGGTGACGGTACTTGGGTATTGGGTCATAAGTGGACTCCAGGTATTATCAGTGTGGACTGCGGTGGAAACACTTATCATTTTTATTTAGATATGCCATTGACCGCAGTTTCCTTGCCAACAGCAGCTCATCTCAGTTGTCATCATTATAGATTTTAAAAGGTCTTTCATTGCCAAAGTCAATGCATGAAAATTAGGTGAAAGAGCTGGGATAATGGAATTAACATCTTAATCTCTCCCCAAGGAGAATACAAGTTTTGAATAATATGTTTACGTGACAGAACAACCTGGAGAGTATTTGCCCAAAATATCATGAACAGATTTTTTTTTTAAAAAGAAGTGGTGCTGGACTGTGTGTTCAGGTCAATTGTAGCGCAAAACCTCATTGTTGCTGGAATAGTCACCATAAAGCTTGTAAAGTAAATCACTGCTTAGAATTATAATCTTGGGCATCTCAACCTCTGTGCCCCACTAATTGTTGTTGCCTTCCAAATCCAAGTCAACTCTGCTCATCTCGAGGAGAAATAAAATCAAACATCGGAAGAGCATTTTAAGTTTAAATTCTGTCCTAGTGTCTTAAATTAGAAAACATTTTTTCCCCATTTTTACAATGTAACATAGAAGCAAAAGTAACCGTTCTTCAAAAAGGTTTTGATTTTTAAACACACTCAAAGCTCAGCGACTGACAGTTTCCATTTTCCAGCCATGGGGCAGGAATAACTCTAAATGCACGATCTACTTCTTTTAAACACATTAGCTATTTTCATTGGGATTCACTTCCTTTGATATAGTTCTCTTCAATAGTTGAAACATGCACAAATGAGCATTTCAAATAAGAAAATTATTTGCAGCATGTTGCACCTCATCAATTCATACATCTCCCAATACACTATAAAATCAATGAGCTGAAATAGATCTAATGTTATTTTGTTTGTTGGAACAACAACCCATCAGCATTACACCAAGGTCCTACTTGCTACAAGTAAAGGGAGAGGAGGAGATTATTATGATAGGTTCAGAGATTACTCTGGTTTGTGAACAAGACAGAAAGACACCAATTCAAAAGGAACCCTCAGAGCTTTATCAATTCAACCACATCGGCAGTTTTTAAAAAAAATTTGGACACAACACAGTAGCCGGCCCTTCCGTCCCACGAGCTCATGCCACCCCAATTAGCCTACAACCCCCGTACGGATTGAAGGGTAGGAGGAAACCAGAGCACCCCAAAGAAGGGGCAGCACAGTTACAGCAGCGCCTTGACAACTCCAGTGATCGGGACCGGGGCTCATATCCCGCGCCTTCTGTAAGGAGTTTGCATGTTTTTCCCTCGTGTCTGCGTGGGTTTTCTCTGGGGGTTTTGGTTTCCTCCCACTGTTTGAAATGTACCAGGATTGTAGGGTGCAAATTAGGGGGAAGGGGATGGAGAGTCATGGGTCAAAATGACCCACGTGACTTGTGGGTCAAAATGTCCTATTACTGTACATCTAAATTTAAATTTAAATGCAAGCGGACACAGGGAGAACAAACAAGTTCCTTCCAGACTGCACTGGAATGGAATTTGGGCTCCTGGCGCTGGAATAGCATTGCGCTAATTGCTACATTAATTGCATTGCCCGTAACATCGGCCTTCATACGATATCTCATGAAAAATGAGAGGGAGATTTATTGGTTAAACAGCTTCTTGGCTGGAACCAACTAGAGTTAGGAAACCATCTCTGTTCTATGAACAACCAATAGAACTGCTGGAAATGGTGAATGAAAGACAGTAGCAGTCACGCAGTGGTCACGAAAAGGGCCTTGTTTTGTATTCACTTCATTGTTTGTCAAGAGAAAACCGTTTTATTCGTGCTGAGCTTTATGCTAAAATTGAACTTGCAATTAACTGTGCAATTATTTTGAGTTGAATTATTGAATCAAGTAATCAATCAGCTAAGATGTTTAGTCTACTTCTTTGATGAGAAAGTCAAGACACAAATGACTGCATATGCTGAAATCAGACAGCAAAATCAAACTTCTGAAGGAACTCAGAGGATCAGGGCAGTATCAGTGGGGAGTGAGAAACTGTTGATGTTTCGAGACAAGACCCTGCTGAGGAAAGGTCGCCCGAGCTGAAAGTGGGGAAGATTACAAGAGGCATCAGCCACACAAAAGTCTCCAAAGTGCTCACGTTTTCATTTCTCTTCCACATCCAATGACCCAGCAAGAAGATGTACAAGATGCAACATAGTGTGGGACCTGCGCAACATCAAATCACTGTCTCCATTGAAAATGCAGCCCTCTATTGAAGCAAGCTGGAAAAATATATCAGAAACCAGCCACAATTAGAGCAAATGCACTTCAGGGTTTTCACCAAGTCAATACAACACACAGCCGGACTGTCAGCAAGAGAAATGCCCCTTCCTTCATTCATTCAAAAGTGAATTGCAAGCAGGTCTGACTGAAAGTTTCCAAACTTAACTTTGGTTATTCATCTGAAATGAGCTTTCTAATCTCAGCCTCGAGATCATTTGCCATTAATCACTGTTGCAGGTGCTTGAAACATGTCAGGGGAAAGTCGTACAGATGAGATTTATGAGCAAGAAACAGGCCAATTCTCTCAGCGGTGCTTAAACAGTGATACATCCTGGGCACGTTACTGAAGAGGTAGTTTCAGGGTTATTCTAAAAATACTCGAGACATGTTTAATTGGGGTACTTCCAGTGTCTCAAACCTCAAGAGTATATTCCTTGCTGGGAGGTATTGTAAAACTAGCCCTGATATTTCATGGCAGTGCAACATTGCTGCACAATGAATGAGTAAGTGGGCCTTTCAAATAGTTCACAATTGTCATCCCATTAAGATGGCACTTCAGAAAATCAGCTCCTTTGTCAAAATCCATTCGATTTTGAAGGCTAGATTTTCATACCTGCTGTGAAGAGAGGAACTGTACCATATACCCAATGACACAGGTCAGAGACACACTCAAGTTCCAGTGTGTAGAATGTATCAGAATAAACGCACGAAACTGCCATTGCTTTTGTTTATTGGCAGCTCGTTATTCGATTGGACACGAAAGAAGGTGCCTGGACTGACACGGTCAGGTTGTATCTGTCAAAAGAGAGGGTTTGGAGAGGAAAGTGCACATAGATCAGCATGTTTAAACAGGAAAGAAATGTTAAGAGCAGATAATAGTAATAAAGGGTAACACTTAAGGCAATCCTGAAATATTTAAGAGCTTTTTGAAGGAGGAGTAACTGCCAATCCTCTGGCTTTTAGATTGTGCAGTTATTATCTCCTCAGGTCCTGCTGTCAATGGCTGCTTTGTAACACGTGCCATCCACATCTGTGTGGCAATTCTGATTCACACTGAAACTCCTCAGAAAAGATGCAAGGGAGAAAATTTTCACTCTCCTAGACTATTTGAATTCACACTTCTCCCGATATCCTTTATATTTATTTATTATTGTACACCCTCCTGTCTGAGTTGTCTTGATGTTCAGCAAGTAAAATAAAGTTTAAAAAAAAACACCATCTACACTACAATACACCATCTAATAAATGTTGAATTTGGCCAACATTAAATACATGAGCAAGACTTGTTTTTATTTAGTGAATGGTGAACACTAAAATCATTATGTGACAGGAAAATCCATGCACCTCCAGCAGTCAGTTCTCAAGTTTTCTTTAATGTCATCTGACTCCCATTAACTTATACTTCCTGGTGGGGTGGGGGGGCGGGGAAGGGAGGCAAAGAATGCTGAGGGGAAGGGAGGTAAAGAATGCTGAGGAAGGGACAGAAAGGGCGAGAACACAAGACACGAGTCGATCAAGGGGCCCTCTGAACCTGCATCGACCTTCAATGTCATGGTTGATCCAGTCTCGGCATATTCCATTCTCATTCTTCAACCCCTCAGTCCATTTAATGACCCCCTAGCAGCTCTCAGAAGCAGTGAATTCCAAAGATACACAACCCCCTGCTCGAGGTTGGTCAGTCATTGTTCCTGAGATATGCCAAAATAATCGAGAACTTTCCTCTAATAATCCTTGTCAGAATCTTCTATTTCAAAAGTGTCGTTTTTCATTCATCTCCACTCCAATGAAGGCAAACCAACCTCTCATCCAGAGAAGAGTCCAGTAATTCTGCTCGGCACAACCCTGAACATGGAGACCAAGATCCTCGAGGTGCTGCCTCACCGACATCATGTAAACATTCTCCACTTTTACATAGCTTGATCTTTCCCAACTTTCCATTGGCCTTAGGAATTTCATGTTCATGATGCACATGCATTCTAACTCCGCACTGTGGTGTATTTGGCAGGGGAATATAATACAATGCACTGGGGGAACCATTTTAGTTTCTGAAGTAATAAAGTATACTGAACAGCTAGCTGGTGTGTGGGACCCTTTCAGCCATATGTTACAAGATCTAAACATTTTATGTTTCTGCTCTGTTTAAGCATCATGTCCCAATCTTCTTCTCTCTGTCAGTATCTTCTCCTTCTTCCGCTTGCTGTTGACTCACTTGACCTTTCTCTACCCCTTTTGCAGGTCATTTGTGTCCCATTTGCTATCCACTTATCTTTATGTGATCGGCTAATGCATTTGCAGCACATGGTCCCTTCATCCAAATCATTACTTTTAAATGGCACAGATTTGAGGCCCCAGCATGAAGCCAAGACACCCCACTTGTAACTGGTTGCCCATCTGAAAATAATCTGCTTATTCCAAAGGAGGATGTAGAAAGTAGTGGGGTAGTGGGGATGGAAGGGGGGAGAGAGAGGGGGGATAGCAACAAATGGGGAGAGTGAGGAAAGGGAGATTTGTGAGAGACACAGCAGTGGTGAGGAAGAGAAGGGAAGAAAAGAGTGAGGTAGCAGGGGTTGGATAACAATTGTAATCAGAGCTTCAGCATTCAACCCAAGGGGCCAAGTTGGACTCTCTGCCTCAGAGAGTTCAGGCTTTCTGGGGCATCTCCTCCTCCCTCTGACCCTTTTCTTTGCTGCACTCCCCTTCTTTCCCAGCCCAACCCTTTGCATGCTCTCTTCCTTTCCTGGCCAATGGATATTGCCTGTCAGGAGATCAGGAGGTTAAAAAATTCTACGTTCAGTCCCTTGACAAGAGGAAGTCTCAAAGTGGTTGTGGTCATGGCCAACAATGTGATTTGGGCAGCAGAATGGACTCCAGAACCATACAGAATCTGAATAAAGTTAACCAGCAGTAACAAAAATCAGGAGACACTACTTCCCAGCAGCATTACGGGGGGAGTGGGGGGGGGGGAACGGGAGGGGGGGAATGGGAGAAGTGGCTGGTTCTCCAGCCTCATGAAGACTCAAGACAGGGATGGGGTACAACAGTACCCAGACTTAGGACAAGTTGAAGGTTAAGTTGAAGGTTCCCAACAGGATCAGGATTCAATGGTGAGCAGGGCCCAATGGAGCAAGCACTGCATACCAGCACAATTCAAAGCATTTTATTGGACTACCCAGGAGAAAAAAAATGACTGCATGCTTGCTTTGTACAAAGGTTGAAAGGCTTATTAATGTAACAGAAGGGATCAGCTTCTTTGGAAACATTCTGAGAAATAAATCCTGCACTTTCTCCAGAAAAGGTCTTTTTAAAAACCTTCAATACAATGTTCAATCCATACATTGAAAGTTTAAACATTTTACATCAATGTGTCAATTCATCTCATGGCCTTTGATAAATCTGGGGAACTGGGGATCGGGTTTTGTAAGTTGAGACTAAGGCTAGTCATCAAATATTAAATATCTTCAATTAATCAAGAGTGGGGAAGAAGTCAAATATACATACATACAGCATGGTAACAGGCCATTTTGGCCCAAGAGTCCATGCCGCCCAATTAACCTACATCCCAGTACATTTTGAACAGTGGGAGGAATCCGAAGCCCCCAGAGATAACCCACGCAGACACAGGGATAACATACAAGATCCTCATAGACAATGCGGGATTCGAATTTGATCTGGTCCCGATCGTCGGCGCTGTAAATGCATTGTGCTAACCGGTACATCATACAAGACCCAGTCACATATTGGTTAGATACACATGATCAGCAGTATTCAACAAATGGTTAAATCCATAATGTCAGGTGGAAATTCATGAGACTCCTTTGCAGTGGGGATGCTGGAAGCAAGCAGCAGAATTGATTTGTGGATGAAATATATATAATCTTAGTTTGAATCAGATTTGGCCTAAGGGGATCAGATTACCATTCTATGTCCCTGAATGGGTCCACAATCTTGCACATTTCAGGCCTCATCCATTCTTCTGGTCCTTCTTCAGAACGGCCAGGAGGCAGACACTGCCTCAGAGTCTTCTTTCGTCAGCACCTGGGAGAATATGGATTATCTGGTAACAAATGTCATGTTTTTTAAACACATTTTCATTCAGATCATTAAGTGAGCACATCTTTGGCTTTCTGCTCTAAGAATTCTACATTCTTGAAGGGTTTATAACCAATGAAATGCAATATTTGAACACAGATTATCTGCAATTAACTGGGTGGACAGTGGGAGGGGATTGATAGAAAAATCAATGTTCATCAGAAATCCTTCTAATTAACAAAGATCACAGAGAAAAAAAAAGCAGGGAAATTTCATGGTAAACCTTTGTTGGAGATGGGGAGGGACAATTAAAAAACACACAAAGTCAGTCTTCTTTTAGGTTCAAGCAGTTTGATCTCCAGCTTGTCGTTTATCGCCAGGAGATAAATGGATGTGAGAGCGTTTTCATTTTCAAAATTTGATTTCTGGAATGCATGACTCAGCAATTCTCCAGATTTGTTTCTGAATTTTGTCCAATATATCATAATTTGAAAATCCACAGGGCCAACAGGTATAAATCATTCAAAAAATTTGTAAATAAAAATGATAGTTTTGAAAATAATTGCAGGGATTAGCAAGGGCCAAGTACACTAGTCCATCGAATATCTGCATTGTTCATTTTTCTGTTGAAACAGTAATTCATTATACCAGAGAACAAAAGGACAGGTATTAACTTGCAATATGAATTAACATGTATTGAAAACAATGGAACTATTTTCAAATCAATACCCTTCTCTTCATAATAATTAATATTCTATGAAAACAATTGCCCTCGCCTTTCTGTTCAACCTATCAGGAAATCCAGCATTACATCTCTCTCCATTTCATTTCCATAATGTTGGTTCTGTGATCTCCCAAAACCAAGACAATTCAAAGCCACAAAAAGAAATCCGATGAAATGACTGTATCTGGGCTTCTGATGGAAATTGGTCACAAACAACAGTCTCTCTTGCACTTATTGGCCCAAAAGTGGTTTACAATGGTGAAAGCAAGAACACACCAAAACGCTAGTGGAACTCAACTGGTCTTTTCAGCATCTATAGGAATCCAAGCTATATCGCCAACGTTTCAGGCCTGAGCCCTTCTTCAAGGAGAAATCAGAGAAGGCAGAAGCCGGATACATCAGAATTCAAACAATGGTGTGTCAAGATAGAGTTACTAAATTGACGAATGCACAGTATGGAATGGTTAATTATAATTTTTTACATCAGTTATATTTAATTCCTGAGAAATTGAAAAAATACGGTTTTAGTAATTCAGATTCCTGTTTTCGATGCGGTATGTGTGTGGGAACATTTTTACATGCTGTTTGGTCCTGTATGTATGTGCAACCATTTTGGGAAGAAGTTAATTTTGGAAACACTGTATAATTTTAAGTTACCATTAGATCCATCCATTTTTTTACTGGGTTATATGATTCCTTTAAGGGGATTATGATTGTATAAATTTCAAATTGCATTTGTATATCTAGCATTGTCCATAGCTCGAAAATGTGTAGCAACTACTTGGAAAGATAATGTGGTGATTAATATAATGCGATGGCATAACAAATTGAAAGCTTGATTTGTTATGGAAAAACTACATATAATCTGCATGATAATTACTCTTTTTTTGTTAACAAGTGGCTACCATATTTGGAATAGATGCATTGAGATGTATTTTGAATTAGTATACTTTTAGTTTTTGTTCATAATTTTTTGGCTCTTCTTAAGAGAGCTGGCTGATGGGAGGAGAGGGTGAGTGGGGATTTAATTTGATTTTATTTTAAAACATTTTTAAATTTTTTTTAATTATTAATATTTTTTATTTTGTTTTTTTAATATATATAAAAATGTTGTTATTGACTGTACTTTGTATATTATTCATGGTTTCTCAAATAAATAATGTTAAAAAAAAAACAATGGAGGAGGAATCCAGACCAACAACAGGTTTATGATATGGAACTAGGTAGAATTTATCATGTCCATGTGAAAGGAGTCAGGGAATGGAGAGACAATGGGGGAAGAATGGGTGAGGGGGGTGGTTCAATAGTGAAAGCATCTATAATGGGAAAATGGAATCGGTGCCAAAGCTGTAGAAACCCATTGTCAGAAATGTACACTTCACTTTGATCAGTTATCGTTTTACTGAATGGCTGACAATGTTCAAGGTACCTTATGATATAGTCCTGCCCCTAGTCCTTGCATTTTATGCTCTTTGTTGTGTGTGTGTGTGTGTGTGTGTGTGTGTGTGTGTGTGTGTGTGTGTGTGTGTGTGTGTGTGTGTGTGTGTGTGTGTGTGTGTGTGTGTGTGTGTGGTGGGGGGGCGGAGATGGGGGTGGGGGGAAGGCAGTAAAATGCAAGGGTACTAGGGATCTCCTGCTGAGGAAAATAAACTGACATAAATGTGTTAGCATTAACAGACATCATGTGATCGAAACTGCAAGACCTAGTGTGAATGAAACTGTATGCTCAGCTGCAGAGATGTGTGGCCACACTCGCTTCATCGACCACAAAGCTTGCAACTCGGCCAAGATATTGCAAGAGACTTATCGAGAAGCAACTGTGGACGGATCTGGGCCGAAACACAGCTGCACATGGAGACTGCTGCGATCGACCATAATAGATGTGAACAAAACTCTATCGATTAAGCGAGTATAGCAGAAGGAAGCAAGTAGCAACAGTTACTCCTCCTTTATGCTCCCCACTCCTGGTAGCGAAATGGAATGAAGGTTGTTGGTGTTGCTCATTTGTTCAGCTGTTGTTTTATCCAGCAGAGATACAGCACGGGTCAACTTTGAACTCTTCTGCTGGCATCTGTCTAAGTAACATCACAGCCATATAAAAGACTTCAGGATACCAAAATTGTAATATCAAAATTGAACATTATAATTAATTATATTGTATATTTAGTTCTACAGATGACAAAGTGCTCAAAAGCAGCAAAGCCTTCAAATGGAAGAAGAAAATAAACATTTTGGGAGTTGGAGCAGCCCACTTGCACCTGAGCCTTAAACCCGCAAACCCTTCACCACAACATTGAGAGAATTGCAAACAAAAGCAAGTTAAATGAGGAATTCTTCCACAGAACATTTACCGAGATCATGAAGTTCAAATAAAATCTTATGTCATTTCATTCTTATATTTGCAATTTAATGATCTCATCAAATTTTAGATTATTTCTCCGTCTAAATTTAACACAATTTAGTTACTTCCAGAACTTTCTGATACATTATGAACACTGACAGCAATTAAAACTCAATCATTGATTGTTTGGAGACATCACTGATAGTCAAAAACAAAGCTATAAAGCAGCCTGCTTAAAAAAAACTCAGCAAGCCCTTCCATCGTGTCAGCTAATAAGCCTCATCTCAGTACTAGAACTGCAATTCCACAGATTCCAATTCTTCAGGTACACACCAAGTACTTTTTCAATGCGCATCCTTAGTGTCTTCCCACCCTTCTAAGCAATAAGTTCCAGGCACACACCATTTCTGGATGAAATAAAACTCCTCATCTTCCCTCTGATACTATGGTAATAACTTTAAATCTATGTCCGATATTTTTAAATGTTCCTTATTTATTCCCTCTAGGTTCCTGATATTAATACAATTAATTTGCGGGCTCCATTAAATCCAAATAAAACAAGCAAGCATGTGCAATCTCTCCTCAAAGCCAAGACGTTCCAATCCTGCCAACATCATTCCAAGTTCCCTTTGTACAATTGGCATCATTCTCCAATAAAGCGGCCAGAACTGCATGCAGCGCTGAAGCTGTGATCTGACAAAGCCCCGAATAATTCCCCACTTCTATCTTTCAGCTGATAAAGGAAAACATCCCGCATGCCTGCTCCACAATAATATTGACTTCCCTTTGCTAAAAGGACACTAGCATCTCATTGCTCCCGAAAACCATTCAAATCCCGCTATTGACGGAACATATCCTTGCTCTGTGGCATCGCCACACATTCAATTCCTCCCACTTCTGCAAATTCATTATTTGCCACTCTTTGCCCAACTGATGATGTTATTTTCCTGCAGTCTAATGTGTTCTCCTCATCAAATAAACAATCGTGCAAAGATAAAAATTGCCTAACCAGCCTCACAAGATTTATTTGGCTCCATTCATCCTCACAGATGATATTATTTTAGGGATCCTTTTTCTGTTTCTCACTTTGGCTCCCCTTCCTCTGACCACTGTGGGTCACAGTGGCCCCATTCAAACACTTCCTCTCAGTGAGATGTGATCATCTCTGAGGGAGACGTCAAGATGCTTCATTTTGTTGCGGAGTGATTGAAGAGATGGGAGTTTCTTGCAAACATATTTACTCAGGATTGTAATTTCCACAAAAGGCCACCAGGAAACATTCTGCTCTCCTAACTCTTCATGGTTTACTTGATAAACATGGTGTTTTCAAATACATTGATTGTGCAGTATTGACCATTAGCATTAGATAGAATTCTAATAGTTTTGGCCTTCGAGCGGTACAAGTCATTGGAAATGTTGGAGTGAAGAAGCTGTTCAGCTATTCATTAATTTTTTTATTAAAAATGCACTTTTGTTTGCAAGGGATTCTAACTGATGGAATCATACAAACCAAAAGACAGAAGAGAGAGAGTGGCAGATTTTGGCTGTAACTGAGGAATGCTGCAGAAAGTGAAATGAATAAGAAATAAATGGAGATACTAGAGTAGATTGTCTGTCCTGAAGTGCTTAAGATGGTAGTTTTCCTTTTGCCAATGCACAATCCAGTTTTGCAGACACCAGATTGAACTTTATGTTATTTTAAATTCCCTTCCTTTGGCTTGGCTTCGCGGACGAAGATTTATGGAGGGGTAATGTCCACGTCAGCTGCAGGCTCGTTTGTGGCTGAAAAGTCCGAGGCGGGACAGGCAGACACGGTTGTAGCGGTTGCAGGGGAAAATTGGTTGGTTGGGGTTGGGTGTTGGGTTCTTCCTCCTTTGTCTTTTGTCAGTGAGGTGGGCTCTGCGGTCTTCTTCAGAGGAGGTTGCTGCCTGCCGAACTGTGAGGCGCCAAGATGCACGGTTTGAGGCGATATCAGCCCACTGGCAGTGGTCAATGTGGCAGTCAACAAGAGATTTCTTTAGGCAGTCCTTGTACCTCTTCTTTGGTGCACCTCTATCACGGAGGCCAGTGAAGAGCTCGACATGTAACACGATCTTGGGAAGGCGATGGTCCTCCATTCTGGAGTCGTGACCTACCCAGCGCAGTTTGATCTTCAGCAGTGTGGATTCGATGCTGTCGACCTCTGCCATCTTGAGTACTTCAATGTTAGGGATGAAGTTGCTCCAATGAATGTTGAAGATGGAGCGGAGACAACGCTGGTGGAAGCGTTCTAGGAGCCGTAGGTGATGCCAGTAGAGGACCCATGATTGGGAGCCGAACAGGAGTGTGGGTATGACAACGGCTCTGTATACGCTAATCTTTGTGAGGTTTTTCAGTTGGTTGTTTTTCCAGACTCTTTTGTGTACTCTTTCAAAGGCGCTATTTGCCTTGGAGAGTCTGTTGTCTATCTCGTTGTCGATCCTTGCATCTGATGAAATGGTGCAGCCGAGATAGGTAAACTAGTTGACCATTTTGAGTTTTGTGTGCCCGATGAAGATGTGGGGGGGGGCTGGTAGTCTTGGTGGGGAACTGGCTGATGGAGGACCTCAGTTTTCTTCAGGCTGACTTCCAGGCCAAACATTTTGGCAGCTTCCGCAAAACAGGACATCAAGCGCTGAAGAGCTGGCTCTGAATGGGCAACTAAAGCGGCAAAGAGTAGTTCATGGACAAGTTGCTCTTGTGTCTTGGTGTGTGCTTGCAGGCGCCTCAGATTGAAGAGACTGCAATCCGTGCGGTACCAGATGTAAACAGCATCTTCATTGTTGAGGTCTTTCATGGCTTGGTTCAGCATCATGCTGAAGAAGATTGAAAAGAGGGTTGGTGCGAGAACACAGCCTTGCTTCACGCCATTGTTAATGGAGAAGGGTTCAGAGAGCTCATTGCTGTATCTGACCCGACCTTGTTGGTTTTCGTGCAGTTGGATAACCATGTTGAGGAACTTTGGGGGGCATCTGAGGCGCTCTAGTATTTTAAATAGGGGCATAATAATCACCACCTACCTATATACTCATTTAGTTACTTGCTGTAATAAATTTTTTAAAATCTCCTGATCAATGCATCATGGAAAAAATGTTCCAATTTCTCTGCCATTCTATTTTTCATCCATAAATCATTTGTAACATTCATTTTACAGTTCAACAACTGGCTCTTTAATCTGCACAGTAAATCCATCTGAATAAATGAAAGATCAATTCAAACATTACCCAATGGAGGATGAACCATTCACACACAAATCAACAAAAAAAAAATCTATGATTAAAACCAAAACCATCAGGAGATTGTTAATCTTCCAAACCAGTCACTGGTCCTTGCAACGTAGGAAATATTGAAAGGTAACTAATTTCACTTCCAGAATTTTGCATCACGGTTCATTTAATGGTGATATTTTGTAATCAGAACATCACAAGATCGAGGAGCAGAAGTAGACCCACTGAGCCTGCTCCGCCAGTCTAATCATGAACTGATCCATCCACCCACTCAGCCCCACTCACTGGCTCTCTCCCTGTAGCCCATAATCTCTGCCTTAGATACACCCAATGGCCTCACTTACACAGCTGCCTGTGGCAACAAGTTCCACAGACTCTCAACCTGCTGACTGAAGAATTTTTTTTCCACATCTATTTTAATTTTTTTTTAAATTTTTCACACTATGAACCATATTGACCAAAATACACACAAACATTTCCCTCTTGAATATACACAGTGTCATTTTCTCCCCTTTTTCCCCCCTCCCTTCCCTTCCTCCTTCCCACCACCCTCCCCACCCACTTAACGTTCAACATATACGATATATTAAACCCATTAAACAATGTCATCACACAATGAAAGTAAACAAGAAAATTGTGTCCTCTACTTTTACACACTGGGTCAGTTCATTTCGTCTTCTTCTCATTCTGTCTGCGGTTGGACTTCTCTGTTGTTTTCCATGTACGGTTCCCAAATTTGTTCGAATACTGTAATGTTATTTCTTAAATTATATGTTATTTTTTCCAACAGAATACATTTATTCATTTCTATGTACCATTGCTGCATTCTCAAGCTATCTTCTGATTTCAAGGTTGACATAATACATGGTTTTGCTACAGCTAAGGCTATCATAATAAATCTTTTTTGTGCTCCATCCAAATTGAGGCCAAGTTCTTTATTTCTTCTATTACTTAGAAGAAAGATCTTTGGATTTTTTGGTATGTTGCTTTTTGTGATTTTATTTAATACCTGATTTAGATCTTCCCAAAACTTTTCCACTTTCTCACATGCCCAAATTGCATGTACTGTTGTTCCCGTTTCCTTCTTACAGCGAAAACATCTATCTGATACTGTTGGGTCCCATTTATTTAACTTTTGGGGCGTGGTGTATAGCCTGTGTAATCAATTATATTGTATCATGCGTAACCTCGTGTTTATTGTATTTCTCATAGTTCCGGAGCATAGCTTTTCCCGTTTCATTCTTTATCTTTATGTTCAGATCCTGTTCCCACTTTTGTTTGGGTTTACAGCTTATTTCCTCATTTTCTTTCTCTTGCAATTTGATGTACATGTTTGTTATAAATCTTTTAATTATCATTGTGTCTGTAATCACATATTCAAAACTGCTTCCTTCTGATAACCTCAGCCTGCTTCCCAATTTGTCCTTCAAGTAGCTTTTCAATTGGTGGTATGCAAACATTGTACCTTGAGTTATACCATATTTGTACTTTATTTAGTCAAAAGATATAACCGTATAACCATATAACCACTTACAGCACAGAACAGGCCAGTTTGGTCCTACTAGTCCATGCCGTAACAAATCCCCACCCTCCTAGTCCCACTGACCATCACCCGGTCCATACCCCTCCAGTCCTCTCCTCTCCATGTAACTATCCAGTCTTTCCTTAAATGTAACTAATGATCCCGCCTCAACCACGCCTGCTGGAAGCTCATTCCACATCCCTACCATCCTTTGCGTAGAGAAATTTCCCCTCATGTTCCCTTTATAATTTTCCCCCTTCAATCTTAAACCATGCCCTCTAGTTTGAATCTCCCCCACTCTTAATTGAAAAAGCCTATCCACATTTACTCTGTCTGTCCCTTTTAAAATTTTAAACACCTCTATCAAGTCCCCCCTCAATCTTTTACGCTCCAGAGAAAAAAGCCCTAGTCTGCACAACCTTTCCGTGTAACTCAAACCTTGAAATCCTGTCAACATTCTTGTGAACCTTCTCTGTACTCTCTCTATTTTGTTTATATCTTTCCTATAATTTGGTGACCAAAACTGTACACAGTACTCCAAATAATAATATATTTCCCGAAGAACAATTTTCTATTTTTTTGATCCGTTTTCTCTCCCATTCTCTAAAGGAAAGGTTATCTATTGTGAAAGGGATTAGTTGATTTTGCGTCAATATTAATTTTGGTAGTTGATAATTTGTTTTTTTCCTTTCTACGTGAATCTTCTTCCAACTGTTGAGCAGATGGTGCAGTACTGGTGAATTCCTATGTTGCACCAGCTTTTCTTCCCATTTATATAGTATATGTTCAGGTACCTTCTCTCCTGTTTTATCTAGCTCTAATCTGGTTTTTACCTTTGAAAAATATCTGATAGGTATCTTAATTGGGCTGCTCTATAATAATTCTTAAAGTTTGGTAGTGTAAACACCCTTTTATCTCTGTTTTAAATTGATGTTCTTTTATCCTAAAGTTATGCCCTCTTGCTCTAGAATCCTCTCATCCTTGCCACATCTACGCTGTCCAGGCCTTTCAGCACTTGAAATGTTTCTATGAGGTTCCCCCTCATCCTTCTGTTCTCCAATGAGTATGGTCCCAGAATTGACAATTGCTCCTCATATGCTAACCCTTACATTCCTGGTATCATTCTCATAAATCTTCTCTGAACCCTCCTCCATGCCAGCAGGACTTTTCTCAAATAAGATGCCCAAAACGCTATACACTACTCAACATTACATCCCTGCTCTTATATGCTATCCCTCTAGAAGTTAATGCCAACATGACATTCCCCTTCTTCACTACCGATTAAACCTGAAGGTCAACCTTTCGGATATCCTGCACGCGGACTCCCAAGTCCCGTTGCACCTCAGAATTTTGAATTTTCACCCTACCCAAATAATAGTCTGGCCAACTACTCCTTCCACCAAAATGCACGGCCATACACTTTTAAACACTGTATTTCATCTACCAACCCTTTGTCTTTTCTCCTAATCTCTCGAAGTCTCTCTGCAGCCTTTTTGTATCCTTAACACTGCCTCCTCTACAACTATTTTGGTATCATCAACAAATTTAGCCACAAAGCCATTTATTCCATAATCCAAATCATTTATATACAACTTAAAAAGAGGTGGCCCAATACCAACCTCTGTGGAACACCACTGGTGTCCTTTTACCTTTACCATTCCTTATCTCAACCCATAAGAAATCTATCTCCTCTCATCCCATGTCCCTTCTTTCCAATAATTTATTATTCTTGCTTACCAGCAGAGTCATACCATCCCCTCTACTTCTCTGCCAATCCTTGTGATACATTGTTTCTGTCCTCTCTCCAGCTATTATTTTGTCTCTGGTCTACATTCCTGGGAAGGACCAAAAATATGGTATCTACAGTATAAACCAAGTTTAACTAAGTTATGGAAGGACAAGACACTGGCTACTGTCAAGATCAGAATTATTTTGTCAGCTCTGAGAATTGACTCGCTCATCTGGCCAAAAACATTGGAAACATTCAGTCAAGAAATGCATAATTTTACATTTAACTTGCCAGTTGGCTCCTCATTCCTCATTGATAGTTTGGTAAGAATAGATTTCAGTTTCACTTTTGTTGACTCGCTGGAATAGTTTTCCTGCATCAAGCATGAACATTTCCTAAATAAATCTCCTGAATAGATGAACTCATAAACCAATCCTGACAGAAGAGAAATCATGATCTGCAGGCCTTGATACATGATATTGTAGAAATATTCTAAATTATTTATACATATTTGATTTATATTATAATTTTTAATTATTTGTAATTAATATATGTTGTGTATTATGTGGGTGCATGCTTGCACCATGGATGGGAGAAACATGTTTTGCCTAGTTTATATGTGGTCAGATGACAATAGACTTGAACTTGAGGAACTTGCCACAATGAGCAACAATTATCCTTCCGTTTATGCAGCATGTCTCAAGAAATGTGGTTCATCGGTCTTCCAAAATAATGGCACGGAGATAGCAAGAGAGCCCTTTACTGAAGATGGTCGAGTTGCAAGTAAATCAGAAGAGCAGAACTTCACAAGGATAGTCACCAAACATGAAAACTGAGAGTGGCTGAAACTGCCTTGATGAGTTGAAATGAGAAAATAAGCCTTGGAATCAAATCATAAAAACAATCCTGCCAAGCCCTTCCTTCACTTGTGCTCTCTTATCACCCGACTAACGTTCATGCCAAGAATTCCCACATTCTTCGGCCACCATAATAGTAACTGGAATTCTGCAGACAATGTATTCATGTGACTTTTCACATTGCCCAATACATCTAAGAGGGTTCCACAGCCATTCAGAAATCCGGAAAACAAAGTCACTTCTATTTTGCATTATAACTGTGAATATTTATTCTCTCTCTTTTTACTTGTGTATTTGTTGACTTTTCAATTCAATTGCCTATTTCATATGTAGTTTCTTTTCATCGCTTTGTTCCTACCCCAGCCCACCAAGTTCAGCAACAGCAAGAATTTTGGTGCATTCTAGAGCATTAAGGATAATAAACTTGTTTTTAGTATCAAGACATTTCAGACCATTTGATGAATTTTTACTTCCAAGAGAGCACTGAGAAAAAAATTAATTCATTGTATTTATTCCCTGTAAGAAACTCTCTCTCTCTCAACTTCATTCACCCTGTCAGATGAACAGAATTGCAATTATAGATTCAGAGTCAAACAGTCTGAAAACCTTCAGCCCAACTTATCCATGGCAAACAAGATGCCCATCTATGCCATCTACATTTATCTCTTCACTCCCGTAACCTTTCCAATTGATAAATGCCTTGATATTGATAAATGTTGGACCTGACTCGACCCCTTCCTGTGGTAACTTGCTCCATGTGCCCACAATCCTCTGTATGGAAACACTAGCCCCATAGATACCCCAAAACTCTTTCTCACCTTATGTTCTCTCGCTTGAGACTCCTCAACTCAGAATTAAACTGCAACTATCAATGCCCCTCGTTGTCTAATACACCTCTAAGGTTGCCCTCAGCCTCCTTCATTGTGAGAAAAACAATACCATCTATCAAGTGCCTTAAGCCCTCCAAGTTTAGGAAGCATTCCTGTAAAATTTTCTGCACCATCTGAAGCTTAATGACATCCTTGTGTAAGCATGGCAACCCAAATCACATGGAATACTCTTAAGTGCAGCCGAGCCAATGCTTTGCACAACTGTAACTTGATGTCCAAACTCTCATACTCAATGCCCTAGTTAATAAAGGCTGTCATCCACCTTCATCCCCACCCTGTCCAACTATGTTGCTACTTTCTGGAAACAATGCGCACTTTCTGACACTACTACTCAGGCCCTTGCCATTCACACTGTACACCCCGGCCTGGCTTAACATCCGAAATGCATCACTTCACATTCATCCGGGTTAAATTCCATCTGCCATCCCTTTGCCTGGTTTCCCAATTGATTCATATCTAATCACTTTGGATAATCTTTACCATTAATTAAACAATGATTTCTCTCCAACTTGAGGCTTTGGATCCAGATTCCAATCAATCATCCTATTCATTTGGAACATTACTGCATGGTTATTATTTCAGTATCATGAACCCTTCAAATCATCTTCTTCTGAGCAACTAGCTCTGTGGCTACCAAACACTGACAGATTGTTGGGGTCCTTATTTTGGCAAAGAAATTTGTGAGCTTGTGAATCTGGATTGACTTGTGATCACCATGGTAATGCTCATCTTATTTTTGTTTTGCATAATCTCATCAAGCCCTCAAGCACTGCTGGATCAAAGATGTGTTTTGTAGTTCATTTGCTGCTTGCAATTTTCTTCTGACTGTGTTGGAGCTCTCCAGTGAAAAGGAAACGTGCGCATCATGATTGTGGTACCAACCACATGATTCGATTCTATCGGTTCCTGAAAAGGCTGAACACTGCAAGGCATTACCCATATTATGACACCATCACAGCTTCATTTGTTCAAGAGAAAAGCCACTGGTCTAGGGGAAACAAGACTGGGGAAACAGCAAGCCTATTTGGGCAAACAACTGATCACTCAGTTCTAAAACAAGGGAGGTGGTTAAAATCATGGGATCACTCAGTTCTAAAACAAGGGAGGTGGTTAAAATCATGGGATCACTCCATTCTAAAACACAGAATGAAGGCAAATAGTCTTCATTCTGGGCCTCCTCTGCAATAATTATTCTTTCCTGCTTCGCAAGCCATTAATGAACCATTCAACTCCCATTAATGACGGAAAGTTTGTGATATCAACTGTGGGGGGTCACACCTTTGGACAAGACAGCTGAATGGAAGTGAAGAATAATTGGCTTTACTTCGGTAACACGACGCCTGAAAGTAAAATGTAAAAAGGCGCTCAGATGGCAATGGGGACTCCACAAACTTACTCACATCCACCAAAAGTTCATTCTCTGGTTTTTCCTTCTCTATTTCATTGATTTTAACATACTTTGCAACACATTAAAATCATACTCCTTCAAGAATGATATTTATAAATGCATATTAATAATGAGCTAATGCCAAAGAATTAACTCATTATTTTGTGCAGAATGTGTTTGCACTAATATCGGAGTTATTTTACCAACAATTATTATCCTGTTGTTTCATTAATATGTAGAATTTGTTTCAGGACATTTTTTATTTAGAAAGGTTCAACATTTCGAAAAGCGAAATTAAATCCTCTGTTCGGTGCATTTTTAATTTAATCAAGTTAGTAATGAGTGACGTCATGCTTCTCAAGTAATCAGAACAACAGCATCACAAACAGGTGCTTGATGTGTTTAAACTGCTCTGAAAATGCGTTTCCACTCTTGAAACTAGTGGAAGAACATTACAATCACAGCCATTCAAGGAATGAATAAATGGATGCATTTCAAGCAAAATCTTATTTCTCCATCAATCAGCTGTTCTTGTCCTATAGAATTTATGAAGGAGAAGGCAATTTATCTGATGTTGCCTCGCACTATGGTATGCTGGGGGAAGGGGAAGATTTCGAGCCAAAAACAATAGGCATATGGTTCAAATAAACACATCCACTTGGCATTTTTAAAAATTTTTAACGCTGTCAGTTGTCAGCACGTGACACATTTGCCAGAGCTAGGCACCTATTTTATTCATTCTTCTAAGACAACAAAGCATGAATCCCAAGAAGTTTCAATCAGGATTCATCCACTTGCTAAACAGCTACCCTGCAAAGTACACCCCAACTGGCAGTGTTGGGAAAGGAAAATAGATGAAAGCTTTCTTTATCAGAGTGGTTGTCCCAAGGCTTCATTCAAAGTTCTGGTCTCCCAGTTTGGACATTCCTCTTTTCTGGCCCTGGAAGAACATCTCATGCTCACGTCTGGCCCTTGCTTTGAACCTCTTCCAATATTAATTCCATTCCTGCTGCCCTCCTTCAACTGGCACAAGGTGAGATTGACGAGCAACAAACACTCTCTTTCAAGACAATTCTGGCTTGGCCTGAAATCCTCTTGGAATTAAAATCTACTCCTGCTATTTTTTGATGTTGAACAGCCATATGCATTGTTGGTGCATTGGAAATGCAAGGAAAGGTTACTGTTCGCTGTTGATTTCTGTGCGAGTTTGTTCCAAAACCGCCAGATTTAGGGCAGGTGGGTTAATCATATTTACCTGTCATTTATATTGTCTGCAGTTGTCATGATGTCCAAAGTAATGCTAAGTTCAACCAAAAAAAATCAAGATGCAGAGAGCACAAGCAACAAATATAGACAGTAAGCAGAAGGTCATTTGTTCAGGCATGACAGTCACTCAAAGAAGCAAAAGAACAATGAACTATGCTCACACATTTATCTTGGGTCTTCGGGTTGTGTGCGGACAAGTCAATGAACAGAATGGTCATGGTTCAAGTTCTGGCACGATGCACAAAGTGATGGGAAAATTTGAAGATGACCTGCAAAGATTTTGGTGCTTTGTTGAATTACTGAGCTTTCAATTTTAAAAAAATGCATTCATGAAGGATGTGAAGACCCTCTGTTGAATGCATGAAACATTTCTTTTGGCAAATGTTCGAGTGAATTGATGCATTGTCTTACTCAGATGGGGGAGATTTCTTTCAGTGCCACAGCAATAGAGGAGGAACAATCTTCCCCAATGCCCTGATCTGTCTATAGCAGCCAAGCACAGGTTTAACAAGGTCACTACAAAAATTATAAAAGAAAATTATACTTCAGTTCAAGAGTCATCCTGTAAGCAAGGAAATAGCAACATAATATAAACTAGGTTGTAGACGATTTGAGGAATTCCATGTCTTGCAAAAATTGATTTCACGTGCTTGATCACGCAGGCACCAGACATATTGGGAAGGCAGGATACTTCGAAAGATAGTCAATAACCAGCAGGTAATTCTTTCCATCGGATCAGTCCCAACTTTCTGCTGTGACTCATTTGGAAAATCAATTACGATGATCATGGCTGCTTTGCATGATGCTTCAAACAGATCTCACAGCCTGAGACAATTCTGTCGATGATGGCGTTTATCCCTGGCCAATTAACAGCAGTTCTGGACCTCCTCTTGAATTTTTCTATTCCAAGGTGCCCCTCATGCACCCTTTTCAGCATCTCTTGTTGCAGTGACCATCTAGTGCTCTTTTCATTTAAATTCTGTTCAGAGTAGAAGCCCATGGACAACACTCAGCTCTGCTCTGATGTTGTAGAATAGCTGACATTCACCCCTATGCCAACCTACATTCAGATTCCTAATGGCCTTCTGTAGAACTGTGTCCTTTTCTGTTTTAGCTGTGATCTGCTTGGATTTCATGTCAGATACGGGAAGAGATTCAGTGATGATATTCATGTGGAGATTCACGTCTGTCTCTGTGGAACTCTTAATCTTTGCTTTCACGCTGCATTCTTGACTTGGAAAACGCATCAGTGTGCACACTAACTCAAAGGCATAATGTTGTAGCTTCATCGTCAGTCTTTGGATTCGCAGCAACATCTCATTGAGATTTTTCTTGATTATTGCTATTAATAGCTTGTGGTCCGTCTCTGCCATGAATGTTGGTAGACCATACACATAGCTGTGGAATTTCTTGAGTCCATAGACAAGATCTAAGCACTCTTTCTCCATCTGCGCATATCAACATTCAGATGTGGTTATTATCCTTGATGCGTATGCAATTGGCCTCCAATCTTCTCCCACAGCCTAAATTATTACAGCGCCTATTCCATCTTTTGAAGCATCCGTAGATATTTTCATCCTTCTGAATGGGTCAAAGAATGTCAAAAGCACTGGTTCTGTAGTTGAAATGGTCTTCAGTCATCCCCATTCTTCCTTGTGATTGGCCGTCCACTTGAATTCACATTTGTCATGTACCAACTTCCTCAGATACATTGGTAAATTCATACTAAACCATCTTCCAAAACAATGAAATTGATCTTTCCCAGCACTCTCAATATATCCTTTTGGTCTGTGGGTATGTGCATCTCTCGAATTGCTTTCACCTTGCTCTTATCTGGCTCCATACCTGCCTCTGACAGTTTATCTTGCCGAAAGGTGATTTCCTTCACACCAAACTGACATTTTGCTCTGTTTAACTTTAATCCATATTTCTGGATGAGTTGCGGCACTTTGAAGAGCCTTTTGTTGTGTTGTTTTTGTGTGGATCCCCATAGGATCAAGTCATCCATTTACACACATACCCCGTCAAAAATCGGTGAGATGCATGTAATTTGGTGAAAACTTTAAAAGACTTTGCACCAGCCATTTCACTTATAATTTCATCCCTGGTCAGAATCTGATAATGTTCCAGCTTTATATTGGCATTCAACTCTTTTGGATCCATGCACATGTGTAGGTCACTATTCTTTTTGACACACACCACTGAATTCACCCATTCTATGGGCTCCTCCACTTTCTTTATGACCTCTAATGATGTCATTCGGTCAAGTTCCTGCTTGAGCTTATCTTTTAGAGGTGCTGGAATGCACTACTGGCTGTGCGATCTCCTTTAACTGTATCTTATAGATGAATGGTAGCACTCCAAACCCCTTGAAGATGACTGAAAATTGATCCAGTATTTCCTCTATGCTGTTCTGTGCACTGGCACTGTTAATACGGTACAACCTCTTGACTAAGCCTAGGTTTTCACATGCTTTGTCACAAAGCAATGAGTCAGGACCATCTAGTGCTCTTTTCATTTAAATTTCACCTTGAGTCTACAAGTGTCTTTCATGTCAATGTGCAGTCCATTGTATACCTGGAGCTGAACAGAATTAGATTATATTCATTGCCCTGAGGTAACACTTGCAGATCAAATTTGTTCCTGTGTCCAAACTGAAAGGAATATCTGCTTCATTTGCATGCAATGGCACCATCCACTTGTCTTGCTCAACTCTGTTCAAGCTGGGCTGCTCAAAGTCAGTTGATTTGTAACCTTCCTCACGACCATGCCCACAAAGAATGCATCGCTGAAGGCAGTTTTCTTTTTATAGTGTGAGCACCTTTACTTCTGTTTTGTTTCCCTTTGGAAAAATATTGCATAGTGTTTTTGTCCTTCAAACTTATTGCAGACCTTTCCATCAGTGGGGCATTGTTTTGGTGCATGTCGAGGGCCACATCATTTACAATTAAATGTCCCTCTGTCTTTTTGTTGTTTCCAATGTCTCATTCTCTGTTTATGTGTGTGTCCAGACACTGTGGCTCTGGCGACATCTTCATTTTCAATGGCTCTTGCACCCTCACCGAACTTATTTTTGCCTGCTGCAGACTGAACTCACTGGTGTGACATATCTTCACAGCTCCAGCTAAGGTAAGCTCTTGAGCCTCATTGCAACCTTTCTCTCAAATTCCTGTCAATAATTCGGAACACAATTTGATCACAGATCAATGAATCTTGCAGCCATCCAAAATTGTATGCTCTTGCTTTCATTTTCAAGTCAGTTTTTTTTTAAAGTATCAAAGCTCTCTGCCTGCAGCTGTGTATGCAAGAAAAACATGTACCTCTCAAAGTTTCATTTTTCTTTTGTGAGCAGTATTCATCAAACATCTTGATAACCTTGTCGAACTTGCCCTGGTCATTGGCCTGGGCAAAAGCAATGTGTTGAAAACTCTAATGCTCAAAGTCCCACCATGGTAAGTAGCAGCAGAATCTTCCATTTATCTGGTTTGATATAGAGTCCAATGGCTTGCAGATCCAGCATGAATCATTGTTTGAACAACTGCCTCTTGTGGTCGACATTCCCCATCCAATTCTTCGTGTCAGGAGGCTTCACATTTTCCATATCTCCTGCTAATACCAACTCTTGGTACCATGTGATGTTTCTTTTATTGCAATAAAGAAACTTGAGTTCTTTTGAATTAAGTATATTTTGTAAACAACTCACACCGTCATGGGTCATCCATTTTGCATCTAACCTGAAGTGGAGCATTCATTTCTGACACCCTCTAGTGGTCAGGAGAAATCACCAACTCCCATGCACCACACCACCAATTCACAATAATTCAGCCCTGAAGGCAGGTAAAATTTCTCCATCACAACATCAAGGGTTATGAGTCAGGGGGCGTGGCCATGTGAAGGACTTAGATGTGCTTTGATCGAGGTTACCGTGAAGAGTATCAAAGATGGTTAAAATCTTAAAATTAAGATTTTTTTTCACCAAAAAAAGGACAAAGAAAGTACCCAGAGACCAAGACAGCAGAAAACAAAAGCAGAGGAAGTTTCTACTCAGGCACGAACATCGAGTTAAAGCCCAAAAGGGAGCAGTGTAAGAGTGGTCTCGGGACCAGTTGACCACTAGGGAATTAAAACATTATCTTGGAGAAATGGAAAACTTGAGCAATCAATTTGCAGGTGCCGAAACTATAATGAGAGTCATGTCTGAAAGGTTGACTGAAATTAAAGAAATCATTGAAGACTTAATGGAAAGAATGAACCAAGCAGAAAGAGATGGTAAAAACACAAGTCAAGCTAAAAGCTTTGGAAAAAGATGCAAAGAAATTGGAGTCAGACAGACAAGGTCTGCTGGACAAGATCGACCACATGGAGAATTTTAGCAGACAAAATAATGTTCAAATTATCAGGCTGAAAGAAGGGATGGGAGAAGACAAATTCAGAGAAAAACTGCATATTGAAAAGGCTCACTGGACCCTTGGACTCAGGAGAGCCTGCAATCAGCGACCAGTCCTGTTAAGTCTTGAGTTACCAGGATCATGAGACAATTCTGGGAGCAGCATATGAATACTTTAATAAAATAATGGCCCACCCAAGATTAACCATGAAAAAGTGTTATTTTTTTCAAGATTTTAGTCCTATTTTGATTAAGCAAAGGAAAGAGTTTGACAATGTAAAAAGACAACTGTGTTCTAAAAACTTGAAATACTCATTATACTCTGCGATTCTGAGGGTCAAAGTAGCAGAAAGTAATTGGCAATATTTCAAGACTAAGAACAAAGTGGAAGAGATCTTGCGAGGCTTATGAAAAGACTAGTTTCCAAAGAAGAAGATTGTGAAGAATGTTTACAATGGGAAAAGTTAGAATTTTAAACCATCATGTATTTAATATTGAAAAGGAAATTTTCTTGACCTGTTCATGGACATCTCAGTAAAGTGAAAACTTTGGAAAAGTAGTAAGAGAATAGAGACTCCAGTCTAAAGGGGAGAATGGTGTCCAGAGAGAAGTATTTTTTTAAAAATGGCACTAAAGGGAGGGCTTTTTTTCTTTCGCAAGAGATTCCGTGGGCTTTTGGGGTATCCTGTTTATGTCACCATCAAAGTATGGACATCACATGCATTTTTTTATAAAGGGGGAAAGATCTATTCTTTAAACAATCAAAAAGATTTTATTGTTAAACAATATTAGATTAAAACTGGATATGGATAAAACATTAACATTTATTAGTCTTAATGTTAATGGAATAAATGAAAAAGTGAAAAAAATATTAAAGGCAGGTGGTGCCTTTCTACAAGAAACACATCTTACCAAATCAGAACATTTTAAAAAATTTAAAAAATGGGTGAGACAAGTAATATCATCTTCATTTGGCTCAAAAGCAAGAGTAGTGATTTGAATTCACAAAAATAGACCAATAATAATAGAAGAGACACCAAGAGACCCAGCCAGAGGATTTATAATGACACATTGCAAAATTTATGCAGACTTATGGACTTTTATGAATATCTAAGCACCAAATTATGATGATGAAGGCTTTATGAAAGATATCTTTAAAAAAAAAACAGCAGAGGGAAGTCAAAATATACTGGTCGGAGGAGATTTCAATTTCTGTCTAGACCCAATACTGGATAAATCAGCCAGATCAGTAATCAGGGCAAAAGCTGCAAAAAGACTATCATGTATGAAGCACATAAATTTAATTGATATATGGAGGCATGCACTCAAGGGTACATGATTCATATTCAAGGTTTGATTTGTGTTTAGTGTCAGCCTGGTTAAAAAGTAGTGGTAAAAATTGAATATTTGGTGAGACTTTTATCAGATCATTCAAATGTAACTATTACAATAATGCAAAAACAATTAATTGTATATTGATGATGTCTAAATACCATGCTGTTGAAAATGAAAGACTTTTGAGAGTTTATTAAGTTACAGATAGACTATTTTGTAAAACTAATCTTCTACTGATAATAGCGTTTTAATATAGGATGCACTTAAAGCTTAGTTAAGAGGACAAATGATCTCATACAAAAAAATCTTGAAAGAATATGCTACAATGCTGGATGATTTAGAAAAAGATGTAATGAAACTGGAAAAAGAATATCAAAGAATGGGGTAATGAGGAAAACAGATTATTAGAGAATAAAAAACTAAATAAAATTATTATGAATTAGGAAGTACAGGCACAAAGTTTTATCTTGGCAGGTAAAGGCATCTAGGATGATAAATGCAATAAAAACAGAGGCTGATATTATAACATAAAATAAATTTAAAAATTTATACAATATTATATGAAATATATAAATCAGAATTAATAGGAAATGAAAATGAGAAGGATCAATTTTTAACTAATATTGAACTTCCAAAATTAAAAAAATAGAGAACAGGTTTATTTTGATGCCCCTTTCACAAGAGAAGAAATTGAGAAAGCTTTGGGCACTTTGCAAGATAACAAATCTCTGGAGGAGGATGGGATTCCTCCCAAATTCTACAGAAAATTTAAAGATTTATTGACATCTCTAATGATGGATAAATTGGACCAGTGGTGGAGATTCAAACCCTCCCAGAATCAGTCACAACTTTTATAATTACAGCATTTCTGAAGAAAAGTAGAGACCCATTAAAGATTTCATCATATAGATCTATATCACTTCTGAATGCTGATGCTAAAGTATTGCAAAGGTGCTCGCTAAAAGTCTGGGACAATATTTACCAAAATTAATACAAACTTATCAAGTGCTGTTTGTTAAAGGAAGACATTCTGGGTTGACTATTTAACATAATAAATATGGCAAAATGAAAGTTGAATCCAAGTATAACAGTCTCCCCAGATGCATAACAAGCATTTGATTCTTTAGAATTATCTTTTTTTTATCATAAACTACAAGCCAAAATTATAGCTAATCATCAGATGTCCGCAGATTTTCCCTTAATTAGATTGAGTAGACAGGGGTGTCTTATGTCCTCAGTGCTTTTTATCCTAGTTATTGAACCAAGGGTGGAGATTATAAGGAAAAATCCAGATATTAAGCGCTACAAAGTTGTTCAGGAGGAAGATAAAATTAGCTTATTTGCTGTTGATGTGCCATTATATACATTTGACCCAGCTGAATCCATAATAAAATTACAAACAATATTAGAAAAATATGTAAGAGTATCAGGCTATAAAATAAATGTGGACTAGAGTGTGATAATGCCATTGATGAATTTTGATTATGAAAGATATCAAAAATATAGCAGATTCAAATGGAATCAAATATTTAGGAATAAGGACATTCAAATGTAATTACACTCCTCTTATAGAAAAAAGATATAGAGAAATGGAAAGACTTGCCGATTACTTTAGTGGGAAGATTAAAATGTATTAAAATGAAGGTGATACCAAGATTCCAGTATCGTTTTTCAAATATTGCCTTTTCCATGACCTAACAATTTTGTTAAATTATTAAATAATGATAAGGGACTTTTCTATTGGAAAAGCTAACATGGGATTATAAACTGGGAGGATATGATTTTTCAGCACAAGCAAGATTTTTAATCAATCTTCAAAGAAGTCAGTCCCCCCCCCCCCCTTAGATCCAAATGGGATTGAATTCAATAGAAGAGGGGATAGCAAAGGACTTAATTTACAAGTGGAATGTTAAGTAAATAACTAAAAAGATGGATAACCCTATATTATTCCATATGATTAGAATATAGCAAGAAATAAATGAGTGTATTAGAAAAAAAGCAGGGATATCATTAAGAACATCATTATGCAACAATGCATTGCTGCCCTATGAATCTGGGTAATAAAATATTGCATTAATGGTATGACAAAGGAATAAGATATGTTAATGATTTATGTTGAAGGCTCACATGCCCTTTGAGCAATTAAGAAATAAATATGGAGTAGTTAATGTGGCTCTCTTTTTTTTTCACCAGCTAGGATAAAGATGGGGGCCAAACTTGGCCCCACCTGAAATTAGTGAAATGGAACAAATGATTTGACTGGGGAATACATCTCAATTAAGATGTACTACACTCTCCAGAATGAAAGTGCAAAATCAGGTTTACAGAGCTCAAAAGAGAGAGATGAGAGTCGGATCTAGGTGTTGCAATAATGGAAAGATTTTGGCCTGATTGGGGTTTGGATAGCATAAAGTCAATTATAAATGCAAGATACTAGTGTAATACAATTTCCTACACCAATTATATCTCACACCACAGAAGTTGCATAAATCAAAATTTGAAATATCGGAGATGTGGTTTGGGGTGGGACAGAAATAGGAATGTTCTTACATGCTATTTGAGACCTTTCTAGCAGGATATTACTGAAATAGTAACAAGGATAAAAGGGGTGGCCTTCACCTCCAACCTGGAGCTTTACCTTTTAGGCAACTTTATAGAAATAAGCAATAAATTAACTAAATTCCATATTTCATTTGTTAAAAATAGCCTTAGCAGGGGCTAAGAAATGTATTCTGATTACTTGGAAATCCAACTCCCCTCTATATATAGCAGTGCTGAGATGAATAGCTGCATACCTATGGAAAAAATTACTTACAACTTAAGATCAAATGACATATTTATTAAGATATGGCAGCCATATTGAGATTATATAGGGACCTAATTATTAGCTACAATAATAAAAAGATGCTGCTACAGTATAAATGCAAGGGACTTCTCCATTGAGTGTTTTTTTTTAATGGTCAACATAAATGTGAGCCCTGATAGTGTGTGGATTTATATTGTGAAAAGGAAGGGGGAGGGGTTGTTTTGTGTAAGAAAAATTATTTTTTAAAAGCACACATGCATATCTCTCTATATATATCTATATAGAGAGATATGTATAAAACACTTTGATATTAGAGAGATTGCTATGTATATTTATGGAAAAAAACAAATAAAATATTTAAAGTAGTATTAACAGTCAAAGCAGTTATGACAGTCTCTGCTTATAGTTTATGGCCATAACTATGGAATCAAAAATATCAAAAACCATTTGACCTTGTGCATCAGCCTTGCCAGACAACTCTGTACTCTTTGAGACATTATTCAAAAGATAAAATTATGCAAATTTGAAAAGTATTCAGACTGTGAATTGAACTTTAGCAACTGAAATGGATTCTTCAGCTAGGATCGATGTTTCAGTGCAAATATAAAATTAACTTTTCTGGAAGGAGGGTACCACGGTGGGCGTGGCGGTTGGTGAAATGTCTATACAGCGCCAGTGATCGGGACCGGGGGTTCGAATCCCCCATAAGGAGTTTGTACATTCTCCTCTTCTGTGTGGGTTTTCCACGGTGGCTCCTGTTTCCTCCCATTGTTCAAAAGGTACCGGGGGGTGCAGGTTAATTGGATTTAAATTGGGGTGGCACGCACTTGTGGACTGCAATAGCCTGTTAATGTGCCATATGTCTAATTTTTTTTAATTAAAAAGAAGCAGGTGCATTGCATAAAGTGCCATTTTTACTTGCAAAATTCTGTTTCAGCAAATTTATCACCATGTTGCAGTATTCTGCACAACAGGAGGGCAAAAGTGATGCTGAATCTTGAGGACATATTGCTCATTAACTTGTCATTCCGATAGTACTCATGGAACTTTTAACAAAGACCTGCAAATCTGCAAAATTTTTAGGAAAGTGAAAAACCTCAATGTTCACATTTTACCCCCACCCAGAATTTTTATTTATTTTTGCTCATAGTGTCTAAATTAACCATCTAGTCCATATTTTCTTTCAATTGCAGTAAATAAACCTGTTGGATGATCATCTCATTGGACTGTAATCTCATTGTCACTACAAAGCTGTAATATAATCTGAATCTTTCCAGCATGACCAACTTATGACTTTCATCAGGACTCCAAAGTCAGATTAGACAGAATTTAGGGCAGAGAAAAAGGCCAGTCAGCTCAACTGGTTTATTCCAGTGATTATGCTCCAGGTGAGACATCTTCCACCCTACCTCATGAAAGCCAACTGCAAATGCGCTCTCCTTCTGGTTTTATTATCCAGGTTTGCTCCTATAAATATATGAACCACTCCCAAGGAGAGCAAGTTTTATAGTCTCACTACATGCTGGGAATGTCATTTTCTGCCAAAATCTTAAGTAGATTTATTAGTAACCATCTTAGACCTGTGGGGATCATTTTAATATTTCTGACCCAAGCAAACAATTTTTAAGATTTCCCTTGGTTCATCCCTCAGTTACTCATTTCTGGTGATACAACCTGTTGCATTTTTTAAATCCTGTTCAGTATATCATCCTTCCAAATCCATTGGTACTTTATCCAAGAATACATTGGTGATGGAGAGCCAAATACTGCACATAGCAACCAACATCAGACAATAATGCCCATGACTTCATGCTTTCCAGATCCATTCCCCCAAACGGTCCTTCTAATTAAATACACAAAAGTGCTGGAGAAACTCAGCAGGCCCTGCAGCAAAGGCAAGGATATACTGTATAACCAACGTTCCAGGCCCTCCTTAAGGAACGAGCGAAAAGCAGGCAGGCATCTGAATACAAAGGTCAAGGGAGGCGAGAAGAAGGGCCAGGTGGAGGAGCACAGGCCAATGGGCATGAGGCCAAAGGTAGACATGGACAGGAGGGTGGGAAAGAAAATCTGAGAATTGGGGTTGTAGCTCCATCAAAGCAGAGCTAGAAGAAAGGAGACAGAGGGATTGGGAAAGAGTGAGAAACAGGGGGTCGGGAGCTGGAAGAGAAGAGATGAAGAGATAGTGAGTGAGAGAGACGAGGGGGTGGGGTGGGGGTTCAGCCTAACATAAATTGATGGTAGAGTTAATGGCTTCTGGTTGGAGGGTGCCTAGATGAAATAGGTGGTGGGTTCAGGCTCCTGTACCTCCTTTCTGATGGTACCAATGTGAATAGGGCATGGTCTGGGTGATGAGGGTCCTCAAGGATAGAAACTGCTTTGTTAAAACACCAAATCTTGTAGATGTCCTCGAAGACTGATGCCCATGATGCTGTTGGTAGCGGTCACAGTTCTCTGTAGCCTGTTCCTGTCCTGTACATTGGCACTTTCATACCAGAGAGTGATGCAACCAATCAGAATGCTCTCCACAGCACACCTGTAGTAATTTGCAAGAGACTTTGATTACATACCAAATCACTTCAAACTCCTCATGAAGTATCACTGCTGGTGAGCCCTCTTCGTGAGTGCATCGACCCGTTAGGTCCAGAACAGATCTTCAGAGAATCTTGACACCCAGGAATTCGAAGTTCTTAACCCTTTCAACTGCTGACCCATGCAAACAAGCAAAGTTCAAATCCAACATATGCAGCTATTTTATTTTTAAATGGAGAGTACATATTGGCATCTTCCATGCATTCCTACTGGTGCAATTACCCAAGTGTGCCCTTCTCTATTCTCCAGCTCCTCATCCCATTTTCTTCCCCACAATGTCTCAACACAAATGACATTTTATAAATTCAAAGCTCTTCCAATTATATTTTCAAAACATACTCTAACCTTCTGTGAAATAAGGTCAGTCATCATGTTGGGGAAGTGGGGCAAGATAATCAACTCATCTTCAAATATGAAGAACTCAGACTGGTGCAAAGTGTCACCTTGTTTCATACCATGAGGTCCAAGAACAAACACAATCTGCTGTCAGCCTATTTCAGCTGACGTTTCACATCATTTTTTATAATTCCTTGGACAATTATATTTAGTCATGTGTTTCTTCTCAAATTAATCACTCCATTTACCTTTTCCAAACCACTTGTGCATTTGACTAAACTCATTACAGAACCAATAACAACTCATGTGTGCGCACATCCCTCCAATTATCTTCCCATACAGACAGTTTAAGTTTGACTAAACCCATTACAGAACCAATTACATAACTCATCTGCGCACATCCCTCCAATTATCTTCCCATACAGACAGTTTAACTTTGGGGCTTTGGTTAAGATGCAGGACGTCTGGATTTCTGCAAGAGTTTGGAAGCAGTCATCACTGCTGGGAAATTTAAAATCAGTTTACTGAATAAAAATTTGAGATGAAACATTTGGATTATGGATGCACAAATCAGCATTCAGTTCGGATATTGTGGGCTGAAGGGCCTATTCGTATTCTATGTTCATTGCCTATTCGTGATGATTAAGAGACTGGTTTCACTGGTTTAGGGGCTAATAAGAATCTATTACATTGTGATGGATCGAAATTTACATGCAGGCAAGCCATGTAAGGATGGCAGGTTCCTTGCCTTTATGATTTGTGTCCAGAGGACTTAAAAGGACAATTAAATAACTTCATGACAAATATTAATCCAGATGTTTCATCACAAATTTTTATTCAGCAAACTGATTTTAAATTTCCCTGCATGGTGACTGCTTCTGAATTCTGATCTCTTGCAGAAAGCCAGACTTCTGAATTACCTGTATTACATCTTAAACAAATCCTCAAATTTAAACTGCATGAATGGAAAATAATTGGGGGCGGGGGCATTTCCAACTCTGCACACAAATTATATCATTGGTTCTGCAATTGGTTTAGTCAAAAGCACAAGTGGAGTGAATTAATTTGAGAAGAAACACAAGACTAAATTTAACTGTCATCATTTAAAAATTTAAATTTTTAAATTATAAAAATGATGCTGAACCTGATGTTTAACTGCCTCAGTGTGATCTATATACCTCTATGTTCATATGACTAAAACCCTCTGAAACACTATCAAAATTGCTTTGACCACTCCCCTGCAATCTGCCACAGACACACACCACTCTAAGAAATACTATACAACAAATTCAGGTCTTGCCAGCAACTCTTACAACAACGAATGAATTGCAAAACTCCTCTTTCTGGAACCTTTGCTGCTTGGTCGCTGTGATTGCAGTCATGCACCGCTAAACGTCCAACTGCATACATGTCCATTCAGAAACCCCAATTGGAGAATGGAAAGTAGCAGACTTTTCTCCCACAATTGAACTTGCTCAATTCATTCAGTGATCTTCTCAGTCACAGACGCTGTTTCACATTACTGCAAAATGCTTCTTGTCACATACACTGGCAGACCCATAGCCACAAGACTGAAGAACTCCAGGCATCCAGCAGAAATGTTGCAGAAAATAAGCCTGAGTCCATTTCTCCAGGTGCCATATTCCAATACAAAATCAATGATGTTCGAAGCTGTGGCATAGCAGGTAAAAATGTACTGCTACAATTATTCCAAAGTAGGAATTCCACAGCATCAAATGTTGCTGTGTCGGAATTACCCTGGCACCCATGCCACTTCTAATCACCTCTCCCCAGTATATAATATGGTCTACACACAAAATCCAAATCATGTAATGTCCTACTTCACAGAATGTATTGTGGACATTAAGCGACACGTGACTGAATATTGCATAACATCATGAACCCCACATTAGGCCAACATTAATTTCACAAGCAAAGGTTATCTACCTACTATTGGACAAGGAACAATAAATTTTCCATTTGATAACAAGTTGTGGAAACAGCCTGATTTACTCACAATTGCTCAATTCTGTCAATGCAATTTGTTGCCATTCCCATCAGACAAGTTTCTCCTTCCAGCAGGAATTTTTCGAGGAGCTGGGTTTCTGCACACTCCATGATCTCCAATAACTCATCAAGGGTGTCGACAACATAACGCAGGCAATCTGACCATCAGCTGATTTCTCTGAGACAAAAATATCCATTTTCTAGAGCAATCCATATTGTATTGCTAAATATACTTGCTATAATTAATTTAATCACTTAATCATTTGAACACTAACCATAATTAGTCAAAAGGAATTTATACTGTATCCAGTTGTAAGTGAACATCATTGCAAGCTTGAAAAATGCTTTTAAAATGTTTGGGACAAGGTGCATTCGGCTGGATTTTCAGAAGTCACGTCATTTGAACCTGATGAATCTTCCCAGTAGTGAAGAGAGAAAATTGGAAGTCTCTTGGATTAGAGGACATGAGTTAAGGGTGAAAGGTGAAATCTTTAACGGGAACAAGCAGAGTGGCAAGCGTGTGGAATGAGCATGAATTTCAAGGTTTTAAAAATTATGTAATTACAATTATAAATTATATAATTGGGAATTATACAATTTAAAACTTAATCATAAAGAATACTTTCTGCCCTTTATGGGTTATTTCTAAGATCTAGGGATAGTTCGCTGGGTGATATTAAGAAATTATGGGAACAAGATTTTCAATAACCATTTGCCGAAACTACCTGGGATTCTATTCTGAAATGTGTTAACTAATTTTCTCTTTGTGCTAGGCATTCATTAATACAATTTAAAGTAGTCCATCGGGTTCAATTTTCTAAGGCTCAGTTAGCTGAATTATATCCTAATATTTATTCTAAATATGAAAAATGCATAACTGAGGAAGGTACACTGTATCATATGTTTTGGCTTTCCTTCTCTCTTTAATTTTCGGCAGTGGGCATTATGCACCTTATTGTTTGCTCTTAAAATTAATTTGAATCCTAGCCCTTTCATTGCTATTTTTGGAGTGAATGGGTCATTGGATTTAATACTGACTGTTTCACATTCCCATGCCATGGGTTTTACTTCCCCCATTGCTAGAAGGACCATTTTGCAGAGATGGAAAGATGCTGTCCCTCCTACTCAGACTCAAGGGCTGTCGGATGTGATGGCAGGTCTGGCTCTAGAAAAGATTAGGTGTTCTATGACTGCAATGGATCTTAACTTTCCTTCTTAATTATTTTCAAAACTTGCAGATCAATTAGTTTTGATCTTTTTTTTTCATGACCCCGTAAATGTTACTATCAGTAATGAACTCCTTAATTTGGCCAGTGACTCTCATAGGGTGGGGTTTGATTTTTAGATTAGAAGCATACGTCTTTTTTTAACATTTAATAACATGGGTTCAAATGTACTATGTACCTTGTTCACTGTTATTTGATATTAATTTATCATCATTACATTATGTACTTAGGTATTTTGCATATGTTAGAAAGCAATAAAAAGATTGAAAAAGAAACATGAGAAGGTACATGGATGGGAGGGGTATGGAGGGTGACAGACTAGGCACATTCCATGGATCAAGGCAAAATAATAATTCAGCATAGACTAGATGGGATGAAGAGCCTGTTTCTGTGCTGCAGTGATCTGTGGTTGTATGGATCTCAACAGTGGGAGATTCAGATAGAATAAGAGTCATGTGGAGGTGATTTAACTGTTATGCTCTCTCTTCTTGAAGACAATCACTGCTCACACTTACATTTTAAAAAAAGGCATACTGCAATGTAACAGGCCGTTTTGGCCCACAAGTCCATGCCACACAATTTTTGAATGGTTTTGAATGGTGCGAGGAAACCAGAGCCCCCCGGGAAAACCCACGCAGTCAAGGGAAGAACGTACAAACTCCTTACAGACAGTGTGGGATTAGAATGCCGGTCCCAATCACTGATGTTGTAAAGGCATTGCGCTAACCACTACACTAACCGAGCCACCCCAATACAAATTGTTGCTTGCCACTGACAATCCATATATTGCCTCTGTCTTGTATGTGGGAAAAATATTCATTTGTTTCCAATTGTTTAAAATCAAACATATTCCAAACAGAACAGGGAACTGTGAAAACATTGAAAATCCTCACTGTTGACTATGAGAGAATAAAATTATTCAGAAACTATTCATTATTCCACCAAGGCTGCATCAAACCACTTGAGAGGCTGAAGGAGTTGGTCTTCAATGTCCACAGCCCATCCTCCTTTACTTCAGGTCGGACTGAAGCTGTCACAACATTTTCATCTCACCTTCCAACTCCACCTCCATCTAATTCCCACTTGACTTCAGTTTCATTTGGACTCCTCCTTCTTGCTGAGCAGTTCAGCTTGGAGACGGGATGTCAATATCCCAGTAACTTTGGATGTCCACTTGTTCCGCTGGGCAGGAGGGCTGATGTTTCAATATCCACATATTCCTCAGAGGTGGTGCAGAATCGCAGAAGATAATCAAGTCACGGATAATGGGACAAGCACGGTTTCATTTGTCTGTGACCTTCACAAAACGGATCCTGATTGCATGTGATGACCAAAATGATATCAACTGCAAAATACTGACAATTAGTTACATTTTAAATTGTCAATTAACTCCATTGTGATGCAACAATTTTCTAATAATTTAATGGGTCATCTGATGGGGAGATATTTTTTTTAAATCCCAACTACCTTCACAGGGAAGTAACATTTATAAGCCCATTGTTCATTGTTGGCAAAGATATTAAAATATGAATTTGAAATCAATATTTTACTGAAGCAGAAGATTTCCACAAGTCAACAAAGCAATACTAATTTGAATGAAATTTGCAGCAAATGTCAAGCAAGAGTACTGAGGATTCTGCAAGCCATCAGATTTCCAACCAAAGTGTATTCTGCAAGGTTCAAATATGCCATTTCAGTCATTTTACCTCAATATATTAATAATCCAAACTGAGCTAGTTAAGCAAATATATATATATGTATATTTCTCTCTCTCTAGGCAGACTGTCAATCTCCCACTCAGCTTTCAGAAATTTCTGACAAACTTGTACAAGAATGAAGAAGAGAGCCAATCCAAACCACATTTCAAAACTCTCAATGTGCCTTTATGGCATTGGCCTAGTTTATTATTCAATCTGCAATGGGCGTGCTTCAGGAAAATGTGCAACCTGAGATGTGACAGATGGGGTTTAAACCATAATGATGTGAGCTGTTGCACCTGGTTCTCCTGCGCTTCTCTTTGGCCATTTGTTTCCCATCTTGGTTCACATTTTCATTGTTTTCCTTTATTTAGGGCTCATGGTCAGTCAAATTATCAACTAATCAGCTTCACGATAGCTTTCTGTTGTTGGGCACCACATACATTTCAGGCAGAAACACACACCATATTTTGCGCTGCGTTCGTAAGTGCTAAAGGCGGGAGGCAGGCTATATCAGATATTTAGCCAGGGAAATCTATCTGATACATTTCCTTCACAGCACTGGCTATACTTTAAAAATACAATGCTGATTGAAATGTGCTATGCAACATCATGAGGGCACAACTCAAATAAAAGTCAGTATTTTGGTTTATTGTTGCTGGGCATATGTGTAAAACAGTTAAAAAAAAAATAAAAGATAAATATGATTCACAGACTCAGGGCCTTCCTGTTTCTTCAATGTAATTAGAAACATTCAAGTGCCTTCTCGTGTTTTAATCATGTTCCACTTTTGCACAGATTAAGATACCAGGGTTAGGTTTTCATGTGTCTCCGACAAACCGTACTCTCGTGCAATGAAAGATTTAAGTTTGTGAATTTGCACCACATTTCAAAATACAGAAACTTTTTTTCCCCACGAATGCCATAAGGCTCAGCACTTCAGTGAACAATTTCTCGCAACTATGCTGAGTTGAACAATGCAGTGATCCCCTTGTTTTTTATGAACTTTATTTATTCGTTCAAAAAACAAATAATATGACATATACAACAATTAACCATAAACATGAACGTTATTTTTTTATATATATAAAAAAAGAGAAAAGAAAAGAACCCCCCCTTCAGCCAACTCTCCTAAGGAGAGCCATAAAGAAAGAAAAGAGAAAAAAATATTAAAGAAAAATTAAATATACATATTAAGATATGTATATTGAAATGTAAATATTCTGAATGTAATGACCACTTATTAATAAAAAAGTTATAATTATCACATGAAACATATGTAATTTTTTCCATTATTAAACAATATTTCATCTCATTATGCCATCTATTAGTATCAATCATATTTATATCTTTCCACGTACTAGCAATACATTTTTTCACTATGGATAAAGCTAAATATACAAAAGCAAGCTGAAACTTATCTAATCCCAAGCCTTTCAAAGGTTGCAAATACCCAATAAAAATACTGTTGGATCTAAAACTATTTTAATCTTATACAGATATTCTAAAAACGATTGAATTTTCTTCCAAAAAGATTGTGACCAAACGGCATGAAAAAAAGTTCCAACTGTATCAGGTGTTAAATATAATTGATGTAAAAAATTATAGTTAATGGGCATTTATCAATCCAGTTATACTATCATAACAAATATCTAAACAATCGTCTTCAGAAAAAAATAAAACCAATATCCTCTTCCTATTTACTTTTAGATCTACCCCAACCTTTTTTATCCATACCATCCTGTAATATTTGATAAATAGATGAAATATAACCCTTCTCTGGTACCTTCATAAGAAAAGTCTCAAATTTAGTCATTTCAGATAAAATCATATCTCTACCAAACATACATCTTACCAAAGATCGAATTTGATCATATAAAAACAAAGAATTCTTATCAATACCAAAACCTTCCCTCATCTGATTAAAAAATAAAAATTTACCCTCTTTAAAACAATCTCCCAAATTTTTCACACCTTTAAATCTCCAATGCAATAAACTTCAATTATGTATTGAAAAAGGAATTAGTTGATTATTATACAATGGAGTCAAAGCTGATAATTTACCACTAGAGCCTGTTATTTTATTTTTCTTTATCCATAACTTCATTAAATGATTTAATATAGGCACATTATGTTGCTGTAACAAATTTATATTCCATCTAAACAAAAATTGATGTATTTCAAATTCAGAAATATTTGCCATCTCAATTTTGGCCCATCTAGGAGGCTGTACCAAATCCATCAATGAACTAATAAATTTAAGTTGGGCTGCTTCATAATAATTTTGAAAATGTGGTAAACGTAATCCCCCATCCGCTTGTTGATAGGTCAACACTTGAGGACAAGATACACTGGATTCAAATTGATGTTCCTATCCAAAAAATGTAAGATTACACTTGCCAAATCCTACCCTAAAATTTGAATTTCATCTTCCACTTCAATTAGACATACACATGGTAATATGCATTTAGCATTCGGAATTCAAATTAATTAAAATACTCCGATGGAAGGAAATTCTAATCCAATTGTGGTCAGGGAGGTGACATTGCAGCCTCTGCAACCGAGGGGTAGCATTAAATTGACATTTAGAGCAGGAGGCAGCAAACGGGACTTTCTCATCGGAGCGTTGACCATTTCTTTATTGGAAACTTCCATCATGCTCATTTGCATGAGCTGTGAATATACAGCAGAAAAATAGATTATTCATCCCAAATAATCAATCAATGCTGGCTCCTTCAATAAGCTTCCCATCTGATCCATCTCACCACAACCTTTCACAAACATCAAAATATTTTCCTTAATCACTTCCTCTCATCAGTGAAATTGCAATTGAAACATCTAGTTTTCGATTCTTGATGCATAGTTAACACCTGTTCTACATCTACCAACCCAGTCATGATTTGCCT